>NC_134356.1:397230335-397547835 GCF_048569485.1 Anomaloglossus baeobatrachus | reverse complement strand
GCTTCTCTGATGTAAAAAGGTATAGGGTCCCTGTAGTTAAAGAACTGAATAAATAAGCTGTGTTTGGCTTTACCAATGCTGAGGTTCTCTTTTCACTATTTTGATGGTAAGCGGTTTGATGTCAATTTGGAATTACAACAGTTGTGATGCAGTAGGAAAGCAGAGAACACTTAATCTATTGGCTTATTGGACTATCCTCTCTTTTTGTTTTGTTTTTGTTTGTTTTTTCATATACATAAGAAAATCATTATGCATTTAATCTATAAACATTTTTCCACATTGCTTCACACTGCTGCCGTTATATTATTATATACATATTTAAATGGATTCTACAATTCAAGTCAATAGCATAGACAGCAGGACAACAAGTGACTGGTGTGCAGTGACTGTAGAAATGTGTGCTAGAGCATGACCCTTGGGTTCTACATCTGTCAAGCTCATACAGAGCATTGCCATGAGTATTACTTTTGGTAAAGGAATGTTCTAAAACAGTATAAGAAGAAATCACATTGCATCCTACTGAGAAACATTAGTCTCCCTTATTAGCAGCAGGCCTGGATAGCAACATCTGTTTTAAAAAAGCTGCTGTTATACATGAAGATTGTGTGTGTCAACTTCCAGTAAATAATTATTAAAAACAATAATGAAAATTGCACTTAAAATTCTGTATTAAAGTTCATTTCACATTTACATTATAAAATCTCAGGATAACTCATTCCAACATTGCAACCTTCTAAAATATTGGAGACATTTTATCAAATAAAAATGAAATATTGTTTATACAGTAAAATGCACAAGAAAAGATCAAAAATAAATAATATCAAAAGATATAAAACCCATTGGCTCATTGGATTAGGAAAGTGGTCAATTTAGAATAGTAGACGTTTATATTACAGCATCAATTACGGTATATAGAAGATCCTATAAATACAATATCGTAAACCCTCCTGCCCTCTCTCCCAATTTAAAGATCTCTTTGATGGCATTATGTGCTCCTGCATAAAGTGCTATCCACAGTATCAGGGTGTTACACTGCCTGCAGGACTCTGTACTGAGCCAGGATTCTGAATTTATCAGTTCCCTATCAATAAAACACACTAATATTTACTCCCCCTGTAGTTTTCTTCTGCAACATAGGAGAAGGGTAGAGGGACTGGATCTAGCTCGATCTAGCAAAATTGTCAGCTTCAGAGCAGCATGGTCAAGCAGTAAACCTTAGATCAATAATTCCCAACCTTTCTCACCTTGAGTGCCACATTCATCTTTTAGAGAGGGTCATGAGCCACATTCAGCTCTGATAAAGGGTCAGGAGCTATATCCAGCTCTGATAGGGGTTTGCGAGCCACATTCAGCTCCCGGCCCCCTAACACCAGATCTCCATTACGGTGTTATGACAACCAAAGCTTTTCCACAGTACTCGCACCGAGGTAGTATACCAAGATCCAGGGGTTCCTACCTTACCCCCAATCAGATCTGCTCTTCTGTGAGGGGCTACTCACAAAAGTTACCAGCTGGAGACCTGCTCTTCATAGCTGTTTGCTAGACTTGGTAAATAAACTGGCAGACAGCTGTGAGCCACACATTAAGGGCCCAAGAGCCACATGTGGCTCCCAAGCCACAGGTTGGCAAATCCTGGCATAGATCATTTTTACGTCCACTTCTTACCTAGGTAACCGGCCAGTGTAAAGGCCACTTTACACGCTAAGACATCGCTAAAGTGATGTCGTTGTGGTCACGGATTTTTTTACGCACATCCAGACGCATTAGCGAGGTCGTTGCGTGTGACACCTATTAGCGATTTTGAATCATTGCAAAAATGTTCAAAATCGCTAATCGGTGACATCCCCCCTAATCTCAATTATTGTTGCTGCTGCAGGTACGATGTTGTTCGTTGTTCCTGCGGCAGCACACATCGCTATGTGTGACACCGTGGGAATGAGGGACCTCACCTTACCTGCGTCCCGCCAGCAATGAGGAATGCAGGCGGTGGGCGAGATGTTCGTCCCGCTCATCTCCGTCCTTCCGCTTTGATTGGGCAGCCGTTTAGTGACGTTGCTGTGAGGCCGAACGAACCGCCCCCTTAGAAAGGAGACGGTACGCCGGTCACAGCGACGTCTCTATACAGGTAAGTATGTGTGACGGGTCTGCGTGATTTTGTGCGCCACGGGCAGTGATATGCCTGTGATGCACAAACGATGGGGGCGGGTACGCATGCTAGCGATCTTGCTAGCGAGATCGCAGCGTGTAAAGCAGCCTTTAGACTACAGGTTGGTCGGTAACTTTGACAAAAAAGCTGTACACAATAAAATAAAAAATCCCTGCATATTTGAGAATGAAGAGGATTTTTAATTATGGGTAAATAGCTAAAATGCTTGTTTTTACAAGCCTTTTGCAGTTTTACTTATTTAGGAACTTGAGATGAACCTTTAATATTAAATGTATATCAACTGTATTATTTCAGAGCTTCTGCATGCTACTGTGTAATTATAATTTTGCATTCACACAATGAGTAACCAAAGTGTTCAGGGGCATTTACACTGCATAAATATCATGAAAGAGCATTCCTAGGAACACTCATTTCACATTAGTTGTACAGTCTAAACAGGCCGCTGATCACCCGATGTTGGGTTAAAAGATCTTACGATTTGCCCAAAACATCATTGTTCTCAGCAGCTCATCAACCTGTACGAACAGGACATCTGCTGCTGAGAAAAATGGCAGCTTATGTACACTGCATGATTTTCTATAGTGCACTCCTGGAGTTTGGCCTGTTTGTGTATAGAGGCTATTAAATGACTGCCGATCAGGGGCGGACATATCAATAGGGCACAGAGTCCAAAGAGGTCAGGGGGCCCATTTCAACCTCCAAAGTAGGTGGAATTTTACTTTTTTATTAGCTTTTGGGCTGCATGGAGTGCATATATAGTTCTTGCACAGGAGCCCTTTTCTGCCTGTGTCCACCAATGCTGTTGATTAGCAAGCAAGTGGCTGATCTGTGGTCTTTAATAACGCTGGTCCACAGTCTAAAGGCCACTTTACACACAGAGATAAATCTGCGGCAGATCTGTGGTTGCAGTGAAATTGTGGACAATCAGTTCCAGGTTTGTGGCTGTGTATAAGTGGAACAATATGTCCATGATTTCACTGCAACCACAGATCTGCCAAAGATTTATCTCTGTGTGTAAAGTGGCCTTAAGGCCCCTTTCACACGTCAGTGATTCTGGTACGTTTGTGCTTTTTTTTAAACGTACCAGAATCACTGACATACGCAGACCCATTATAATCAATGGGTCTGCTCACACATCAGTGATTTTTCACTGCACGTGTCTCTGTGCAGCGTACCCGCTTGTCCATGATTGCCGCACGGAGACATGTCCATTTTTTTCTGGCATCACTGATGTCCCACGGACCACGCAGTGGTGTGGTCCGTGAAACACGTGCCTGAAAAAAACGTGCTTTTAAAATAAAAATCATTTTTACTCACCCGGCGTCCAGCGATGTCCTCTGCAGCCCGTTCTCCTTGCTGCTTCTGAGCCGGCTCATTATTGTCGCGCATATTCATTATGCTCGACACAGCCGACCCGGAAGCAGCTGCTGCGGGGGTCAGCGCCGGTCGGATGCTGCACCGCGGGAGCGATCAGCACCATGGACAGCGGGAGCGCGCACAGGTGAGTTGTTTTCTAAGTGCAATCACGGGCCACGGAGAACGGAGCCTGGATTGCACTTAGACAACCCACGTGTGCCGTGAATCACGGCACACGCAGGGACATGTGCATGTTTTACACGCCAGTGAAAAACGTCACTGTTTTTCACTGACGTGTGAAACGGGCCTTAAATGGCGATTACTCTGCACACGTGTGGCAGCATTCTAGGATGAATAGATTGTACATATTGTTTTCTCCATAAAAAGAAGTAACAAATATGGCATTACCTTAGCTTTTTTTCATAGTGCATAGGGGATGAAATATAATACTCATTATCGTGGAAAAAAAACCTGTAGTCTCTTTACATCCTGAAGCTATAATCAATTGCACATCATTAACACAAAAGAAAATCTTTACTAATTAGCTTTTACGATCAAATAGATATTACTATGAATGTTTCATAGCAACCAAGATTAGATTGTTTATTGCTCTACAGGCGGACATTAAAATAGTCCAAACTATATTAATATGTTTTAGAGACATGATAATAGAAAATAATTGTGGGAAAGATAAATTAGCAAAACTAGGTCATTATAATCCTGGTTAAACCATTGGAGACTGTTTCAGCTAAAATTATGTTTACCATGTTTTAAAATTTATGTTTCTCTTAGTTTAAAATGTCAGTATTAGATACACAATAGAAAAATATTAGCACTATATAATTATAATTAGAATCATATATTATATAAAATATGTCAGTCAAGAAATGATTTAAGTTCATTATTGTGAGTTTGCCTTGAACTTGATCCCCAAATCATCAAGATTTTGTATGCCACTCTTGATGAGCAGTGGGCTGGAATAAGAGACAAAACTTAATTTAATGGTGTGCACCCCTAAATGAGTTTGGCCCATTGCAGGAAATATACTGCAGTCAGGCACTGAAGTCCATTTCTGTTGAATTTACACCATTAATTATGATAAATTTGTCAGCTTTGTTTGACCATGGCCACTACCTGAAATGGAAAGTTCACTTTTTTCAAAAAAGTTGGTGGATCTAGCAGGTTTCATATAAAAATGCTACTATTAGAAAAGTTTATAAAAACCAGAAAATGTGGAGTCTTTAGATTTGCCAAATAGCAGAAACACCCAAACAAACCATAGTTGAAATGTATAAAACATTTTATTAAATAGATGCTGTGGGGTATAACATAAACATATAAATAGAATTGAAAAACCAGGAAATGAGAAGTGCTGAAGGGGAAGAAACCCCACGTGTCCCGGATAGAAGTGAATTAGGACCAATCTCCAAAGAGATCTGAGAAAAGATTCCAGGGGCAAATGCCTGAAAGGTGACCAAAAGCCTATGAGCCAGTGCAAAGTTGCTAACAATAAGGCCAAAAAAGTCTCTATGTATAGCGTAAGAAGGCAATTACCTACCAATGGTCAGATCACCAAGATGAGATCGGGATAACACGTGGGGACCGATGTCCCAACACGTGTTTCGCTAGATGTGCTTCGTCGGGGGACAGGTAAAATTAGTGCACAGTACTGACTTTATAAAGGAGACAAATTACCTCTAAACCGCCCACTCATCTGCACGTCATAATGAGTCACCCAGTCCAGGTTGCGCTGTGGTCTGGCGTCGGCAGCAGAAGCCGGATGGAAGAAAACTTCCTGTGACGTCACAAACATTTCCGGCTCTCCGCTGCTAAGGACGCCACCACAGACGCGCCCAGAAGGCGGATGCTCAACGATGATGCGTCACGGGTCCAACCCACTCCAAGTAAGGTGAAAATTCCTGCCCACCCAACAGATGAGGCCGGGAAAGGAAACAACATACAATCTCTCCGCAACCAAGCGGAGTAGATAGATGCAAGGTATGTACCATAATCCTAACATTAAGGAAAACATCAGAGTATAGATGTTTGTTGAAAACAACCCCTTAGGCTATGTGTCCACGTTGCTTTTTACCTGCTTTTTACCTGCTTTTTTGCTGCTTTTTCAACTGCAGCGTTTAATGGCAAAATAGATGTGCTCTGCTTTTCAAGAAAAGTCTATGGGAATTTGGGTTTCTTGTGCCCACTATGCAGTTCAAACTGCAGCCTTTTTCTAGCAGAAATTTGGTCAAAAACTCTGCTTTGCAGTTCAAAACGCAAATGGCAAAAACAATTGACATGTCAATTGTTTTTGCCATTTGGGTTTTGCACTGCAAAGCTGAGTTTTTGTCCAAAGTTCTGCCACAAAAAGGCAGCAGTTTGAACTGCATAGTGGGCACAAGAAACCCAAATTCCCATAGACTTTGCTTGAAAAGCAGAGCACATCTATTTTGCCATTAAACGCTGCAGTTGAAAAAGCAGCAAAAAAGCAGGTAAAAAGCAGGTAAAAAGCAACGTGGACACATAGCCTTAAAGAAAGAAGAAGGGAAAGGAAAGGAAGGGAAAGAAGAGAAACAGGCAATTATGAGTGTATCCACGCCGGAGTGATGCAGTAAGTTCATGATACAATATAAGAAAAATACATAACAGTAAATGTGACTAGATGGACGAACTGCGGTGCAGTACATCGTGGGATTCGTGGAGGCGACCTCCAAAAATATCTGGCACAGGTTGAGTGCCGCTGGATCTTCACCCTTGGAACCATGTCCCCTTATGGGCTAAATGAAAGGCTCACCTTTGCCCCTTCCTGTAAAAGCCAATCCTGTCCCTGGATCTTGATTTTGACCGTGTCCCATGGCTTCTCTTCTCTGTGCAGCGGAGTGGTATTTCCCTTTTTGAATTTTATGGTGTGCGTGTCTGTGCTGCGACTTATTGACTGGGCACAGACACCTACACATGTGGTATCTATATGCCACCGCGTCTGTTTATGCTGTGACTTGTACCAGCTCATGTAGGATCTCTTTTTAACAGTGTGTCTTTATGGCTTTTCAGTTGTTATGGATCCATTTCCTTTCACCTCCCGTCTCTCCCCTCCCACTCCAACCCATGTATGGATTTATATGATGAAGGGAGAGAAGAATCTTTTAGGCAAGCAATTTTGAAAATGGACTCCATGATACTGGACCAACCGAGGATTACATCGCAGTTCGTCCATCTAGTCACATTTACTGTTATGTATTTTTCTTATATTGTATCATGAACTTACTGCATCACTCCGGCGTGGATACACTCATAATTGCCTATTTCTCTTCTTTCCCTTCCTTTCCTTTCCCTTCTTCGTTCTTTAAGGGGTTGTTTTCAACAAACATCTATACCCTGATGTTTTCCTTAATGTTAGGATTATGGTACATACCTTGCATCTATCTACTCCACTTGGTTGCGGAGAGATTGTATGTTGTTTCCTTTCCCCGCCTTATCTGTTGGGTGGGCAGGAATTTTCCCCTTACTTGGAGTGGGTTGGACCCATGACGCATCATCGGTGAGCATCCGCCTTCTGGGCGCGTCTGTGGTGGCGTCCTTAGCAGCGGAGAGCCGGAAATGTTTGTGACGTCACAGGAAGTTTTCTTCCATCCGGCTTCTGCTGCCGACGCCAGACCACAGCGCAACTTGGACCGGGTGACTCATTATGACGCGCAGATGAGTGGGCGGTTTAGAGGTAATTTGTCTCCTTTATAAGGTCAGTACTGTGCACTAATTTTACCTGTCCCCCGACGAAGCCCATCTAGCGAAACACGTGTTGGGACATCGGTCCCCATGTGTTATCCCGACCTCATCTTGGTGATCTGACCATTGGTAGGTAATTGCCTTCTTACGCTATACATAGAGACTTTTTTGGCCTTATTGTTAGCAACTTTGCACTGGCTCATAGGCTTTTGGTTACCTTTCGGGCATTTGCCCCTGGAATCTTTTCTCAGATCTCCTTGGAGATTTGTCCTCCTTAATTTCTATCCGGGACACGTAAGCTTTCTTCCCCTTCAGCACTTCTCATTTCCTAGTTTTTCAATTCTATTTATATGTTTATGTTATACCCCACAGCATCTATTTGATAAAATGTTTTATACATTTCAACTATGGTTTGTTTGGGTGTTTCTGGTATTTGGCAAATCTAAAGACTCCACATTCTCTGGTTTTTATGAAATCTGAGTTGTTGCCTGCATTATATGCTAACTTCTTTGGTTCTTCTATGTTTTATATTAGAAAGCTTTGTGAGATTTTGAACTTTTACACCATAAGGCTATGTGTGCACGTTGCGTCGTGTCACTGCAGAAATTTCTGCAGTGATTTGACAGCTCATGTGCGATTCAAATCGCGTTGTTAGTGATGCACATCCAGTGCCAGTAGCGACATCGCAGAGTGTGACACCAAGGAGCGACAATCAACGAGCACAAAAATGTGAAAAATCGTTGCTCGCTGACACGTCGCTCCTTTCCTTAATGTCATTGCTGCTGTCACCGGTACAATGTTGTTCATCGTTCCTGCGGCATCACACATCGCTATGTGTGACACCGCAGGAACGACAAACATCTCCTTAGCTGCGTCCACCGGCAATGAGGAAAGAAGGAGGTGGGCGGGATGTTACATCCCGCTCATCTCTGCCCCTCCGCTTCTATTGGCCGGCCGCTTAGTGACGCCGCAGTGACGTCGCTATGACGCCGAACGCACCTCCCCCTTGAGGAAGGGATGGTTTGGCGGTCACAGCGACGTTGCTGACAAGGTATGTGCGTGTGACGCTGCCGTAGCGATAATGTTTGCTCCGGCAGCGATCACCAAATGTCACACGAGCAACGGGGGCGGGTTCTATCGTGCTCGACATCGCTAGCAATTGCTAGTGATGTCGCAGCGTGTAAAGCACCCTTTAGTTTTTTCCTGACCAAAACCTGATCTTGTGGTAGGAAATCTCCTTTGAGTCATCTGCGGTTTTGGTGTATTTTTCATGCGTTTTTTAATGGCGTTTTTGCTGCAGATTTGCTGCTTTTTTTCTACAAAATGGCTCAATGAAAAAACGCAGCAAATCTGCAGCACAGAATTGACATGTTCATTCTAAAGGCTCGTGCGCACGTTGCGTAATAGCATGAATTTACGCTGCGTTTAGCACTGCAGCGTACATGCATGTGTCCTGCGTCCCCAGCACAATCTATGAAAATTGTACATAATCCATCCGCACGTTGCGTTTGAAAGCGCAGCGATTTGGATGCTAAAATTTTGACCCAAATACATGCATTCAAAAATGTAGCATGTCAATTATTCCGTGCACTTTGGATGCAGCTCCCACTCTGTCTATGGGAGAGGCAGCATCCTGAGCGCATGAAATCGGCATTTATTCTGCTGAAACACTGCATCCATTACGCAGTGTTTCTGCAGTGATTTAAAGCACACATGTGCTGTCAAGTCGCTGCAGAAATTTCAGCACGTACATGCGCACACAGCCTTAAACCTGACCAAAAATGCAGGTATTTGACAAAACAGTCAGGAAAAAAAAACCTGATGTGTTTGTGTTTGTGTGTGTGTGTGTGTGTGTGTGTGTGTGTGCATGAATTTTCAGAAATCTCAGACTTTGCTGGGACTGTAAAAAGCAGCTTTTTATTAGCATGGATTTGCATAAAACCAAGGCAAATCTGCAGCTAAAAAAAGCAGCAAAAACTTCCCAAAAAAGCGCTGTGTGAACATAGCCTATTTCCAGCAATTTTTTTTTTATGAATCAGTGCTTTAATGTTTTGTATATATATTTAGTCTACTGAATCATATATGTTTTGTTTAAATCGTGCTTAGTGTAAAACTGTTTTTTGTATAGAGATTATTAGGGCAAAAAGAGATTGGACCCAAAATAGACGAGAGAGAAAAAGGCCCTTCATTAAAGGTAAGTGATCATCTGAAAATGACCTATTGTGTAACCCCTTCACTACCCAATCTGTTTTCACCTTCCTGACTAGAGTTGAGCGCGGTTCGTGGTTCTCCAGTTCGCGGTTCGAGTGATTTTGGGGGGTGTTCTATTTGGAACTCAAACTCGAGCTTTTTGGTAAAAGTTCGGCAGTTCGAGTTACGTTCGAGAACGGTTCTATGAGCAAAAGCAGGGCTTTTTACAGCTACAGTGTGCAGGGAGCCATCGCTTGCAGCCTGCGGTAAGCTGGTAACCAAGATAAACATCGGGTATCCAAGCAAAGCGCTTTGTTTAGTAACCCGATATTTATCCTAGTTACGTGTGCAGGGAGCCGACACTACCCCGTTGGGCTCCGCCCCCTCCTGCACTCGGAATGTACACACACACACACACACTCACACTCAACTGTCCCTAGCCATGCAGTCCCCGGCACTGGCGTTCTCTGCGCACATGGCCCCGCTAGGCTCCACCCACTTCGCACTCCGCCGCCCGCACACGTGGCCCCGCTAGGCTCCACCCACTTTGCACTCCGCCGCCCGCACACATGGCCCCGCTAGGCTCCACCCACTTGTACTCTGCACACATTACCCCGCTTGGCTCCGCCAACCTGGCACTCCACACACATGGCCCCGCTTGGCTCCGCCCACCTGGAACTCCGCATACATGGCCCCGCTTGGCTCCGCCCACCTGGAACTCCGCACACATGGCCCCGCTTGGCTCCACCCACCTGGCACTCTGCACACATTACCCCGCTTGGCTCAACCCACCTGGGACTCTGCACACATTACTCCGCTTGGCTCCACCCACCTGGCACTCTGCACACATTACCCCACTTGGCTCCACCCACCTGGGACTCTGCATACATTACCCCGCTTGGCTCCACCGACCTGGGACTCTGCACACATTACCCCGCTTGGCTCCGCCCACCTGGCACTCCGCACACATGGCCCCACTTGGCTCCGCCCACCTGGCACTCCGCACACATGGCCCCGCTTGGCTCCGCCCACCTGGCACTCTGCACACATGGCCCCGCGTGGCTCCACCCACCTTAGACTCTGCACACATTACCCTGCTTGGCTTCACCCACCTGGGACTCTGCACACATTACCCCGCTTGTCTCCGCCCACCTGGGACTCCGCACACATGACCCCGCTTGGCTCCACCCACCTTGGACTCTGCACACATTACCCTGCTTGGCTCCGCCATCCTGGAACTCCGCACACATGGCCCCGCTTGGCTCCGGCCACCAGGCATTCCGCACACATGAATCCGCTTGGCTCCGCCCGCCTGGAACTCCGCACACATGGCCCCACTTCGCTCCGCCCACCTGGCACTCTGCACATATTACCCCGCTTGGCTCCGCCCACCTCGCACTCCGCACACATGGCCCCGCTCGGCTTACCTGCGGTGATGAAGTCCCGCCCTCCCGACCTCAGCTGTCACTGTCCTCAATGGCCATCGCTTGTCACATCTCCTCCTCTTGCTGCCGACCAGAGACTGTCACTAGCGGTGACGTCACAGGCTCTCGCGATTCTTAGCTGTAAAAGTCATTGAAGTCAGTGACAGCTCTGCTATCAGCAGTGCAGGAGATCATCACCGCAGGTAATGTACCTCGCTGACAGCAGCACTTGTCATGCCCTGCAGTGACCTGGGCTGACCTATTGATGTATTAGCTCAGTTCACTGCACTGCTCTCCCAGCCAATGGGGATCATTCTGTTCTTCATTGACTTGGACAGGGACTATGGTATGGATCGTCATCCCCTCGGATTACAGCAGACCTGGATTTGTTTTTCTTTCTAATAAATTGGTGAAAGAGGGAATGCTTTGAGGAGTGTTTTTTCAAATAAAAATGTGTTTGTCATCTATTTTTTTTTTTATTACTGACTGGGTTGGTGATGTCGGGTATCTGATAGACGCCTGACATTACCAACCCCAGGGCTTGATGCCAGGTGACATTACACATCTGGTATTAACCCCATATATTACCCCGTTTGCCACCGCACCAGGGCATGGGATGAGCTGGGGCGAAGCACAAGGATTGGCGCATCTAATAAATGCGCCACTTCTGGGGCGGCTGCGGCCTGCTATTTTTAGGCTGAGGAGAGTCCAATAACCATGGACCTCCCTAGTCTGAGAATATCAGTCCCCAGCTGTCCGCTTTACCTTGGCTGGTGATACAATTTTGGGGGGGACCCCCACGTGTTTTTTTTTTTTAATTATTTATTTAATTTAAAATAGTGACCTCAGTTTTGGATTACCAGCCAAAGTGAAGCTGCCAGCTGTGGTCTGCAGGCTGCAGCCGTCTGCTTTACCCAAGCTGGCTACAAAAAAAGGTGGAACCCCACTTCATTTTTTTGGCTAAATACAAGGCTAAGCACCCCTTAGTGCCACATGAAAGGCACCAAAGGGTGCAAAATTACAAAATGCAGGAAAGTGGGACATTATGCGTCTTTCTGCCATTATAATGACAGAAGAGACTGATATGAAGTGTACAAGCAAAAGAAAATCACCAGAGCGCTCTACGATGTGAAAAGCAGTAGAAAATGGCACTGGAGTGAACATGTGACCGCCTCATGTAGGTTGAAGCTATGGATCTGTACCACCCTGGGGGCTCGGCTGCTCTCTGCCGAGCCGCTCGGATCCGGGCTTGGGTTGTCGGTGGCTCGAGCGCCTCCGGACCGGGGGCCACGTCGCTCTGGAAAGGGGGGGGTTCGGTTGTTTGGTTTGGGGTGGACCGGTTTCAAGGCCGGAGCTGCGGTGACCGGTAACAGTTCGTGACGCCACCCACGGGTCTTGGTGAGGTGATGGGCACCACTGCTGCGGTGAGGGTGCGGGGGCTCGTCTGTGATCCTTGGTGGGTCACAACTAGGTGTTGACCCCTCCGTGGGTAAGGGGGTTTGTTGGTCCCGGGGCCAGGTGGCAGGAGCGGGGGGTTGCAGGACGCAGGGGCTCGCTTTCGGTGCAGTGCCTGATGGCACTGGTGTACTCACGATTAAATCACACAGTCAATGGTAAACCAAGTTCGGTGTAGATCGGTGACGCAGCCAGCTGCGTGTGTCCCCAGTGAGGTTGGTGATTTCGCCTTTCTCATGCACCTTTAAATTTACTATAGTGACTCCTATCCTTCAGCAACGGTAGTCCGCTCCCCGGCTTTTGGGTACTGGTGGAGCCCTTTTGCCTGCAGGCCATGGCCCTTTGGATCTCTGGCCCTTGGCGGTGGTTCTTATTTGGTATCGGTGGGATATTGCCGTCTATCGGGACTTTGGGTGGGAATGAACCCCTGAGGTCCAGACTGCAATCAGTAGATTTGTCTGAGCCCGGGTGCTTCTGGGCTAGAACGGAGTCTGAGTACCCTGCCTGGTGCTCCGGTTGACTTGTTAGCTCCCCGGTTCGGGACTGAAGGGTCACCACCCCCTTCTTGATCCCTACGGTTCTGCAGTTCAGTCCCTGACTGGACTCCTGCAGACGGCCACCACAGTCTGCCTGCCTGACCGTTCCAAGGTGTCCTAGGCTCCGTCCTAGGCCCCTGACTCTCAGCTCGCCACTTTTACTCCTCTCACTACTCCTCTCTCCACTCGACTCACTTGTCCTTTCCCTGCCTCAGGCCAGCAGGCTCCTCGGAGGGCGTGCCTATTCCCCTGACTCCGCCCACCTGGTGTGCCTGGCTAGACCTGAGGGAGGCGGTAAGGACTTGTTGGCTGCTGGTGCCTCACTGGGGTGGGGGTGTGTGTGGTGTTGTGTGTTGTTACCTGTGACCCCTGGGGGTCCAGGGCGTCACAGATCCTGGGTAAATTTATGTATTTTCCCTCCTTCTGTTTTTTTGCAGTACGCAAACAAACGGAAGGCACATGGATGACATACGGACCGTATATGGAACAGAAACGGATGCCACACGGATGCACCCGTAAAAAAAACGAACCGTTTTTTGCGGACCGCAAAAACGGATCAGTCGTGTGATTGAAGGGTTATTCTGGTCTGCCGTTTATAAACAGCAGGCAAAAATAAGTGAATAGCGCGCCCCAGCGTCAGAAAATCTCCGGGGTTTCATGGGGTAGCTGAGCCCCTGGAGATCATGATTTAGGCCAATTTTTCCAGGCCCCGCTCACGTGATCACCGGTATACACCGTATACCGATGATCACGTTACAGTAAATGACAGCGTCGGTAAAAAATTATTTATCTCCCATCTGGCATGAACAAACATGTCAGATGGGAGATAAATCTCCTACCCGGTCCCCTCAGGTCCCCCGCTGTCGCCAAAGTGCCCCCCCTTACCCACTCCCGGAAATCCAAGATGGCCATGCACACAGCAGCGTGCCGGTCGCATTAACCCTACTCCTCTGATTTCTGTCGCATGTGCAATGTTACATGCGACAGAAAACTCCTCCCCAGGCTTTGGCAGGTCACCCCCTATAACTCCCCCGGTGTTCCCCAGTGTCCCACGTTACGCTGCCGCATGCACAGAGCGGCTGTCAGCTCAGCTTCCTGTGTTCAGACACAGTGAGTGGTGGTTATGCATCTGTAAGCTAAATGGGCGGCACGGTGGCTCAGTGGTTAGCACTGCAGTCTTGCAGCGCTGAGTAGAGTTGAGAGCGGTTCGAGGTTCTCCAGTTCGCGGCTCGAGTGATTTTGGGGGCTGTTCTAGATCGAACTAGAACTCGAGCTTTTTGCTAAAGCTCGATAGTTCTAGATACATTTGAGAACCGTTCTAGCAGCAAAAAGCAGGGCTTTTTACAGCTACAGTGTGCAGGAGCCATCGCTGGCAGCCAGCCAGAAGCTGGTAACCAAGATAAACATCGGGTATCCAAGCAAAGCGCTTTGGTTAGTAACCCGATGTTTATCCTAGTTACGTGCAGGAAGCCCACACTTCCCCGCTCAGCTCTCTCTGCCCCCCCCTGCACGCGGCATGTACACACACTCACACACACACACGTCCCCAGCCATGCAGTCCACGACACTGACGTCCTCCTGGCACTCTGCACACATGGTCCCGCTCGACTTACCTGCGGTGATGAAGTCCCGACCTCAGCGCTGTCACTGTCCTCCATGGCCGCCGCTTGTCTGACTAGCGGTGACGTCACGGGCCTCTCGCGATACTTGGCTGTGAAGGCGGCGGTCAATGAACTCAGTGACAGGTGCTGTCAGCAGTGCAGGAGATCAGCGCAGGTAATGTACCTCGCAGACAGCAGCACTTGTCATCCCTTGCAGTGACCTGGGCTGACCCATTGATGTTAGCTCAGGTCACTGCACTGCTCTCCCAGCCAATGGGGAACATCCTGCTCTTCATTGACTGGGACAGTGTGGATCGTCATGGCAACCCCTTGGATTACACCAGACCTGGATTTGTTTTTCTTTCTAATAAATTGGTTAAAAAGGGAATGTATTGGGGAGTGTTTTTTCAAATAAAAATGTGTTTGTCGTCTATTTTTTTTTCTTACTGACTGGGTTGGTGATGTCGGGTATCTGATAGACGCCTGACCTCACCAATCCCAGGGCTTGGTGCCAGTTAACATTACACATCTGGTATTAACCCCATATATTACCCCGTTTGCCACCGCACCAGGGCACGGGATGAGCTGGGGCGAAGCACCAGGATTGGCGCATCTAATGGATGCGCCACTTCTGGGGCGGCTGCGGCCTGCTATTTTTAGGCTGGGCCATTTTTAGGATGGCCATGCACACAGCAGCGTGCCGGTCGCATTAACCCTACTCCTCTGATTTCTGTCGCATGTGCAATGTTACATGCGACAGAAAACTCCTCCCCAGGCTTTGGCAGGTCACCCCCTATAACTCCCCCGGTGTTCCCCAGTGTCCCACGTTACGCTGCCGCATGCACAGAGCGGCTGTCAGCTCAGCTTCCTATGTTCAGACACAGTGAGTGGTGGTTATGCATCTGTAAGCTAAACGGGCGGCACGGTGGCTCAGTGGTTAGCACTGCAGTTTTGCAGCGCTGAGGTCCTGGGTTCTATTCTCACCAAGGGCACCATCTGCAAGGAGTTTGTATGTTCTCCCCGTGTTTGCGTGGGTTTCCTCTGAGTACTCCGGTTTCCTCCCACACTCCAAAGACATACAGCGCTATGGAATTAATAACAATATATCAGTGAATAAATTATTATTATTACTGCAATGTCCTGCTCATGAGGTAAGGAACATAATTGATCAGGAAAGCTATATACTACATTTCCAAATGGAGGGATTTGCTTTTATAGTTTCCCTGCTGAACGACTACCAAACATGAGAGTCCGTTATACGCCACAAAAAAACACATCTCCAAGATCCTATCCCCAATATATAGTAGGTGGAATAGCAATAATATCAGCAAATACCAATATTTGGAAATGTAGAATAATTCTCTTGATTAGGCATGCCCTTACCTCATGAGCAGGGCATTGCAGCTTTGGTAGCAACCATTACGACATGGACTCTGCTGCTGTGGACCCGGGGAGAGTGAGTGCAGATTCATTGCACCCACACTCCTCACATGAAGGGTCTGCACTCCTAGAAAATGGGGGATACGTTCCCTGAGTGTCTCCCCCCATATTCTAGACGGTCCAGAGTCGTCGTGGGACCCCTTTATTTTTTTTCTTACAATAAATTGGTGAAAGAGGAAATGTTTTGGGGACTGTTTTTTCAAATAAATTTCTTTTGTCGATTTTTTTTTTGTTAGTACTGACAGTTTATGATGTTTTGTATCTAATAGACGCCATGACATCACAAACTGCTGGGCTTGATCTCAGGTGACTTTACAGCTAGTATCAACCCGATTTATTTCCCCGTTTGACACTGCACCAGGGCACGGGATGAGCTGGGGTGAAGCGCCAGGATTGGCGCATCTTGTGGATGCGCCACGTCTGGGGTGCCTGCAGCCTGCTATTTTTAGGCTGTGAAGGCCCAATAACTATGGACCTTCCCACCCTGAGAATACTAGACCACAGCTGTCCTCTTTACCTTGGCTGGTGATCCAATTTGGGGGGGACCCTACTTTTTTTGTGTAATTATTAATATTTATAAAATAATTATAAAAAAAGAGCCTGGGGGACCTCCACATTGGATCCCCAACTACGGTAAAGCTGCCAGCTGTGGTTTTCAGGCTACAGCCGTCTGCTTTACCCTAGCTGGCTATCAAAAATGGGGGGACCCAACGTCATTTTTTTTTTAACTATTTTTTAAATAGAAAAAATTAATGGGCTTCCCTGTATTTTGATTGCCAACGAAGGTAACGGCAGGCAGATGGGGGTGGCAACCCATAGCTGTCTGCTTTATCTGCGCTGAGAATCAAAAATACCGCGGAGCGCTACGTCATTTTTTTTAAAGATTTATTTTTTCAGCACTGTGATGTCCAGCAATCAAAATACAGGGAAGCCCATTTTGTTTTTAGTTATTTAAATAAATAATTAAAAAAAATATATATGGGCTCCCGCTGCATTTTTTGTATTGCTAGCTAAGGGTAATCCAAGCAGCTACTGGCTGCTAATCCCCACTGCTTGGTGTTACCTTCACTGGCAATGGAAAATCCAGGGAAGCATTTTTTATTTTTTTTGCCAAAAAACTACAAAAAAAGGACGTGAGCTTCGCCATATTTTTGTATGCTAGCCAGGTATAGCAGGCAGGTGCTGGAAGAGTTGGATACAGCGCCAGAAGATGGCGCTTCTATGAAAGTGCCATTTTCTGAGGCGGCTGCAGACTGCAATTCGCAGCAGTGGGGCCCAGAAAGCTCAGGCCAACCTGTGATGCGGATTCCAATCCCTAGCTGCCTAGGGCGACACAAAAATGGGGCGAAGCCTACGTCATTTGTTTTCTAATTATTTCATGAAATTCATGAAATAATAAAAAAAGGGCTTCCCTTTATTTTTGGTTCCCAGCCGGGTACAAATAGGCAACTGGGGGTTGGGGGCAGCCGTAACTGCCTGCTGTACCTGGCTAGCATACAAAAATATGGCGAAGCCCACATAATTTTTTCAGGGGGCAAAAAACTTCTGCATACAGTCCTGGATGGAGTATACTGAGCCTTGTAGTTCTGCAGCTGCTGTCTGTCTGTATGGAGAAGAGCAGACAGCAGCTGCAGAACTACAAGGCTCAGCATACTCCATCCAGGACTGTATGCAGAAGTTTTTTGCCCACCAAAAAAATGACGTGGGCTTCGCCATATTTTTGTATGCTAGCCAGGTACAGCAGGCAGCCACGGGCTGCCTCCAACCCCCAGTTGCCTATTTGTACCTGGCTGGGAAGCAAAAATATAGGGAAGCCCGTTTTTTTTAATTATTTCACTTATTTCATGAAATAATTAAAAAACAAATGACGTGGCCATTTTTGTGTCCAGCCAGGTACAACTAGGCAGCTGGGGATTGGAATCCACTGCACAGGTTAGCCCGAGGTTTTTGGGCGCCTCTGCTGCGAATTGCAGTCTGCAGCCGCCCCAGAAAATGGCGCTCTCATAGAAGTGCCATCATCTGGCGCTGTATCCAACTCTTCCAACAGCCCTGGAGCCGGGTGGCTTGTTGGGTAATCATGAGTTAATACTGGCTTTGTTTTACTAGCCAGTATTAAGCCAGAAATTCTTAATGTCAGGCACGTTTGACCCGGCCATTAAGAATTTCCAATAAAGGGTTAAAAAAAAACACCACACAGAGAAAAAATACTTTAATAGAAATAAATACACAGACACATTAGAGACTCCATCTTTATTACCCCCTGTCAGCCCTCCACGATCCATGGTCTTCTGTCTTTCTCGTTCAACAAATGCAGCTCTGCTCCATCACTGCTGCATGGGGGAAGACGCTGCCTCCCGTGAAGCCTTCACTTCGTGACGGCTGCACGTCACCGTCACCGCTACCAATCGCTTTGCTATGGCAACGGTGATCTCCGTTATTGACCGGCTGTGTCAGCCGGTCAATAAGGGAACGGGGACGCAGAACGGGGAGTCGACCGTATGCTAGAGCATGTCACCGGTACACGGCGATACACAAACGTGTACCCTGTACCAGAGAGATGCAATTACAGGTCCTAGCATGACGCGTCATAGTCATGTGACCAGTCTGTAGCCAATGAGATAATAGACACGTGACTGGTCACATGGCTATTTTGACGTCACGATAGGTCCTGCATCACTTCTGGTTACCGGGAAGACACAGCGATTACCGATGGAAAAGCAGCGGGAGACAGAGTGCAGGACGCATCCCGGGAACAGGTAAGTGTTATGGCAATGTTTATTAACTTTATGTGTACATTTATAATGTGTTTTTATGTGTTTGTGATTGCCTCCCATTGTTTCCTATGGGTTCGAGTGGTTCGCCGAACCAGTTCGCCGACCCGAATTCGAACCAAACCTCCGTTCGGCGAACCAAGCTCGAGCCGAACCGCGACTGGTTCGCTCATCTCTATTCCTGACTAGGCCAATCTTTTTAATTCTGGCTAATGTCACTTTATGTGGTGATAATTCTGGACTGCTTCAATGGATTCAAGCGATTTTGACACTCTGTTTTTGTGACATATCGTACTCCATGTTAGTGATAAATTTAAGACAATATTTATTGCATTCATTTGTGAAAATATTGCAATTTTCAAACTTATTCACTTAAACCAATGCAATAAATAACACAAAATACTGTATTTGGGAGGAAAGTGGGATATACATCTTATAGTCCAGATGTGCCTTGCTTGCTGTAGGTGTGAGGGGAGAGTGACATTGAGGCAGGAGCAGAGTTGTCAGTGCTGGAAGTCAGCAGCTGGGGTGAACATGTGGGTCCGCTCTTAAAGAAAAAGAATATTCACTGCTAATCTCTCCCCCTCCCACTTCTTGGCACTAAAGCTGGTGCTGAGAGGTGTGCAGGATTATGGGTGTAGGGAGCAGTGAATTTTCATATTCTTTAATAGCGGACACACTGATTGCCCCAGTGGCCAGCTCACTGCAGCTACTTAGGTGATCACAGGTGTCTGCTATAAAAGGAAATGAATATTCACTTCACCCCATTCCTAATAGTTCTGGGCATGGAGACCAATGAATAATCATTTTGAATTAGTCGGCAGCTGACGTTGGCATGTAACTGGGTGTGCATGGCATTGAAATCAAGTGCTGCCCTGCTTACAAGTCACTTGCTGACATCAGAAGAGGATGTCGTGCACCAAGGGAGCAGATGGAAGTTGAGTAGAATTGAGAATTGATTATATTTTATGTGTGCAACATAATAGGAGTATTTATACTAGTATTGGGCCATGATGGGGAACATATATACCAAGGATGGGGGAGATATGTACCAGAACAAGGGACTTATAAACCAGGATGGGCCAATGATGGGGGACATATATTTTAGGATGTGGGACATATATACCAAGATGGGTCCAGGATGGGGATCATATATACCAGGAAGTGGGTCATATACACCAGGATGGAGGACATATATAATAGGATGGGCCAAGGATGAGGGAAATATATATGATGGTGAACCCAGAATGGGGGACATACAGAAATGAAAATAAGTATTTGATGCAGTGCCGAATTTGCAAGTTTTCTCACCTACAAAGAATGGAGAGGTCAGTACACTTCAACTAACAGACAGAAAAAAAATCACATTGCATGATTTTTAAATAATTAATTTGCATTTTATTGCGGTAAATAAGAATTTGATACAATAAAAAAGCATCTCTATATTTGGTACAGAAAACCTTTGTTTGCAATTACAGAGGTCAGACGTTTCCTGTAGTTCTCGACCAAGTTTGCACACACTGCAGCAGGAATTTTGTCCCACTCCTCAATACAGATCTTCTCCAGATCTTTCAGATTTAGAGGTCTGTCACAGGGCAAAATTGAGTTTCAGCTCAATTCAAAGATTTTCTATTGGTTTCAGGTCCACTCCAGGACTTTGAAATACTTCTTACAGAGCCACTCCTTAGTTGCACTGGCTGTGTTTTTTGTGTCATTGCCATGCCAGAAGACCCAGGCATGACCCATCTTCAATGCTTTTAATGAGGGAAGGAGGTTGCTGGTTAAAATCTCACAATACTGTCGACAGTGCAGAAAAGCCCCATAAAGTATGATGTTTCCACCCCATGCTTCATAGTTGGGACAGTGTTTTTGAGGTTGTACTCATCCTACTTCTTCCAATAAAACACAGTGAGTGGAGTTGATACCAATAAGTTCTATTTTGGTCTCATCTTACCACATGCCTCCTCTGCATAACCCAAATTGTCATTGGCAAACTTAAAAAGGGCCTGAACATAGGCTGGCGTGAGCAGGGGGATTTTGCGTGCCCTGCAGGGTTTAACTGCTTAATGGTGTAGTATGGTGTAGTATGTTACTAACTGTAATCTTTGAGACTGTGGCCCTAGCTTTAATAAGGTCATTGACCAGGTCTTCTAATGTAATTCCAGGCTGACTCCTTACCTTTATCAGAATCATCATCTGCATTGCAGAGTGAAGTCTCTGGTGACATCGTGATTGACTTCATTGCTTTGTGGAGAGGACACAGCGCGATCGTGTTCTACGGTGCTGCTGCATCTTCATATAACAGAGCTGACAGTGTCATGTGGGTTACGTCGGATCTGGCTGTGTATTTGGGGATTAATAAACTGATAAAAGAGGGTTTTTTTGTCTTTTATTCCAAATAAAGGATTTTTCCCTGTGTGTGTTTCTTTACTTTCACTTTCAGTTTAAACATGGAAGGTGTCTCGGGGAGAAGCCTGGCATGATTAAACTCATTATTACCCCGATTGCCACCGCACCAGGGCAATTCGAGATGAGCTGGGTGGAGTCTCGGGACTGACGCATCTAATGGATTCGGCAATTCCGGGCCGGCTGCTGGGTGATATTGTTAGGCAGGAGGGCTCCCCATTCCGTGGTGCTCCCCATCCTGCCAATACCAGCCTCCAGCCGTGCGGCTTTATCCTGGCTGGTATCAAATATGGGGGAACCGCATTTTTTTTTTTATTTATTTATTCATTTATTTTACTGCACAATATAGACACGCCCGACGGCGGCTGTGATTGGTTGCAGTGAGACAGCTGTCACTCATCGTGGGTGCGTGTCTGACTGCAACCAATCATGGGCGCCGGTGGGCGGGGAAAGCACGGAATACTTGATTGAATAATGAAGCGGCAGCCATTTTCTAAAGAGGAAAAGACGCCGCAGATTTGTGACAGCCGTGCAGCGAGCCGCCCGTGATCGGTGAGTAGGAAAGAGAGAGGGATTGTGCTGGGGACGCAGGATGCATGCAGATAGCAACGTGTGCATATAGCCTTACTGTGAAAAGCCACATTTTTGTTGATCGAACCGTTCTCAAACGTAACTCGAACTGTCGAGCTTTTAGCAAAAAGCTTGAGTTCGAGCTCAAACACCCCCCAAAATCACTCAAACATGAAATTGGCGAACCTCGAGTCTCGAACATCGCTCAACTCTATTCGTTATCATTGGAGGACAAGGAGGAGGAGGAAAAATTGAGAAAGGTGGGATTCTTTCCCTCACTATCAATGTCGAAGGCAAGAAAGGTGTGTGCCTCTTCGGCTGAGTATTGTTTTTGGAATGATGGAACATTTTATTTTTTAACTTGTCTGTATATGTGTGTGTCTGTAAAATAAACACATTTTATTCAGGTGTACATGTGTTTGGTGTTAATTTTTTTATTTAAAAGAGAAGAAAAAGGAAAAAAATAAAACAAAAGAATCTAGAAAAAAAAAGCTGAAAATAAAATAAAAAAGAGAATATAAAAATTTGTCAAAATAAATAAACAATCTTACTTAACGGACCATAGTGAAAATTCCACTAACCATAATTCTATTCATTAGAAAAACTGTACTATAAATACAACAAGAATGTTCCACTTTAATTCTGAAATTGCAATTACTAAATTAAATTCTGAGCGCCTGTAACTGATACTGACTATATTCAGTGAAAAATACTGTAGTTGAAACTGATTACTGCAGTATACTTTTACTGTGCCTAATCTAGCTTTATCAACTAATCTATCCTATTATTTTTGATTCTTTTTGATACCTTACCATATGACACTAATCATGACTATATTCAGTAATAAATACTGTAGTAGATGTCAACTTCTACATTACAATCCCTAATCTAGGACTATCAACTAAATTAAATTATTATTATTTGATTTTTTTCTACTCAATGACTGCAGGATAAACAGATAAGGTGGTGTAAAAGGAGGGGGAAAATGAACAAAAAAAGTTCTGGCCAAAAGCGAGCATGGATGCTGATCAGTGCTGTGAGTCGCTGATCAGTGGCTCAGCGACTGCAGGATACATGCACAAATGTAGTGCAAAGGAAGGGAAAAAATGGAAAGGAAAAAGAAAACTCCTTGCGAAAGCAAGCATGGACACTGATCAGTGATGTCAGTCACTGATCAGTGCTCGGATGTTACACGACGCATGCATGGAGGTAGTGCAAAAGACAAAATCTGCCTAAAATCGAGCGACTGAGTACTAATCAGAGAAAGGTGGAGGAAGAAGTTAGAGAATGGGAGAGGGTGAAATGGAGGAGAGAGCGATTGGGGTGGAATGGAAAAATCAGGGGACAGGAAAAGGTCAGGAAAAGAAGATCTTTCTAGTTTCTTCAGTCAGTAGCGGCAGCACTAGAGGTTGAGACACAGGCTAAAATAGTCTCTTACACCACAAATCCCAGCAGATCCAGTGGTAGAATGGCACAATGACCGCTCTCCTCACATATCCAAGCAGAAGCAGTCCCTAAGAGGTCATACCGCGTCTCTGCTCACTGATTTATACAATCAGATGTCATTGTCCAATTGTTCCAATCAATGCTAGGACTGGTGACGCCTCCATTGCCTAGCTCCAAGCTAGGATTGGTGCTGTTATAGCTCTGATCATAGTTGGACTTCAATGTTACTGACAATTTAATTTGCCAAAACATTGAATTCGTTGTGATTTGCTTTTCAAAATTGAACAGCCAATCAAAGCAATCATAGTTGCTCAGGACTGGTGAAACCTCCCATGGTGACATGTCCTGGTGCCCTACTGTCAAATTCAGCAGCCACCTTCCTACAATTACCGTGTCTGAAGACATGTGACCAGATGTTCCCTTGAAGAACATTTAAATCAATTTGCAGGAACCCCTTCCTAACCATGACGTAAAGTTAAGTCAAATGTCATGAACGGGTTAAAGACTTTTTCTAATTTAATCTACAGTAATGCTCATGCATTATGTATCAATAAAATCAAAAGGAGTACCATCAAAAAATTAAGCAGTAACAGCCTTTACAAAAAACTTTATTTTAAAGTACAATAAAATAATTTAAAATTTATACATGTGGTATTTATATAAGCTACACAAACGATTTAAGCAGTTGTGAAAAAAATAATGCAATTAATGGTTTGACAAATAGAAATGTTAATACTTTAAAATGCAAAGTGATTCAAATTAAAGGAGATCTAAACCATATCAATATTTTGTCTGACCACACTTTGAATTAAAAACGACATCAGTTCTTCAAGGTATACTTGTACAAAGTAAGGGATGTTCTTAGATTATAGTAAGTTGTATTAGTAACCAAGTATGTCAACAGTAAAGATGAGCCATCACCCTAGTGTTCGAGTTCGGTTCGGTTCGTCGAACTTGGGAAATGTTCGTCGAACGTTCGTTGAACACTTTCGAACACCTTCGAACACCATTGAAAACAATGGCAGCTAAACACAAACACATACAAACATGCACAAACACGAACGCACACACACATATTATGCTCACCTTACCTTCTGTTTCATCGCTGGCCTCCTGGGATTTGCACTTCGCCGGTACAAGATGTGTATCGGGTAACCATCGCGACCGATGCCAGAACTTACGCTGACAGAGCGCTGACGTAAAAGGCAGGAGCCGCTTGCCTCTGATTGGCCAGCGCGCTGCCTTTGAGTAGCGTCTGACAGAGGAAGTTCCTTCCTTGTCGCGATGGTTACCTGATACACATCCTGTAGCGGCGAACTACGTGTATCAGGTAACCATCGCGACGAGGGAGGAACTTCCTCTGTGAGACGCTACTCAAAGGCAGCACGCTGGCCAATCAGAGGCAAGTGGCTCCTGACTTTGACATCAGTGCTCTGGCAGTAAACGTTCCAGCATCGGTCGCGATGGTTACCCGATACACATCTTGTACCGGTGAACTGCAAATCCCAGGAGGCCAGCGATGGAATGGAAGGTAAGGTGAGCATAATATGTGTGTGTGCGTGTATGTTTGTGTATGTTTGTGTGTGTTTGTACGTGTTTGTGTGTGTTTGTACGTATGTGGAATGGCACAATAGGGGACCACGATGGGACATTTAAAAAGTTGTGGAAGGAATTGTCTGCAATTGCAATGATTTCCTATGGGAAATCTTGCTTTGCTGAACGAGTAACTTGGTTAACAAGCACACTCCCAGAACGGATTGTTCTCGTTAACCAAGGTTCCACTGTATTAACATTGAATGACAGTATTACTGTGAAAAGCCAGTTACGTTTTTGGTGATCGAACCGTTATCGAACATAACCTCGAACTGTCGAATTTGAAGCTAATTGTTCGCTTCGTCGAACAACTTGAACATCACCTAAAACAGGTCGAATTTGAGATTGGCGAACAGTTCGATTCGAACACCGCTCATCTTTAGTCAACAGGTGATAATGATCCTCATTTCCATATTTAAATTGAAATACAGCCACTAACTGAAGCACAAAGCGCTGTGTAAAAAACTTAATGTGAAAAACCAAACTCTTCTATATAGTGAGTTTGTTTAAAACAGATTCATATGATATGCCATACAAAATGGTAAGATTGAGCATAGCAACAAGATATGAAGCAATTGTACTGTATGAACAAGGTCTTTCAGACAGATATTTCAAAACCGACTGGGGTTTCAAGTATTACTGTGAAAGTTCTTGTGAAGATGCACCAATAAATGGGTATCATTAAAGATCATAGATGCAGTGGTCAGCCAAAGAGACAGTACAGTCATTGAAAGATATATCATGTTTATTTCTCGTCAAAACAGGAAGATATACAGCAGTACTGTCACCTCAAAATTAGCAACTACCAGAAGGGCACACCTTTACCATAGTAACTTGTGTTACTACCATATGAAGAAAAAAAGCAACAGGTGTTCCGGACTGAGAAATCAAAGTTTGAAATATTTGACTGCAACAGAAGGCAGGTTGTTTGCTGATGGACTAGAGAATATTAAGTTACTGCAAGCAACAGTGAAGCATGTTGGAGGTTCCTTGCAAAATTGGGGCTACATTTCAGTAAATAGAGCTGGCAATTTGTTCAGGAATAATGGTGTCCTCAATAGTAAGAAGCAGGCAGATACATATCCATTATGCAAGACTATCATTGAGATGTTTGACTGGCTTTGAAGCACCAGTCCACCTTTATTTTTATTGCACCTCTGGAGTAGTGCTTTAACTTTATTAAGTCCTCTGCCCCCTGTCTTATACTCACCTTCCAGCAGCTCATCTTCTATCACTGATGCTCCAGTCAGTCTCTTGTAGTTAGTGACAAGTGTTTTCTGGAGTGCTGGAGGTCACAACTCAATACATCTCTATGAGGAATACATCCTTTGGCTCGTAGGGTTCCAGGTTATCTGAAAGTTTCAAATGATGTATTAAATAATATTATTAATATCAATCAATAATTTTTCATGGATGGTATCAGATGTATTTTCTTTATATACATGTATCTTGCATAAAGTTGAGATTCATGCATTGAAATTCCATCTAGTTAAATATTCTCATATTACTCCAGAATGTATATCTTACATTTTAGATTATGTTCAATTTCTCATGTTTAATAATTGGTTTTTATTCAACAATATATTTTTTTAAAAGAAATGGAGTTTCAATGGGAGCCAATTATTCCTCATCATTGGCAAACTTAGTATTGCGTTGGTGGGAGGAGATATATGTTTATGGTGACCACAATCTTTTTGCTGAAAGGATTTAGTGGTATGGCAGACTAATTGATGACATCCTCATTATTTGGATGTCAGATGTATGTGCCGTCCCCGATCTTGCTTATTATTTTAACAACAATCCATTTCATCTTAAATTCAAAATGGTAAGTAAATTGTAATCTGTGGATTTATTAAATCTTAAAGTCAAGGGTAATAACTCTTTTCCAAAATTTAGACAGCCATTTTTAGAAAACATCTAGCAAGAAATAAAATCTTCCGTGCCACAAGCCATCAACCAAATCCCACAATTTGGTTAGTCCCAGTGGGTAAATTTACGAGTACAAAGCAGACCTGTAATACCAGTGAAGCTTATTCAAAAGAAGCACATAAAATAGAAGAAATATTAAGAATATGGGCTATATTAACTGGATCTTAGAAACTTCAAAGGAGATTCGAATAGGAGAACCACTTGCAAGTGGCCACCTTAAATACCTTTTCTCATGATTGGATACACCTGCCTATGAAGTTCAAAGCTGAATGAGGTTACAAAACCAATTTAGTGCTTTAGTAAGTCAGTAAAAAGTAGGAGTGTTCAAATCAAGAAATTGATAAGGGTGCCCATACTTTTGCACCGGTCAAATTTTGTTTAAATGCGGATTGCACATTTTCTGTTAGTACAATAAACCTCATTTCAATCCAGAAATATTACTCAGTCCGTCAGTTATTAGATATATGAAACTGAAACAGCTGTTGCAAAAACCCAAATTGTTATCAAGAAAAAAGGTTAACATTAATAGGGGTGCCCAAACTTTTTCATATGACTGTAGGAATCTGTACAAGTTCAAATCTTTTATTAACTGCAAACTTTCTTCAGTCATTTAAATCATTGAATGCACTGAATGTAATTTAAATAATAAAGGAAGTACCAAACGCCGAGTACATATCAGAATAAAGATCATTTATATAACATGAAAAATGCAAAAAATGACAACATGTCCCAAGCTTCAAGAAACTTCATCAATTGCCATAAAAGTGGTTTATATATTTTTAAAATTTATGCAGTGGAAAAAATAAAAACACCTAGATACACGTGTTCCGAAAGGGTTGAACCTGAAAAAAGATCCGCTACATTATTAATAATTGAAATTTCATTTAATGTTTATCATTGTTGCATAATTTAAATTTTTGGCAAGTTTTGAGTATGTTACCATTTATTACTTTTGTGTTACTTTAACATCTTTAATTTATTGGGTTGGGGATCACACCTTCCAAATGTTATAACATCCCTTTTTGCTTCTTCATTGTATTCATGCCTATATACAGTGGGGAAAAAAAGTATTTAGTCAGCCACCAATTGTGCAAGTTCTCCCACTTAAAAAGATGAGAGAGGCCTGTAACTGACATCATAGGCAGACCACAACTATGAGACACAAAATGAGAAAATAAATCCGGAAAATCACCTTGTCTGATTTGGCAAGATTTTTTTTTGCAAACTATGGTGGAAAATACGTATTTAGTCACCTAAAAATATGCAAGATTTCTGGCTCTCAAAGACCTGTAACTTCTTCTTTAAGATACTCCTTTGTCCTCCACTCATTACCTGTAGTAATGGCACCTGTTTGAACTTGTTATCAGTATAAAAGACACCTGTCCACAACTTCAAACAGTCACACTCCAAACTCCACTATGGTGAAGACCAAAGAGCTGTCTAATGACACCAGAAACAAAATTGTAGTCCTGCACCAGGCTGGGAAGACTGAATTGGCAATAGGCAAGCTGCATGGTGTGATAAAATCAACTGTGGGAGCAATAATAAGAAAATGGAAGACATACAAGACCACTGTTAATCTCCCTCGATCTGGGGCTCTACGCAAGATCTCAACCCATGGGGTCAAAAGGATCACAAGAACGGTGAGCAAAAATCCCAGAACTACATGGGGAGACCTAGTGAATGACCTGCATAGAGCTGTGACCACCGTAATAAAAGCTACCATTAGTAACACACTACGCTGCCAGGGACTCAGATCCTGCAGTGCCAGATGTGTTCCCCGCTTAAGCCGCTACATGTTCGGGCCCGTCTGAAGTTTGCTAGAGAGCATTTGGATTATCCAGAAGAGTATTAGGAGAATATCGTATGGTCTGATGAAACCAAAGTAGCACTGTTTTGGTAGAAATCCAACTCGCTGTGTTTGGAGGAGACAGAATGCTGAGTTGCATCAAAAGAACACCATACCAACTGTGAAGCATGGGGCTGGCAGCATCATGCTTTGGGGCTGTTTCTCTGTAAAGGGACCAAGTTCACTGATCCATGTACTTGAAAGAATGAATGGGGCCATATATCGTGAGATTTTGAGTGCAAACCCCCTTCCATCAGAAAGGACATTGAAGATGAAACATGGCTTGGTCGTTCAGCATGATAATGATCCCAAGCACATCACCAGGGCAACAAAGGAGTTGCTTTGTAAGAAGCATATGAAGGTCCTGGAGTGGCCTAGCTAGTCTCCAGTAGAGATGAGCGAACCGGTCGCGGTTCGGCTCGAGGTGGTTCGCCGAACGGAGTTCTCGTTCGAGTTCAGTTCGTCGAACGTTCGACGAACCGAACTCGAACGTATAGGCTATAATGGGAGGCAATCACAAACACATAAAAATGCATTATAAATGTACACAAACAGTTAATAAACATTGCCATAACACTTACCGGTCCTCGCGATCCCTTCTGCACTCTGTCTCCTGCCGCTATTCCATCCGATGATCGCTGAATCCTCCCGGTGACCTGCACTGCCAGCAGAGATGCAGGACCTATCGTGACGTCAAAATAGCCATGTGACTAGTCATGTGGCTATTATCTCATTGGCTACAGACTGGTCACATGACTATGACACGTCATGTAGGACCTGCGAGTGCATCTCTCCGGTACACGGTGCACATATGTGTATCGCCGTGTACCGGCGACATGCTCTAGCACACGGTCGACTCCCCGTTCCATTAGGGACCGGCTGACACAGCCGGTCATTAACGGAGATCACCGTTGCCATAGCAACGCAGTTAGCGGTGACGTCACCGCTAACCGCGGCTCCGAGAGCACCGTTGCTATGGTAACGCGTCTGTCAGCGTTACCGCTGTTACTGCTAGCAGCCAGCACTGATCACTCACGGAGTGAAGGCTGCACGCTGCTGCACGATTGTAGTGAGCATTGTAGTGAGGATGGAGGTTCCCCAGCCCCAAGTGATGAGCTGGTGAACCTCATCCTTCCTCACTACAATCGTCACTACTACTACACTAGAAAAAAAGAAGACAGAAGAGCAGGGTCGTGGAGGGCTGACAGGGGGTAATAAAGATGGAGTCTCTAATGTGTCTGTGTATTTATTTCTATTAAAGTATTTTTCCTCTGTGTGGTGTCTTTTTTTTAACCCTTTATTGGAGATTCTTAATGGCCGGGTCAAACGTGCCTGACATTAAGAATCTCTGGCTTAATACTGGCTAGTAAAACAAAGCCAGTATTAACTCATGATTACCCAACAAGCCACCCGGCTCCAGGGCTGTTGGAAGAGTTGGATACAGCGCCAGATGATGGCGCTTCTATGAGAGCGCCATTTTCTGGGACGGCTGCGGACTGAAATCCGCAGCAGAGGCGCCCACAAACCTCGGGCTAACCTGTGCTGCGGATTCCAATCCCCAGCTGCCTAGTTGTACCCGGCTGGACACAAAAATAGGGCGAAGCCCACGTCATTTGTTTTTTAATTATTTCATGAAATAAGTGAAATAATTAAAAAAAACGGGCTTCCCTATATTTTTGGTTCCCAGCCGGGTACAAATAGGCAACTGGGGGTTGGAGGCAGCCCGTGGCTGCCAGCTGTACCTGGCTAGCATACAAAAATATGGCGAAGCCCACGTCATTTTTTTGGTGGGCAAAAAACTTCTGCATACAGTCCTGGATGGAGTATGCTGAGCCTTGTAGTTCTGCAGCTGCTGTCTGCTCTTCTCCATACAGACAGACAGCAGCTGCAGAACTACAAGGCTCAGCATACTCCATCCAGGACTGTATGCAGAATTTTTTTGCCCCCTGAAAAAATTATGTGGGCTTCGCCATATTTTTGTATGCTAGCCAGGTACAGCAGGCAGGTACGGCTGCCCCCAACCCCCAGTTGCCTATTTGTACCCGTCTGGGAACCAAAAATAAAGGGAAGCCCTTTTTTTATTATTTCATGAATTTCATGAAATAATTAGAAAACAAATGACGTAGGCTTTGCCCCATTTTTGTGTCCAGCCAGGTACAACTAGGCAGCTGGGGATTGGAATCCGCACCACCGGTTGGCCTGAGCTTTCTGGGCCCCACTGCTGCGAATTGCAGTCTGCAGCCACCTCAGAAAATGGCATTTTCATAGAAGCGCCATCTTCTGGCGCTGTATCCAACTCTTCCAGCACCTGCCTGCTATACCTGGCTAGCATACAAAAATATGGCGAAGCTCACGTCCTTTTTTTGTAGTTTTTTGGCAAAAAAAATAAAAAATGCTTCCCTGGATTTTCCATTGCCAGTGAAGGTAACACCAAGCAGTGGGGGTTAGCAGCCAGTAGCTGCTTGGATTACCCTTAGCTAGCAATACAAAAAATGCAGCGGGAGCCCATATATATTTTTTTTAATTATTTATTTAAATAACTAAAAATAAAATGGGCTTCCCTGTATTTTGATTGCTGGACATCACAGTGCTGTAAAAATAAATCTTTAAAAAAATGACGTAGCGCTCCGCGGTATTTTTGATTCTCAGCGCAGATAAAGCAGACAGCTATGGGTTGCCACCCCCATCTGCCTGCCGTTACCTTGGTTGTCAATCAAAATACAGGGAAGCCCATTAATTTTTTCTATTTAAAAAATAGTTAAAAAAAAAAAATTACGTTGGGTCCCCCCATTTTTGATAGCCAGCTAGGGTAAAGCAGACGGCTGTAGCCTGAAAACCACAGCTGGCAGCTTTACTGTGGTTGGGGATCCAATGTGGAGGTCCCCTCAGGCTCTTTTTTATAATTATTTTATAAATATTAATAATTACACAATAAAAGTAGGGTCCCCCCCAAATTGGATCACCAGCCAAGGTAAAGCGGACAGCTGTGGTCTGGTATTCTCAGGGTGGGAAGGTCCATAGTTATTGGGCCTTCACAGCCTAAAAATAGCAGGCCGCAGGCACCCCAGACATGGCGCATCCACTAGATGCGCCAATCCTAGCGCTTCACCCCAGCTCATCCCGTGCCCTGGTGCAGTGGCAAACGGGGTAATAAATCGGGTTGATACTAGCTGTAAAGTCACCTGAGATCAAGCCCAGCAGTTTGTGATGTCATGGCGTCTATTAGATACCCAACATCATAAACTGTCAGTACTAACAAAAACTAAAAATCGACAAAAGAAATTTATTTGAAAAAACAGTCCCCAAAACATTTCCTCTTTCACCAATTTATTGTAAGAAAAAAAATAAAGGGGTCCCACGACGACTCTGGACCGTCTAGAATATGGGGGGGAGACACTCAGGGAACGTATCCCCCATTTTCTAGGAGTGCGGACCCTTCATGTGAGGAGTGTGGGTGCAATGAATCTGCACTCACTCTCCCCGGGTCCACAGCAGCAGAGTCCATGTCGTAATGGTTGCTACCAAAGCTGCAATGCCCTGCTCATGAGGTAAGGGCATGCCTAATCAGGAGAACTACTGTAGAGGAAGCTCTGCTCACTGGTATATAGGTGCTCAGAGGTAATAATAGATAAAATTAGTGAGTAACCTCGGCACTCTAAATCTCCCAGACTAAGTCAGTAAGTCCCAATGGATAGTAATGCAAAATCACTCTTTATTGGTCCGTATTAAGAACATTTTTTTTTCATAAGCATATATGTTTTTGTCCAAAACAAGTTACAAATGACGTTTCGGCCTGAGCCTTCGTCAGATTGGACTTATCTGCATGTAATCATGAAAAATGACAATAATCAGTATCACATAAGAGTGAGAGAACAATAACATAAACTCGAACAATGTAGAGGTACAATTGGGATGCAGCAAAAAAATTGCAACACAGCAAGAAATGAAACACATGATACAAATGTCATAATACAGTTCAAGGACAATATAGTAATGACAAATATGGGGTCAGAGTAGGCTTAGACAGCTCTGGTACGAAAGAGATGTCAATCATAAAGTAACATGTGCAGTAGGTGTAGAGCTACAGTATGCATGGCAGAGCTAATGGGTAGACTGACCATAGAAAAAGAACGGAGAAAAAGTGGAGAAAAAGTGGAGAAAAAGTGGAGCATAAGAGGAGAAAAAGTGGAGAAAAAAGTGGAGAAAAAGTGGAGAAAAAGTGGAGAAAAAGTGGAGAAAAAGTGGAGCATAAGAGGAGAAAAAGTGGAGAAAAAAGTGGAGAAAAAGTGGAGAAAAAGTGGAGCATAAGAGGAGAAAAAGTGGAGAAAAAGTGGAGCATAAGAGGAGAAAAAGTGGAGAAAAAGTGGAGCATAAGAGGAGAAAAAGTGGAGAAAAAGTGGAGCATAAGAGGAGAAAAAGTGGAGAAAAAAGTGGAGAAAAAGTGGAGCATAAGAGGACAAAAAGTGGAGAAAAAGTGGAGAAAAAGTGAAGCATAAGAGGAGAAAAAGTGGAGAAAAAGTGGAGCATAAGAGGAGAAAAAGTGGAGAAAAAGTGGAGAAAAAGTGGAGAAAAAGTGGAGCATAAGAGGAGAAAAAGTGGAGAAAAAGTGGAGAAAAAAGTTGAGAAAAAGTGGAGAAAAAGTGGAGCATAAGAGGAGAAAAAGTGGAGAAAAAAGTGGAGAAAAAGTAAAGAAAAAGTGGAGAAAAAGTGGAGCATAAGAGGAGAAAAAGTGGAGAAAAAGTGGAGCATAAGAGGAGAAAAAGTGGAGAAAAAGTGGAGAAAAAAGTGGAGAAAAAGTGGAGAAAAAGTGGAGCATAAGAGGAGAAAAAGTGGAGAAAAAAGTGGAGAAAAAGTGGAGAAAAAGTGGAGCATAAGAGGAGAAAAAGTGGAGATTAAGAGGAGAAAAAGTGGAGAAAAAGTGGAGCATAAGAGGAGAAAAAGTGGAGAAAAAGTGGAGCATAAGAGGAGAAAAAGTGGAGAAAAAAGTGGAGAAAAAGTGGAGAAAAAGTGGAGAAAAAGTGGAGCATAAGAGGAGAAAAAGTGGAGCATAAGAGGAGAAAAAGTGGAGAAAAAGTGGAGAAAAAGTGGAGAAAAAGTGGAGAAAAAGTGGAGCATAAGAGGAGAAAAAGTGGAGAAAAAGTGGAGCATAAGAGGAGAAAAAGTGGAGAAAAAGTGGAGAAAAAGTGGAGAAAAAGTGGAGAAAAAGTGGAGCATAAGAGGAGAAAAAGTGGAGAAAAAAGTGGAGAAAAAGTGGAGCATAAGAGGAGAAAAAGTGGAGAAAAAGTGGAGAAAAAGTGGAGAAAAAGTGGAGCAAAAGAGGAGAAAAAGTGGAGAAAAAGTGGAGCATAAGAGGAGAAAAAGTGGAGAAAAAGTGGAGCATAAGAGGAGAAAAAGTGGAGAAAAAAGTGGAGAAAAAGTGGAGAAAAAGTGGAGCATAAGAGGAGAAAAAGTGGAGAAAAAGTGGAGAAAAAGTGGAGAAAAAGTGGAGCATAAGAGGAGAAAAAGTGGAGATTAAGAGGAGAAAAAGTGGAGAAAAAGTGGAGCATAAGAGGAGAAAAAGTGGAGAAAAAGTGGAGAAAAAGTGGAGCATAAGAGGAGAAAAAGTGGAGATTAAGAGGAGAAAAAGTGGAGATTAAGAGGAGAAAAAGTGGAGAAAAAGTGGAGAAAAAGTGGAGAAAAAGTGGAGCATAAGAGGAGAAAAAGTGGAGAAAAAGTGGAGAAAAAGTGGAGAAAAAGTGGAGCATAAGAGGAGAAAAAGTGGAGATTAAGAGGAGAAAAAGTGGAGAAAAAGTGGAGAAAAAGTGGAGCATAAGAGGAGAAAAAGTGGAGAAAAAGTGGAGCATAAGAGGAGAAAAAGTGGAGATTTAGAGGAGAAAAAGTGGAGAAAAAGTGGAGCATAAGAGGAGAAAAAGTGGAGAAAAAGTGGAGAAAAAGTGGAGAAAAAGTGGAGCATAAGAGGAGAAAAAGTGGAGAAAAAAGTGGAGAAAAAGTGGAGCATAAGAGGAGAAAAAGTGGAGATTAAGAGGAGAAAAAGTGGAGAAAAAGTGGAGAAAAAGTGGAGAAAAAGTGGAGCATAAGAGGAGAAAAAGTGGAGATTAAGAGGAGAAAAAGTGGAGAAAAAGTGGAGCATAAGAGGAGAAAAAGTGGAGAAAAAGTGGAGAAAAAGTGGAGAAAAAGTGGAGCATAAGAGGAGAAAAAGTGGAGAAAAAGTGGAGCATAAGAGGAGAAAAAGTGGAGAAAAAGTGGAGCATAAGAGGAGAAAAAGTGGAGAAAAAGTGGAGAAAAAAGTGGAGAAAAAAGTGGAGAAAAAGTGGAGAAAAAGTGGAGCATAAGAGGAGAAAAAGTGGAGAAAAAAGTGGAGAAAAAGTGGAGAAAAAGTGGAGAAAAAGTGGAGCATAAGAGGAGAAAAAGTGGAGATTAAGAGGAGAAAAAGTGGAGAAAAAGTGGAGCATAAGAGGAGAAAAAGTGGAGAAAAAGTGGAGAAAAAGTGGAGCATAAGAGGAGAAAAAGTGGAGATTAAGAGGAGAAAAAGTGGAGATTAAGAGGAGAAAAAGTGGAGAAAAAGTGGAGAAAAAGTGGAGAAAAAGTGGAGCATAAGAGGAGAAAAAGTGGAGAAAAAGTGGAGAAAAAGTGGAGAAAAAGTGGAGCATAAGAGGAGAAAAAGTGGAGATTAAGAGGAGAAAAAGTGGAGAAAAAGTGGAGAAAAAGTGGAGCATAAGAGGAGAAAAAGTGGAGAAAAAGTGGAGCATAAGAGGAGAAAAAGTGGAGATTAAGAGGAGAAAAAGTGGAGAAAAAGTGGAGCATAAGAGGAGAAAAAGTGGAGAAAAAGTGGAGAAAAAGTGGAGCATAAGAGGAGAAAAAGTGGAGAAAAAAGTGGAGAAAAAGTGGAGCATAAGAGGAGAAAAAGTGGAGATTAAGAGGAGAAAAAGTGGAGAAAAAGTGGAGAAAAAGTGGAGAAAAAGTGGAGCATAAGAGGAGAAAAAGTGGAGATTAAGAGGAGAAAAAGTGGAGAAAAAGTGGAGCATAAGAGGAGAAAAAGTGGAGAAAAAGTGGAGAAAAAGTGGAGAAAAAGTGGAGCATAAGAGGAGAAAAAGTGGAGAAAAAGTGGAGCATAAGAGGAGAAAAAGTGGAGAAAAAGTGGAGAAAAAAGTGGAGAAAAAAGTGGAGAAAAAGTGGAGAAAAAGTGGAGCATAAGAGGAGAAAAAGTGGAGAAAAAAGTGGAGAAAAAGTGGAGAAAAAGTGGAGAAAAAGTGGAGCATAAGAGGAGAAAAAGTGGAGATTAAGAGGAGAAAAAGTGGAGAAAAAGTGGAGCATAAGAGGAGAAAAAGTGGAGAAAAAGTGGAGAAAAAGTGGAGCATAAGAGGAGAAAAAGTGGAGAAAAAAGTGGAGAAAAAGTGGAGCATAAGAGGAGAAAAAGTGGAGATTAAGAGGAGAAAAAGTGGAGAAAAAGTGGAGAAAAAGTGGAGAAAAAGTGGAGCATAAGAGGAGAAAAAGTGGAGATTAAGAGGAGAAAAAGTGGAGAAAAAGTGGAGCATAAGAGGAGAAAAAGTGGAGAAAAAGTGGAGAAAAAGTGGAGAAAAAGTGGAGCATAAGAGGAGAAAAAGTGGAGAAAAAGTGGAGCATAAGAGGAGAAAAAGTGGAGAAAAAGTGGAGAAAAAAGTGGAGAAAAAAGTGGAGAAAAAGTGGAGAAAAAGTGGAGCATAAGAGGAGAAAAAGTGGAGAAAAAAGTGGAGAAAAAGTGGAGAAAAAGTGGAGAAAAAGTGGAGCATAAGAGGAGAAAAAGTGGAGAAAAAAGTGGAGAAAAAGTGGAGAAAAAGTGGAGCATAAGAGGAGAAAAAGTGGAGAAAAAAGTGGAGAAAAAGTGGAGAAAAAGTGGAGCATAAGAGGAGAAAAAGTGGAGAAAAAAGTGGAGAAAAAGTGGAGAAAAAGTGGAGCATAAGAGGAGAAAAAGTGGAGAAAAAAGTGGAGAATAAGTGGAGAAAAAAATGGAGAAAAAGTGGAGAAAAAAATGGAGAAAAAGTGGAACACCCTTTGGTACCTTTCATGTGGCACTAAGGGGTGCTTAGCTTTGTATTTAGCCAAAAAAATGAAAAAAAAATTGACGTAGGGTTCCCCCTAGTTTTGTAGCCAGCTAGGGTAAAGCAGACGGCTGCAGCCTGCAGACCACAGCTGGCAACCTCACCTTGGCTGGTAATCCAAAACTGAGGTCACCCCACGCTGTTATTTTAAATTAAATAAATAATTTTAAAAAAAAAACACGTAGGGGTCCCCCAAAATTGGATCACCAGCCAAGGTAAAGCAGACAGCTGGGGCCTGATATTCTCAGACTAGGGAGGTCCATGGTTATTGGAATCTCCCCAGCCTAAAAATAGCAGGCCGCAGCCGCCCCAGAAGTGGCGCATCCATTAGATGCGCCAATCCTGGTGCTTCGCCCCAGCTCATCCCGCGCCCTGGTGCGGTGGCAAACGGGGTAATATATGGGGTTAATACCAGATGTGTAATGTCACCTGGCATCAAGCCCTGGGGTTGGTGAGGTCAGGCGTCTATCAGATACCCGACATCACCAACCCAGTCAGTAATAAAAAAAAATAGACGACAAACACATTTTTATTTGAAAAAACACTCCCCAAAACATTCCCTCTTTAACCAATTTATTAGAATGAAAAACAAATCCAGGTCTGGTGTAATCCAAGGGGTTGCCATGACGATCCACACTGTCCCAGTCAATGAAGAGCAGGATGTTCCCCATTGGCTGGGATAGCAGTGCAGTGACCTGAGCTAACATCAATGGGTCATCCCAGGTCACTGCAGGGCATGACAAGTGCTGCTGTCAGCGAGGTACATTACCTGCGCTGATCTCCTGCACTGCTGACAGCACCTGTCACTGAGGTCAATGACCGGCGCCTTCACATCAAGTATCGCGAGAGGTCCGTGACGTCTCGGGTGGGAAGCGAGAGGTGATGTGACAAGCGGCGGCCATGGAGGACAGTGACAGCGCTGAGGTCTGGATGGCGGGACTTCATCACCGCAGGTAAGCCGAGCGGGGGGGGGGAGGGGGGGTGCGTGTGTGAGAGTGTGTGTGTGTGTGTGTGTATGTATGTATACATGCTGCGGGCAGGAGGGGGCGGAGCGAGCTGAGCGGGAAGTGTGGGCTTCCTGCACGTAACTAAGATAAACATCGGGTTACTAACCAAGCGCTTTGCTTGGATACCCGATGTTTATCTTGGTTACCAGCTTGTGGCAGGCTGCCAGCGATGGCTCCTGCACACTGTAGCTGTAAAAAGCCCTGCTTTTTGCTGCTAGAACCGTTCTCGAACGTTTCTAGAACTATCGAGCTTTTAGCAAAAAGCTCGAGTTCTAGTTCGATCTCGAACAGCCGAAAAATCACTCGAGCCTAGAACTGGAGAACCACGAACCGCGAACTGCGCTCAACTCTAGTCTCCAGGTCTCAACCACATAGAAAATCTTTGGAGGGTGTTGAAAGTCCGTGTTGACCAGCGACAGGCACAAATCGTCACTGCTCTAGAGTAGATCTGCATGGAGGAATGGGCCAACCAAAAGTGTGTGCCATCCTTGTGAAGACTTACAGAAAATGTTTGACCTCCGTCATTGCCAACAAAGGATATATAACAAAACATTCAGCTGAACGTTTGTTACTGACCAAATACTTATCATAATTTGCAAAAAACAATCTTTCCAAATCAGACAAGGTGATTTTCTGTATTTGTTTTCTCATTTTGTCTCTCATAGTTGTGGTCTACCTATGATGTCAATGACAGGCCTCCCTCATCTTTTTAAGTGGGAGAACTTGCAAAATTGGTGGCTGACTAAACACTTTTTTCCCCACTATATGTCTCCGATCTTCCTATTTATATATTTACTAAACAAAAACCTCAGCCAATCCATATCTACCAGAATATTGTATGTAAAAAATAAAGAAAAATCTTGATGTGATAAATACTGGATAGGACCAGGGCAAGTTGCAAGAATACACAACAACAGACAGGGAATTAAGACCAAAAAAGCCCAGTTGTTAAAAAGTGAAACCTTGTTAGTAATGGAATTATCTCTCACTCAGCCGTGATCCTCCTGGTGTTTGCGCCCTTCCTTGTACTTGTGCCGCTTATCACCTACCCTTTCAATAAAGTGTCACTTTTCAGCTATTTATATATTTATATAAATTCATTTGTGTAACCTGGAAAAGTATCCAATCTTAAAACCTGTAGTTTCATACTGCTTTGAGTTGTTGCATATTACATTGTACAGTATTATTTTGAGGTATTTCAATAGATTTATAAATGTAATTGAAAGGGTGACAGGAGATAGGCAACCAAGGATGTACAGTTACATCTTTGGTCGTAAAGGGGTTAAAATATTTCTTCTGTTGCAACTTGCAAATAGAGATGAGTAGATTAATTCTTGAAGGACTGAGTTCACATTAACTTTACTGAAACTATCGGTTTCACATGAGTTAAAATATTTTGACATTTGATTTGTGTTTTGCAAAAAAAAAAATTGGCCTCAATTTATTACACTGCTGAAGCATCTAAAGCAAACAAACATTATTTTACATTGCTGCTAATGCTTCCCCAAAATGCCCTGTGTTATACCTTGTACATTGGTGGTCAGTGCCTGAGCCATCACAAGTCAGTGGTTCCCAGCGGAGCACAATTTGTATGTCAGAGTCATTGTCCTTCTACAGAGTCACTGGGTAGGTGTCCCTCTTTTATAGCATTTGAGCATTAATCATTCATGGTCATCAGGCTCCTCTCTCTTTCTCCCTTCTGTAGAGTGTCATCTATTATGGTCAACGGGGTCTTGTCTTTCTCTCCTGTAGAGTGTGGCAAGTGTACGCTTTTATGGTCAGTGGAATCCTTTCTATCTTGCCTGTAAGTTTCCTATGGACATCAACTTTATTTCTCCCTCTCTTCTTCTAAACGTTTATTTTACAAGCAATTACAAGCTTTCCAGTATTGAAATTTGACCAAATTTATTTGTAGCAAATCAAATTTTTGGGGAATATTTAGAAAAGTTTTCAAATTTCAATTTCAAAAGGTTTACTCATCTCTAGTTGCTACAGTTTCTAACAACAATTCCTCAATACAATAGTAGGCAATTACCACCTGGTTTAAAGAAAGATGATTCTGTTTTCTACTTGTATTTTATTCAAGCTATGGCAATAAACACTTAGTTTTAAACCTGTAATTTTCATTAAAAAATAATATACAAATCTGAAAAACATAGTGCCTAAAGTGATAATTTCTCCAGATAATTCTTATATTTAGAAATATTTACTAAGGAGACCTGGAATATTAAAGCATTATTTAGTACCAGTACTCCCCCAGAGGAACACTGATATACAGTTATGGCCAAAAGTGTTGGCACCCTTGAAATTGTTGCAGAAAATGAAATTTTTCCGCCATAACATTATTGCAATTACATATGTTTTGTTATACACATGTTTATCTCCTTTGTGTGTAATGGAATTATACAAATAAAAAGAGAAAAAATGGCAAATTGGGCATATTTTACACAAAACCCCAAAACCGGCCAGACAAAATTGTTTGCACTCTCAATCTAATATTTGGTTGCACATCCTTTGAAATAAATAACTACAATCAATCACTTACTATAACCATCAACAAGCTTCTTACCTCTCACAACTAGAGTTGAGCGCGGTTCTAGGTTCGTGGTTCTCCAGTTCGCGGCTCGAGTGATTTTGGGGCCTGTTCTAGATCGAACTAGAACTCGAGCTTTTTGCAAAAGCTCGATAGTTCTAGATACGTTCGAGAACCGTTCTAGCAGCAAAAAAACAGCTAATTCCTAGCTGGCTTTCCGCTGTAATAGTGTAAGTCACTCTGTGACTCACACTATTATGACATTTCAGTGTATAGTGTGCGGGAACAGCGCATTCAGATCACTGCTGTTTATATAATGGCGATCGCATTTTTTTTTTTTTCTCCTTGTCTTCCTTCCCTAAGCGCGCGCGTGTAGTGGGGAGGGCCAGCATGTCAGCCAATCCCAGACACACACACAGCTAAGTGGACTTTTAGCCAGAGAAGCAACGGCATGTGTGATAGGATGTCCATGTCACATGTCCCTGCATTATAAAACCGGACAATTTCCTCCAGCACACCATTATCTGCATTCAGCGTCCTTGGTGTCAGACATCACTGGCGCAGCTCCGTCCTGAGTCCTATTGCCGATACAGCTGTATGCGCTCCATACACAGCGCTGGACAGCTTAGGGATAGCACTTTCTATCAGTCCTTTTAAGGGCTCGTACCGGCAGGGTCAGAGCCATAGGTGACAGGTCCTGAAAACAGAGACAGCGTCTGTGTAGCTAAAGTCAGGGATTTCCTCACTGCATTTCCCCATTAGGAGGGAATAGAAAGGCAGGCTTCCATTCCTCAACCCAGAGCCCCACAACCCTGACACTGTACCCTCCTGTCCTCTGCACACTCCAACTCATTATAACTAAGCCATTATACTAGCAAACACTGAGTGTACCTAGTGTCATCCTAAACGTGGCTATTGGACTTCTGTATAGTCCCAGTAGTGCAAAGATATTTGCAGCATGTCTGCCTGCATTGCACACTCAAACTCATTATAACTAAGCCATTATACTAGCAAACACTGAGTGTACCTAGTGGCATCCTAAACGTGGCTATTGGACTTCTGTATAGTCCCACTAGCGCAAAGATATTTGCAGCACGTCTGCCTGCATTGCACACTCAAACTCATTGTTACTAAGCCATTATACTAGCAAACACTCAGTGAACCTAGTGGCATCCTAAACGTGGCTGTTGGACTTCTGTATCGTCCCACTAGTGCAAAGATATTTGCAGCACGTCTGCCTGCATTGCACACTCAAACTCATTGTTACTAAGCCATTATACTAACAAACACTCAGAGAACCTAGTGGCATCCTAAACGTGGCTGTTGGACTTCTGTATCGTCCCACTAGTGCAAAGATATTTGCAGCACGTCTGCCTGCATTGCACACTCAAACTCATTGTTACTAAGCCATTATACTAGCAAACACTCAGTGAACTTAGTGGCATCTTAAACGTGGCTATTGGACTTCTGTATAGTCCCACTAGTGCAAAGATATTTGCAGCACGTCTGCCTGCATTGCACACTCAAACTCATTGTTACTAAGCCATTATACTAGCAAACACTGAGTGTACCTAGTGGCATCCTAAATGTGGCTATTGGACTTCTGTATTGTCCCAGTAGTTCACAGATATTTACAGCACGTCTGCCTGCATTGCACACTCAAACTCATTGTTACTAAGCCATTATATTAGCAAACACTCAGTGAACTTAGTGGCATCCTAAACGTGGCTATTAGACTTCTGTATAGTCCCACTAGTGCAAAGATATTTGCAGCACGTCTGCCTGCATTGCACACTCAAACTCATTATAACTAAGCCACTATACTAGCAAACACTGAGTGTACCTAGTGGAATCCTAAACGTGGCTATTGGACTTCTGTATAGTCCCAGTAGTGCACAGATATTTGCAGCACGTCTGATTGCATTGCACACTCAAACTCATTGTTACTAAGCCAATATACTAGCAAACACTCAGTGAACTTAGTGGCATCCTAAACGTGGCTATTGGACTTCTGTATCGTCCCACCAGTGCAAAGATATTTGCAGCACGTCTGCCTGCATTGCACACTCAAACTCATTGTTACTAAGCCATTATACTAGCAAACACTCAGTGAACTTAGTGGCATCCTAAACGTGGCTATTGGACTTCTGTATGGTCCCACTAGTGCAAAGATATTTGCAGCACGTCTGCCTGCATTGCACACTCAAACTCATTATAACTAAGCCATTATACAAGCAAACACTGAGTGTACCTAGTGGCATCCTAAACGTGGCTATTGGACTTCTGTATAGTCCCAGTAGTGCACAGATATTTGCAGCACGTCTGCCTGCATTGCACACTCAAACTCATTGTTACTAAGACATTATACTAGCAAACACTCAGTGAACTTAGTGGCATCCTAAACGTGGCTATTGGACTTCTGTATAGTCCCACTAGTGCAAAGATATTTGCAGCACGTCTGCCTGCATTGCACACTCAAACTCATTGTTACTAAGCCATTATACTAGCAAAGACTGAGTGTACCTAGTGGCATCCTAAACGTGGCTATTGGACTTCTGTATAGTCCCAGTAGTGCACAGATATTTGCAGCACGTCTGCCTGCATTGCACACTCAAACTAATTGTTACTAAGCCATTATACTAACAAACAATCAGTGAACTTAGTGGCATCCTAAACGTGGCTATTGGACTTCTGTATGGTCCCACTAGTGCAAAGATATTTGCAGCACGTCTGCCTGCATTGCACACTCAAACTCATTATAACTAAGCCATTATACTAACAAACACTGAGTGTACCTAGTGGCATCCTAAAGGTGTCTATTGGACTTCTGTATAGTCCTAGTAGTGCACAGATATTTGCAGCACGTCTGCCTGCATTGCACACTCAAACTCATTGTTACTAAGCCATTATACTAGCAAACACTCAGTGAACTTAGTGGCATCCTAAACGTGGCTATTGGACTTCTGTATGGTCCCACTAGTGCAAAGATATTTGCAGCACGTCTGCCTGCATTGCACACTCAAACTCATTATAACTAAGCCATTATACTAGCAAACACTGAGTGTACCTAGTGGCATCCTAAACGTGGCTATTGGACTTCTGTATAGTCCCAGTAGTGCACAGATATTTGCAGCACGTCTGCCTGCATTGCACACTCAAACTCATTGTTACTAAGCCATTATACTAGCAAACACTGAGTGTACCTAGTGGCATTCTAAACGTGGCTATTGGACTTCTGTATAGTCCCAGTAGTGCACAGATATTTGCAGCACGTCTGCCTGCATTGCACACTCAAACTCATTGTTACTAAGCCATTATACTAGCAAACACTCAGTGAACTTAGTGGCATCCTAAACGTGGCTATTGGACTTCTGTATAGTCCCACTAGTGCAAAGATATTTGCAGCACATCTGCCTGCATTGCACACTCAAACTCATTATAACTAAGCCATTATACTAGCAAACACTGAGTGTACCTAGTGGCATCCTAAACGTGGCTATTGAACTTCTGTATAGTCCCAGTAGTGCACAGATATTTGCAGCACGTCTGCCTGCATTGCACACTCAAACTCATTGTTACTAAGCCATTATACTAGCAAACACTCAGTGAACTTAGTGGCATCCTAAACGTGGCTATTGGACTTCTGTATAGTCCCACTAGTGCAAAGATATTTGCAGCACGTCTGCCTGCATTGCACACTCAAACTCATTATAACTAAGCCATTATACTAGCAAACACTGAGTGTACCTAGTGGCATCCTAAACGTGGCTATTGGACTTCTGTATAGTCCCAGTAGTGCACAGATATTTGCAGCACGTCTGCCTGCATTGCACACTCAAACTCATTGTTATTAAGCCATTATTCTAGCAAACACTGAGTGTACCTAGTGGCATACTAAACGTGGCTATTGGACTTCTGTATAGTCCCAGTAGTGCACAGATAATTGCAGCACGTCTGCCTGCATTGCATACTCAAACTCATTGTTACTAAGCCATTATACTAGCAAACACTCAGTGAACTTAGTGGCATCCTAAACGTGGCTATTGGACTTCTGTATAGTCCCACTAGTGCAAAGATATTTGCAGCACGTCTGCCTGCATTGCACACTCAAACTCATAACTAAGCCATTATACTAGCAAACACTGAGTGTACCTAGTGGCATCCTAAACGTGGCTATTGGACGTCTGTATAGTCCCAGTAGTGCACAGATATTTGCAGCACGTCTGCCTGCATTGCACACTCAAACTCATTGTTACTAAGCCTCTATACTAGCAAACACTGAGTGTACCTAGTGGCATCCTAAACGTGGCTATTGGACTTCTGTATAGTCCCAGTAGTGCACAGATATTTGCAGCACGTCTGCCTGCATTGCATACTCAAACTCATTGTTACTAAGCCATTATACTAGCAAACACTCAGTGAACTTAGTGGCATCCTAAACGTGGCTATTGGACTTCTGTATAGTCCCACTAGTGCAAAGATATTTGCAGCACGTCTGCCCGCATTGCACACTCAAACTCATAACTAAGCTATTAGACTAGCAAACACTGAGTGTACCTAGTGGCATCCTAAACGTGGCTATTGGACGTCTGTATAGTCCCAGTAGTGCACAGATATTTGCAGCACGTCTGCCTGCATTGCACACTCAAACTCATTGTTACTAAGCCATTATACTAGCAAACACTGAGTGTACCTAGTGGCATCCTAAACGTGGCTATTGGACTTCTGTATAGTCCCAGTAGTGCACAGATATTTGCAGCACGTCTGCCTGCATTGCACACTCAAACTCATTGTTTCTAAGCCATTATACTAGCAAACACTCAGTGAACTTAGTGGCATCCTAAACGTGGCTATTGAACTTCTGTATAGTCCCACTAGTGCAAAGATATTTGCAGCACGTCTGCCTGCATTGCACACTCAAACTCATTGTTACTAATACATTATAATACCAAAAATTGAGTAAACTTAATGGCATACAAGAACTGGCTGTTGTATTTCATTATTGTCCCACTGGTGCCAAGCTATTTATAGCACCTCTGCATGACACCCTCGTGCTCTGTTTTTAATAAGCTATAATGATAGCAAAAAATGCTGTCATTTAGTGGCATACAAAAAGTGACTGTTGGACTTCTGTATTGTCCCACTAGTGCAAAGATATTTGCAGCACGTCTGCCTGCATTGTACACTCAAACTCATTGTTACTAATACATTATAATACCAAAAATTGAGTGAACTTAGTGGCATACAAGAAGTGGCTGTTGTACTCCATTAGTGCCCCACTGGTGCCAAGCTATGTGCAGCACCTCTGCATGACACCCTTTTGCTCTGTTTTTAATAAGCTATAATAATAGCAAAAAAATGCTGCCATTTAGTGGCATACAAGAACTGGCTGTTGTATTCCATTAGTGCCCCACTGGTGCCAAGCTAATTCTATCACCTGTGCAGGACACCCTCCTGCTCTGTTTTTAATAAGCTATAATAATAACAAAATATGCTGCCATTTAGTGGCATACAGGAACTGGCTGTTGTATTCCATTAGTGCCCCACTGGTGCCAAGCTATTTCTAGCACCTGTGCAGGACACCCTCCTTCTCTGTTTTTTATATGCTATAATGATAGCAAAAAATACTGCAACTTAGTGGCATACAAAAAATGGCTGTTGGACTCCTTTATTGTGCCACTTGTGCCAAGCAATCTCAAGAACCTCTGCATTGTACCCTCATGCACATTTTGCTATGCTAATTTTATAGCAAACTCAGGGAATTCCTTGCTGCATTTGATCATTAGGAGGGATAGAAAGTGAGGCTTCTTTTACTGTCCTGGTACCCACAGAACACGGCCACTGTACCCATCTGTCCACTTTTGCCACGCTATTTAATTTGCCCAAAGAGCTGACTCTTTTTCTGCCATCCTAAAATTGTCTGGAATACTAAGTTAGTGTTCCCTTGCTGCCAAGCAAGGTACAACACATGTGCATTCTACACTCCTTTTCATTTCTGGAATGCAATTATTAACTGCAGGTAGTCCAGGGAATCTGTGACGAAGGTGCAGGCGTGGATATAATGTATTCATATGTGAGGCCGTATGGCACATTTTCTAAAAATATTTTAGTGTAGGACTGCCTCAAATGAGATTTGCCGTGACGTGGCGAGGCAGCTCAAGAAATTGCAATTTTTTGCCAAAAATCTCAAACATTTTTATAATAAGTACAGTTTGGAATTTTTAGTGCTGAAGTGCACATTTAGTGCTGGCTTTTTGTTTTTCTTCATTGAATTGGTCGGTGGCTGACCCCCACCAAGCTATGCACCCCAATTTGGGATGTATTCCATCTGTCTAGATTTTGGCGGTTGGTGACTGTTCACATTGTCATCAGGCCTTGTCCACAGGCTATTTACTTCATGCAGCATTTGCTTGGACCTGTCCCGCCCACAGCCATGACTCAGTCATGGGTACGGGATTGAAATAGACCAGGTGAGTGCTGCTAAGAGCAGTTCTACTATTCATATGTGAGGCCGTATGGCACATTTTCTAAAAATATTTTAGTGTAGGACTGCCTCAAATGAGATTTGCCGTGACGTGGCGAGGCAGCTCAAAAAATTGCAATTTTTTGCCAAAAATCTCAAACATTTTTATAATAAGTACAGTTTGGAATTTTTAGTGCTGAAGTGCACATTTAGTGCTGGCTTTTTGTTTTTCTTCATTGAATTGGTCGGTGGCTGACCCCCACCAAGCTATGCACCCCAATTTGGGATGTATTCCATCTGTCTAGATTTTGGCGGTTGGTGACTGTTCACATTGTCATCAGGCCTTGTCCACAGGCTATTTACTTCATGCAGCATTTGCTTGGACCTGTCCCACCCACAGCCATGACTCAGTCATGGGTACGGGATTGAAATAGACCAGGTGAGTGCTGCTAAGAGCAGTTCTACTATTCATATGTGAGGCCGTATGGCACATTTTCTAAAAATATTTTAGTGTAGGACTGCCTCAAATGAGATTTGCCGTGACGTGGCGAGGCAGCTCAAGAAATTGCAATTTTTTGCCAAAAATCTCAAAATTTTTTATAATAAGTACAGTTTGGAATTTTTAGTGCTGAAGTGCACATTTAGTGCTGGCTTTTTGTTTTTCTTCGTGGATATAATGTAGCCTGCATCCAATGATGGTTCTCTCGATGTCTGACAGCTCAACAATACCTTCTGTTTCCACTTCCAAAACAAAATATAAAAATAGCAACAAAAAGAGGACAATGTCCTCCAAAAATTAAGTGCAAGCCACTAGTGTGCAGTTTTTATCATCCAGCATTTGCCTCTCCTCCATTCCATGGAGGTGTGTGTGATCTGCTTCTCCTGCACCTGTGATGCTTCCACATTAGTGGGGGTTTAGCTGTATCCTGGTAGAGCATTAGTTTTTGGCCTGGGCGATGTACACACTGCAGCCCAACTTGCTGTGAGTAATACTTAATTTTTGGAGGACATTGTCCTCTTTTTGTTGCTATTTTTATATTTAGTGTAGGGACCTACAGACATGAGGTCCCGTGACGAGGGTGTAGGCTTACGTTTTATGGCCATAAATACCAACAAAAACCTCATATTTTTTTGTTTGTACAGGATACAGCCAGGTCCCTTTCTGTTGGGCCTTGCATTGTAGAGTGTCTGTCCGTGCATGATACACAGTGGGGTACGGCTTGGCAGCCCGCCTGATCTAATAGAAGGGCGTCACCTAATAGGCTGCTGGTTTGTGACTGTGCCATCTGCATGTGAACAGCGCTCTATGCAAGCCACTAGTGTGCAGTTTTTATCATCCAGCATTTGCCTCTCCTCCATTCCATGGAGGTGTGTGTGATCTGCTTCTCCTGCACCTGTGATGCTTCCACATTAGTGGGGGTTTAGCTGTATCCTGGTAGAGCATTATTTTTTGGCCTGGGCGATGTACACACTGCAGCCCAACTTGCTGTGAGTAATACTTAATTTTTGGAGGACATTGTCCTCTTTTTGTTGCTATTTTTATATTTAGTGTAGGGACCTACAGACATGAGGTCCCGTGACGAGGGTGTAGGCTTACGTTTTATGGCCATAAATACCAACAAAAACCTCATATTTTTTTGTTTGTACAGGATACAGCCAGGTCCCTTTCTGTTGGGCCTTGCATTGTAGAGTGTCTGTCCGTGCATGATACACAGTGGGGTACGGCTTGGCAGCCCGCCTGATCTAATAGAAGGGCGTCACCTAATAGGCTGCGGGTTTGTGACTGTGCCATCTGCATGTGAACAGCGCTCTATGCAAGCCACTAGTGTGCAGTTTTTATCATCCAGCATTTGCCTCTCCTCCATTCCATGGAGGTGTGTGTGATCTGCTTCTCCTGCACCTGTGATGCTTCCACATTAGTGGGGGTTTAGCTGTATCCTGGTAGAGCATTAGTTTTTGGCCTGGGCGATGTACACACTGCAGCCCAACTTGCTGTGAGTAATACTTCCAAAACAAGTGATGACCTGCCAATCACACTCCCTGTTGCGGGTAAAGGAGTGGAAGTTCAGTGTGAAAAACCATGTGTGACTGCTGTCCCCACAGTCACAGAGGATGAAGAGCACGCAGATGCACTTGATGGGGCAGGCGGTGGTTGCACAGGCACGCTAGGCCGCATTGTAGCACAGTGAAATTCACATTGCGACTTATGCTTCATTTTAAGTCGTGTACAGGGTGGGCTCCCCAGTATGCAGCAAAACCAGGCAACAGGAAAAGGACTCTAGGCAGTTGGGTTGATAAATGATTGTTTAACTTTACCAAAACAAACAATAAGAACCATGCATACAATTTAAATAATTGAACAATCTATTCTGTTGCCTACTACCTGCTAATCCCTCTGTGTAGCAGTAATTGTGTGTGTGTGCGTGTGTGCGAACACGACTTACCAGTGGCGCATCACAAGAGCTTCCAAGTTATCTACCTAAACATAGACAAAACACATTACCCCCCCTGAATACCCTTGTTAGCTGAAGCCTCACAGATAATGCAGATGATAACAGTGTGAATGCAAACCACACAGCTCTGCAACACAGTCATGGAAATCTTGAAAAGCAACAGTCAATGCAAACATGTGTTGCTGTCCCTCTATGATTTTAACTGTTTGTGACAATTTGACAGTGCAGAGGCAGCAAGTCTTGTTGTCTATATAGTCGGCCTACCCAGAACAGATTTGTGTTTTGCTAATAAAACAAAGTGTTGCGTGCCCGCATTATTGTCTGGGCATAGCCTACCGTACCCGGGTACTGTGATGTCCAGTTGCCAGAAATACAGACTTTACGCTCCTCTCATGGTAAACAGTATAGACAGCACCGTAAGAATGTTGGTCTGTGGCACAGGATGCTGCTCACTGACGTTACAGTGCTCATCATCAAAGTACAACACAACTCCCCTCACAATTGAACGAACTGTTTCCGCGGTGGCTCCTTGCTGTAACACACACCTTTAGCTTTTCCTTCTGTTCATAGACAACATCTCCAAGTCCACACCCGAAGAGCAATTTTATATTGCTATAGTGACCAAAGGCAGATCCAAAAAAACAGCAGCCCCTTGTGTGTAGTCTGCAACAATGCATGCAATGAACGGCAAATAAGCATATTGCGTTGACAGTTGCTAAAGCTGAGCAATACACCTTCACGCTGTCAATTCATATCCATGTGATACTTCATGGAGGAAGTACTCAAAAGTGTGAGTTTTTGCCTTCTACTTACAGATTGTTGACAAATCTTACAGATTCCATGACTTGGGTGATCCTTTGCGATGTCCAAAAATTCACAGGCTAGGAAAGGCTTACAGCCCATGCGACCTGCATAGCCAACACGACTTCTGCTCAGAGTCAAAGTTGTGGTCCAGGATTCAGTTGTTGACGTGCTTCCAGTACTTTGTCTCTGGCCAGTAAGACGCAACGTAACCTCGTCGTCAGTAGCATCCTCCTCCACCTCCTCTGCTGACCTCATCGACTGGATGACTTTGGTTTGACAGTAAGTGTGGTCTCCAACCTCATCAATAACCCTGTGTGTTTTCATTCCCCTCGTCCTGAGTCCTCCGAGACAACCTCTTCGTGCCCTGACCGAATAGTAAAGTTGTCATTCCAATCAGGTATCTGTGCTCCTCATCATGTTGCCCATTGTCTCCACCAGGAGGATTTACTTTTTGGAAATGAGGGTGTAGATTAGGCTCAGCACCTTCTTCATCGGGGCCTGGATCCCACTCACAAAGCTTCTGGCCATCTGCGCAGATCATTTCCCCTGTCTCATGGAACTCGCTACCTCAACACGTCAGATTATCTGCTACACCCGCAAGCTTCAAACTGAATCTGAAAACTCATCTGTTCAGAAATGACTATAACCTTCAATGACTCCACCACCATACATACTTGACGCTCAACCTAAACCACTCCTACTGTCTCCTCCCAAAAATCCTTTAGAATGTAATCCCGCAAGGGCAGGGCCCTCTTCCCTCTGTACCAGTCTGTCTACAGTTACTTGTATATGTATTCTGTATGTAACCCCCTTCTCATGTACAGCACCATGGAATCAATGGTGCTCTATAAATCAATAATAATAAAAATAATAATAACTTCCTTGTCTGTACTCATTGCAGCTTTGGAGCAGACCTCTGATTCCCAGGCTATAGTGCGACTGAACAGCTATGCAAACTCAACCATCTCTGTTACCCCATACTCAGCAGGGCTGGTGGAAACTTGAGAGCTGTTAGGAAGTAAGTGCGATTGGATTGACACCACAGAGGAATGGAGTATTTGGGATCTTAAAATTGGGGTGGAGGAGAGGCCACTTTATGAAGCACTTCAGATCCATTGAAGCAGCTGCTGTTTTGGCCTCATCTACATTTGTTAGCGATGGTCGTGTCCATGAAAAAAGGGATCATATCAGATTATCTATGGGAAGAAGTACACCTGTTCTTTTGGATGGTATTTGTTGTTACAAAACGGTAACGCCTTAAACGCAATCAGCCTGCTGCGGTTTCAGTTGCGCCCAGGCATCAGCTGCCATTTAGGTCTGTGCCTCGGGTTGTCCAGCTGGCTGCTTTCTCCTCCACGTCTAAGTGTGGAGAGGCAGCTAGTGCGCATGCGTGTGCCGATTTACCCCAGCCGCAGCCTAACTCCAGTGTTTCGCCTAGTGAGTATGCTCAGCCTGACTGTGCCATTCCTGAGGCTAAGTCTTCATTTCGGGCTACAGCGCATGCTCCCACACTTAGTGCGAAAAGCCTCTTTGCACACGTACTTGCACTCCGTGCCGGGTCTAAGTCCTGTGTTGTGCCTAGACACCATGCTAAAGCTGATAGTCTTTTTTCAGAGACTGTATTTCATGCAAATGACCATGGTCAGGCACTTACTGCATCAGAAACTAGGTCCGGTAATGAACTCTTTGGCCCTGCCCCTGATGTGGGAGGCCCATTTAGACCACAGGGCATCAGGTGTCCTGACGATGTGGCCAGGCCACTCCCAAATGGCTTGCAGAGGCCCGCCCCTATGACTTGTCACCTCATTATTGATGGTCAGATGATGACTGGTGAGGTGTTTGGGTCATGACAGCCATGAGGTCATCATTGAAGTTGCGGTTCCAAATAGGATGCTAGTTATGCCACTCATGACGTATCACTCTGCTTTTGTCTCCAGGGGGTGCATTGTGGTCCACCCTGGTTTGGGGCGGACCCAGGTTATAAAAGGGGCTGGAGACAACGAGGAGGTGCGCAGTCTTCTATTATGCTCCGAAAGAGCACACCTCCATGTGTTGAACCCATTGCGGCTTTAGGCCAGAGGTAGGCAGGGATAGGGCGTCGATGCAGGCCGCCACCACAGTTGGTAACGCAGAACGGTTAAGACCAGGTCCTGTCCTACAAGTCCTGCTTGTGCAGCCCAGTGGCATTAACAGGCCTGCTGCTGCTGATGCGCCTGCTGTCCACAGGTGTGGCCCCAATGCACACGGTCAGCGTACTGAATGGCCCCTGTGATGTTAACAGGGAGTTCCTGGGCTGGGTGGGCGTGTGGACCCTGTGACGCTAACAGGGCTCCCAGTCTCAAGAGCCGAGTGGCGTCTAACTTGGTTCAGGCTACTATTAGTTTCATAGCCACACAGCTCTGTATCCTCCACCTAACCTTCCAGTTGCCAACCTCTCCTTTTCCATCTGGGAGCACGGTGGACACTGACTGCTGATGGGGATATATACCTTTCTCTTTCTTTTCTTATTAATTTTCGTTATATAGCGGTAACATAGTATATACCACCTTATCCAAATCTGCCAGTCCCACCGTAACAGATGGTGTTTCTTCATCAAATGTTACTTTTGCTTAACCACCAAACCCACGGACCAAAACTTTTTTCCCCTTTCCAACACACCTGTTCCCCTTTCCACCAGCATCTGTCCTTTTTCAACTCATTTTGTATATGACCAAAAGTGCAACTATGCAGGGACACCGTACTCAACGCCATCTCAGCACAGCAGCCAGCCCTCGGTCCCTCAGATGTGGACAAGTAAAAGACCATTTCCTCCTATCCATGACAAAGCATTGAGATTCACTCTGTGCAGCACTGGTGTTTAGTGGAAAAGCAGATCTAAGATTGCGTACCACCTTCTGAAGATACTCCTGTATACTGTCACGGCCGGGCGGTCGGGCAGACCCAGGAGGTGGATCCACTGGACCGAACTCTCTGAGATGGTGGTAGGGAGTCCGGCAGCTGAAGCACTGATGGGCAGTAGAACAGTCCGTGCAAGAGAAGGCAGCGGAGGAGTCCCAGGGACCACGGAGTCACAGAAGGTGGTCTTGGTGACGTAGCTCAGGTTCGGAGGCCGAGGTGATATCAGGCGGGGTCCGGAACCTCTGGAGCAAGATGACGGGTCACCGCAGGGATCCGGGATGGTACGGACTGTCAGATGGCAGACGGACAGCGTGCGGGGATCAGGACACGGCAGACTGGATGGCGAGGCAGGTACGGCTCTACAAAGACAGATAGGTGAGTACAGGCACATAAACACCAAGAGACCTGACTCCTAGCTCAGGGAACACGAAGATCAGGCCCCGCCCCCTTGGACAATGACCCCCTATATACCCTGTACCTGTGCAACCTCATTTCCTGTTAATGGACGCTGGCCCTTTAAGAAAGGGTCAGTGACCGCGCGCGCGCCCTAATGCGCATGCGCGCCGCCCGGGTGCCAGAAGCCAGGGAAGGAGGCTGCGAGGAGGACGCAGGGGAGCCGGCCCGGTCCAGGGAAGCTGTCGGGCGCCGGGATCGGGGGCCCGGAGCCCTGGGACGGACGGAATCCGGTGACTGGGGAGCGGAGAGCGTGGCAGGTGAGCCGGGGAACGGGGGTGAGGACCCGGGGAGCGTGACAGTACCCCCCCCCCCACGCCCCCCTCCCCGCAACCGGGACATGAAGGCACGGATAAGAGGAGTGCCCACGTTCTCCCTGGGCTCCCAAGACCTATCCTCAGGACCATACCCTTCCCAGTCCACCAGGAAGAACTGTCGACCTCGTACGGTCTTCATGGCCACGATATCCCTTACCGCATAGATGTCATCATCGGCAATAGGAGGAGGGGCCGGACTGGCAGCAGCGGAGAAGGGACCAAGGACAACCGGCTTGAGCAGAGAGACGTGGAAGGAGTTGGGTATCCTCATCGTGGCCGGGAGCTGTAGCTTGTAGGATACCTCATTGATCTTGCTGAGGACCTTAAACGGCCCGATGTAGCGAGGACCCAGCTTGTAGGAAGGTATCTTCAATCGGATGTACTGGGAAGCAAGCCAGACCAGGTCACCAGGAGAGAAACACGGAGGATCCAGACGTCTCTTGTCAGCGTGTTTCTTCATCCGCTGGGAAGCGCGCCCAAGGGACGCTTTGACAGAGTCCCAAATGGTAGCAAAGTCACGAACTGCAGTATCAGCAGCCGGGACATCCGATGAAGGGGATATAGGCAATGGGACGGCGGGCTGGAGTCCATAAACAACATGGAAGGGAGATTCGGAGGATGACTCACTGACGTGGTGGTTATGGGAGAATTCAGCCCAAGGCAGAAGCGAGGACCAGTCGTCGTGATGGGCGTTGACATAGTGACGTAGGTATGAGGTCACGATTTGATTGACCCTCTCCACTTGGCCGTTAGACTGAGGATGGTAAGAAGAAGAAAAGTCCAGAGTCACTCCCAGATGTTTGCATAGAGCCCTCCAGAAGCGGGAGGTGAACTGAGTTCCTCTGTCGGACACTATGTGGGATGGAAAGCCATGCAAGCGGAAGATGTGATGTATATAGGCTTCCGCGAGTTCCTGAGCAGAGGGCAGTCCGGCCATAGGAACGAAGTGGGCCATTTTGGAGAATCGATCAACCACGACCCATATGACTGTGTGCCCGGAGGATAATGGCAAGTCCGTAATAAAGTCCATTGCTATGTGTTGCCACGGGACTGAGGGTATCGGTAAAGGCAGAAGACGGCCATGGGGCAAGTGTTTGGGCGTCTTGTTCCTGGCACAGGAGGGGCAGGCAGAGACAAAAGCAGCGACGTCCGTGCGAAGGGATGGCCACCAGTAATGGCGTACAATCGCACCCCATGTTCTCTTCTGACCAGCATGCCCGGCTGTTTTTGAGGCATGACCCCAGTGTAACACTTTTTGCCTGTCGGTATCGGAGACATAGGTCTTCCCGGGCGGTATCTGGGCTAGGGTAACAGGGGCCACCGGAATGATGTTGCTAGGACAGATGATGGGTTGGGTAGTCTCTTCCTCCTGCTCCATGGGCATGAAAGACCTGGACAAGGCATCAGCGCGTACATTCTTGTCCGCGGGTCGGAAGTGAAGCTGAAAGTCGAACCTGGCAAAGAATAAGGACCACCTGGCTTGCCGTGGGTTCAGTCGCTGAGCGGACCGCAGGTATTCTAGGTTCTTGTGGTCCGTGTAGATGATCACGGGATACACTGCACCTTCCAGGAGGTAGCGCCATTCCTCCAGTGCCAGTTTGACTGCCAAGAGCTCTCGGTCCCCGATGGTATAGTTGCGTTCAGGCGCTGAGAAGCCCTTGGAGAAGAATCCGCAAGTCACCATCTTCCCGGAGGAGGACTTCTGCATGAGCACTGCTCCGGCTCCTGAGGAGGAGGCATCCACCTCCAAGGTGAACTGGCGGTTCAACTCCGGACGGTGAAGTACAGGCGAGGAAGCAAAAGCCCGCTTCAAAGAGCCAAACGCGGTGTCGGCCGCAGGCGACCAGTCCTTTGGATTTGCCTCTTTCTTAGTCAAAGCGGAAAGCGGAGCAGTCAGAGCAGAGAAGTGAGGGACGAATTGGCGGTAGTAGTTGGCGAATCCCAGGAAGCGTTGGATTGCCTTCAGTCCAGAAGGGGGAGGCCAGTTGAGAATGGCGGAGACCTTCTTGGGATCCATCTGCAGTCCAGTCTCAGAGATGATGTACCCCAGAAAGGGGAGAGAAGACTGCTCAAAGACACACTTCTCATACTTTGCGTACAGACGGTTCTCTCTTAGTCGTCGTAGAACCAGCTGTACGTGCTCTCTGTGGGTTGGGAGGTCCGGAGAGAAGACAAGGATGTCATCTAGATATACTACCACACAGGTGTAGAGGAGGTCTCGGAACACGTCGTTCACCAGTTCTTGGAAGACGGCAGGGGCGTTACACAGGCCGAAGGGCATCACGCAGTACTCATAATGTCCATCGCGCGTATTAAACGCGGTCTTCCATTCGTCACCAGAGCGGATGCGCACCAGATTGTAAGCACCCCGAAGATCCAGCTTGGTGAACAGACGAGCTCCTCTAAGCCGGTCAAACAATTCGGGGATGAGCGGCAGAGGGTACTTGTTCTTAACAGTGATCTGATTCAGACCCCGGTAGTCGATGCAGGGACGTAAATCGCCCTCTTTTTTCTTGACAAAGAAGAAACCTGCTCCAGCAGGAGAGGAGGATCTCCGAATGAATCCCCTAGCCAGGCTCTCTGAGATGTAAGTCGACATAGCCCTTGTTTCGGCTGGAGATAAAGGATATATCCGTCCTCGTGGTGGCGTTGTTCCAGGGAGCAGGTCGATGGCACAATCGTAGGGGCGATGTGGCGGCAGTACCTCGGATTCTTTTTTATCAAAGACATCAGCAAAGGACCAATAAGCCGAGGGCAGCCCCGGTAGGTTCTCAGGAACCGGAGGTCGTCGGATGGGTTGTGTGGATTTTAGGCATCTCTCATGACACGAAGCACCCCAGCGGGTGATTTCGCCAGTGCCCCAGCTGACTGATGGTTCGTGAGTCCGTAACCATGGAAGGCCCAGCAGGATCTGATGGGACATGTGCGGAAGGACGTAGAAGGCGATGTTCTCGGTGTGAAGAGCACCGATGCGCAGTTCAACCGGCCTGGTGGTCCAGGAGATGGTGTCAGAAAGGGGTCTCCCATCGACAGAGGCAATCACCAGGGGCTTGTTGAGTGGGATAACAGGCACCTGGTATTTGTCCACGGTGGCTTGCTGGATGAAATTGCCTGCTGCCCCGGAATCAAGATAGGCCTCAGCCGTGAACCGCGTCTCTCCCGTTGTCACTTGCACGGTCCATGTGACCGGATCAGAGAGAGTCCCAGCACCTAGGGTGGCCTCTCCTACCAACCCTAGGCTTTGGAGTTTCCCGGCCTTTCCGGACAGGAACGGAGGAGGTGTGTGCCCTCACCGCAGTAAAAGCAGAGACCCTGGGCAAGCCGCTCTGCTCTACGTTGTGCAGACTGACGCACTCGGTCAATCTGCATGGGCTCGTGGACGGGACTCCCAGCTGTTGATGACTGAGGTACGGAGGGCTTCTGAGGAGGAGATGAATGCCGTAACGGGCGTCTCTCACGAGATAGCTCTTTGGAGCGCTCCTGAAAACGTATGTCCACACGAGTTGCTAGGGCAATCAGGGCATCTAGGGTGGAGGGCACGTCCCGACCCGCCAACTCATCCTTGATGCGACTCGAGAGTCCCTCCCAGAAGGCGGCTGTTAGGGCCTCATTATTCCACCCGAGTTCTGAAGCCAAAGTGCGAAAACGGATGGCGTATTGGCCCACCGTCAGTGTTCCTTGACGTAGGCGGAGGAGGGATGAAGCAGAGGCAGAAGCGCGTCCCGGCTCGTCAAAGGTGCTGCGGAATGCCTGCAGGAACTGTTGAAGATCCTTGGTCATGGGGTCCTCCTTCTCCCACAAGGGGTTCATCCACGCCAGCGCCTCGCCCTCTAGGTGGGACATTATAAAGGCGACCTTGGCTTGGTCGGAGGCGAACAGATGTGGCAGCTGCGTGAAATGAAGGGAACATTGATTTATGAAGCCCCTGCAGGTCTTGGGATCTCCAGCATAACGAGGAGGTGACGCCAAACTGAGTCGGGAAGCATCTGACGAGGTTGCCACTGGTGCGGGGGCCATGGCTTGCCTGGCGGGGGACCTGGGTGCCGCAGGCGTCATTGATGCTTGTAATGTGTACAGGCGGGTGTCCACGGAGGTCATGAATTGCAGCATGCGGGTCTGGACTTCACGCTGGCGTTGGAGTTCCTCTTGCAGAGCCATTAGTGCTGCAGCGGGATCCATGGCCTGATCTTACTGTCACGGCCGGGCGGTCGGGCAGACCCAGGAGGTGGATCCACTGGACCGAACTCTCTGAGATGGTGGTAGGGAGTCCGGCAGCTGAAGCACTGATGGGCAGTAGAACAGTCCGTGCAAGAGAAGGCAGCGGAGGAGTCCCAGGGACCACGGAGTCACAGAAGGTGGTCTTGGTGACGTAGCTCAGGTTCGGAGGCCGAGGTGATATCAGGCGGGGTCCGGAACCTCTGGAGCAAGATGACGGGTCACCGCAGGGATCCGGGATGGTACGGACTGTCAGATGGCAGACGGACAGCGTGCGGGGATCAGGACACGGCAGACTGGATGGCGAGGCAGGTACGGCTCTACAAAGACAGATAGGTGAGTACAGGCACATAAACACCAAGAGACCTGACTCCTAGCTCAGGGAACACGAAGATCAGGCCCCGCCCCCTTGGACAATGACCCCCTATATACCCTGTACCTGTGCAACCTCATTTCCTGTTAATGGACGCTGGCCCTTTAAGAAAGGGTCAGTGACCGCGCGCGCGCCCTAATGCGCATGCGCGCCGCCCGGGTGCCAGAAGCCAGGGAAGGAGGCTGCGAGGAGGACGCAGGGGAGCCGGCCCGGTCCAGGGAAGCTGTCGGGCGCCGGGATCGGGGGCCCGGAGCCCTGGGACGGACGGAATCCGGTGACTGGGGAGCGGAGAGCGTGGCAGGTGAGCCGGGGAACGGGGGTGAGGACCCGGGGAGCGTGACATATACGTGCGTCCCTTTCTATGGCAGGAATTATTTCGCCAAATTTTGTCTTGTACCGGGGATCTAACAGTGTGGCAACCCAGTAGTTAGCATTACTTCGAATTCATACAATCCGAGGGTCATGTTGTAGGTAGTGCAGCAAAAAGACGCTCATGTGTCTTGAGCATCCAGGAGGACTAAGTCCTTGGTGTGTTGGTGGCAGAGAGGTGAGAATCGTGCCTCCTTCCTCTGCCCTCTCCCCCCAACCTCGCACAACCGAAATGTGAGCAAGCTCTCACTCATCTGCTGAGTCTTCCATGCCCATCGCAAGTTCGTCCCCCATTTCTTCATGGCTCCTGCACCTTCCTCAACAATTTTTGCTGATACTATGCGCCCTTGTTAATCCCTATCCCCCACCATAACTGCTGCCTAGGTGCCGCTTACCGTATGGACCTTGTAGATCTTATTATCCCTTCTGCATATGACTCCTCCTTTACTTCCTCACCTTCCTCTGGACCAATACCTGATTCCTAATAATGCTTACAGTGTGCTCCATCATGTAGATGACCAGAATTGTCACGCTAAGAATGGCATTGCCAGTGCTAAACATCTTCGTCGACATTTGTAAACTGTGTAGAAGGGTGCATAGGTCCTTGATCTGACACCACTCCAGCAGCGTGATCTGCACCACCTCTGGATCAAGTTAGCCCAGGGTATACGTCATACCGTATTTCAGCAGGGCTCTGCGGTGCTGCCACACACGCTGCAACATGTGCAGATTCCAATTCCTGCGTGTCGGAACATCGCATTTCCGGCGTTTAACTGCCAGACCCTAAGACTTCCGGAGCGATGAAAGTTGTTGAGCTGCTGGGTGCGAAGGATGAAAGTGAGCACATAGCAGCGTGCCCGCTGCACAAGGCCATGTAGGCCGGGATGGTATTTTAAAAATTGCTGGAGAATCAGATTCAACACGTGAGCCATACAAGGCCCGTGTGTCACAAAGCCCTGACGAAGGGCCGCAGACAGGTTTGCATCATTGCCGCACACGGCTGTTAAGTCCCCAACGTAGTCCATTCAATCAATTTGTACTCTGGTCCCAATGGGAAGACACCACACCCTTTTTTAGGCCCCTCCTGTCTGCAGACCACTGCCAGACAAAGCTATGAACCTCTTGTTACTGTTACCCCCAGTTCAGTTTTATGAGTTTGTGTGCTTGTTACCTGACTACGTTTCCTGCTTGCTGTTTATGTACCTCGTTGGCCGATCCGCATTTCACCTCTGCTTGTTTTCTGATTAAGTCCTGGCCATCCCATTCTGTTCCTCTTCCTCAATTAATGTTTTTGACCCTGCATGACTACTATTCTCTGGAACTGCAGCCTTCCACAGGTATTGATCAACTTGGGCCCTGTGTAATTCCATATCACTGTATAGGGGTTAAAGGGTTTCAGGGTTCTGGGTGTCCAGCTTGGTGAGTGGCTTGCCTCTAGCCTATCCTTTACAGCCCATCTGAGTGTGTCGATCCAGGCAGGCGTTACACCATGCCCTCTGCAGAAGGCCATGTAGGCCGGGATAGTGTTTTAAAAATTGCTGGACAACCAGGTTCAACACGTGAGCCATACAAGGCACGTCTGTCACATTGCCCTGAAGAAGGGTCGCAGACTGGTTTGCATCATTGTCGCACCCGACCTTCCCTGACTGCTGGTTGAGTGGAGACAACCATTGATGAAACTCGGTCTCACTCTCCAGAGCTAACCGTCCACAATTCCTCAGCGGTGTCTCACATTTCCCCTACATTTCAAAGTAAACATTTGACCGCCTGATGGCCTTGAGCTCTGCTGCCAGCATAGTAAGGAGGTGTGTGGGATTCCTTGGGCGCAGTTACAAGGAAGGGTGGCCTGACCACACAGGGTTTGGGCCGAGGTGGATGACCCACACGAGGTTGAGGAGGCAGAAGCAGTGGAGGAACTTGTACATACAGAGGAAGGATTGACACACAAGTCGTGGGGACGGCAAGACTTGTACAGCAAACCCTTCTCCATCTCTCACCATAGTTACCCAGTGCCCAGTCAGCAACATGTAACTCCCCTGTCCATGCTTACTGGTCCAAGTATCTGTGTTGAAATGCACCCTGTCACACACAGAGTTTCTCAAGTAATCGGTGAGGTTGTGTGCGACCTACTGTGGTAGCGCGGGCACGCCTTCCTTGGAGAAGGAGTGACGACTGGCCATTGGCTCTTGGGGCACTGCAATGGGCATAAGGTCTCGAAAATCCTCGGTCTCAAAAGGGTGTAAAGGTAGCCTTTCTGTTGCCAACAAGTTGCAGATGATGAAACTCAACCTCTTAGGCATGTCATGCCCTTCGAAAATCATGTAAAACACAGCGAGGGGACTCCAACCACAGTCTCCCTCATTGCCACTAATTGGGCCACACACACCCCACTTGACTGGCATCACTTGATCCCCCTTTTCAAAATGAAACAGATGCTTTGCATGAAGCACTCTCAAAAATATGCGTGCCTTTCCCGTCCCCTGGCTGACCCAGGGAAAGAAAAGTCCTCTGAGAGCCATGACTTGTTCATCTTGGTTCTTTTAGAAACACAGCGAGGGGACTCCAACCACAGTCTCCCTCGTTTCCACTAATTGGGCCACACACATCCCACTTGACTGGCATCACTTGATCCCCCTTTTAAAAATGATACAGATGCTTTGCATGAAGCACTCTCAAAAATACGCGTGCCTTTCCCGTCCCCTGGCTGACCCAGGGGAAGAAAAGTCCTCTGAGAGCCATGACTTGTTCATCTTGGTTCTTTTAGAAACACAGCGAGGGGACTCCAACCACAGTCTCCCTCGTTGCCACTAATTGGGCCACACACACCCCACGTGACTGGCATCACTTGATCCCCCTTTTCAAAATGAAACAGATGCTTTGCATGAAGCACTCTCAAAAATACGCGTGCCTTTCCTGTCCCCTGGCTGACCCAGGGGAAGAAAAGTCCTCTGAGAGCCATGACTTGTTCATCTTGGTTCTTTTAGAAACACAGCGAGGGGATTCCAACCACAGTCTCCCTCATTGCCACTAATTGGGCCACACACACCCCACTTGACTGGCATCACTTGATCCCCCTTTTCAAAATGAAACAGATGCTTTGCATGAAGCACTCTCAAAAATACGCGTGCCTTTCCCGTCCCCTGGCTGACCCAGGGGAAGAAAAGTCCTCTGAGAGCCATGACTTGTTCATCTTGGTTCTTTTAGAAACACAGCGAGGGGACTCCAACCACAGTCTCCCTCGTTGCCACTAATTGGGCCACACACACCCCACATGACTGGCATCACTTGATCCCCATTTTCAAAATGAAACAGATGCTTTGCATGAAGCACTCTCAAAAATACGCGTGCCTTTCCCGTCCCCTGGCTGACCCAGGGGAAGAAAAGTCCTCTGAGAGCCATGACTTGTTCATCTTGGTTCTTTTAGAAACACAGCGAGCCTTTCCCGTCCCCTGGCTGCAGGACACGACAAGGTCCCCAAGGCGTACGTGGCAATCTCAGGCAATTTATCCAGATTGGAAGCCTAAAATGAGCAGGGCTCAAGTTGCATAGTAATGGCATCGATGTTTCCTTGCATATACTCATATATCTGTGTGTCCTCCTCTTTTTCTTTGTCCAGCTCTTTTGTTTTCGCATGAGTATATGTCCTTGTCACTTTCCCATGTGTTTGTGTTGTGTTGTGAGTTGTTTATCACCTTTTGGACACCTTTGAGGGTGTTTTCTAGGTGTTTTTATGTGTTTGTGATTGCCTGCCATTGTTTCCTATGCAGTTCGAGTTCGGTTCGTCGAACGTTCGACGAACCGAACTCGAACGGGACCTCCGTTCAGCGAACCGACCTCGAGCCGAACCGCGACCGGTTCGCTCATCTCTACTCACAACTGTAATTGTGGACCACTTTTCTTTTGAAAACTGCTGCAGGTCTCTTATATTGGAAGCATGTGTACTCCCAACAGCAATTTCAGGCGTTCAAACAAATTTACATCTGTCCTCATTGATGGCCATTTCAGAACTTTCCAGTGCTTTGTTTACATCCATTTTTCTGTGCTTCTTAAAGTATGTTTAGGGTCATTGTCCTGGTGGAATACCCATGACCTGGACACAAATCCAGCTTTTTGTCACTGGGCTTTCTGTGTGGAAGGCATCCAACGTCATCCACACAGTATCTTCCATGTCTCTCTGCTCTGCTAAGGGAAACACAAATTATTGTAGTGCACATGTGCCAAAGCTCTTTGGCCTTTCACTGCACATGTACAATGGAGTAGTTTGCCCTGACCCTAGCAGGTCAGAGAGAAGTTAGCCTGCAGCCTATACATGAGTTAAATAAAGCTATTTTTTTTTTGCCATGCAGTGTGGATTGGGGACATATATACATTATTCCAAAATACTGTAACAGAGGGCTTACAGGTGCTGGTCATACTTTATCTGGGGAAAAAACCTGGTGACAGTGTCCCTTAAAAATGACAGGCTTTTGTATTGTAAAAAAAATCATACCTTAAAGAATTATTTCACTAATTCCCTCCTTTAATGTCACCCATAATCTGTACAATTCAATTGAAACATAAAATCTTTTCAGGTGGAAAAAGAAAAAAATTGAAATTGGAGAACTAAAATACTGTGGTTGCATAAATATGCACACCATTTTACTATGGTCCTGTGGTGTCTGGCTATGGAAGATCACAGCGTTTGGCTGTGCAAACTGCTTCCTGAGCTTCTATTATTTCTGCTTGGTTTTCATCCCTTTCCCTTTAGGACCCAGCGGAATTCCTCAGCCTTTCAACTGCTTGTCATCAACACTTCCGGTGGTGTCTTTATATACCTTCACTTCATATTACTTGGTGTTGGTGATAACTCTTAGATCTTTAACTAGTCTTCAGTGCAAGCAGTTGGCTTGTATACATCTGGAGAATCTTTGTGGTTGTTGGAGTTCCTCTCACTGAGTCATCTGGAGATAAGTTGTTCATTCATTTTCCCCCAGTTTGTTATCCCAGTGTCTTCTTTAGTGCTTATTGGGGTTGACTAAGCGCTCATCCCATCCGCTCCTTACTGCAATGCCTGCCTGGAGCCACAGATACAGACTGGCTGTATAGGGAGGCTAGAGAAAAGCCACTCCAAAAGCAGGACCCTGAGAACTATGCCACCCTTTAACCCCAATACAGGGATTTGGAATTACACAGAGCCCCAGAGATCCCCACCTGTGGTAGGCTGTAGTCTGTGGTGGTCAGGCAGGGTCAAAAACCAGGAATTGCTAAACAGGAACAGAATCTGCAGGCAAGGGCGTAGTGAGGAGTCAAAGCAGAGGACAAATCCGGAACTAGCAGCAAGGTACAAAAATGACAGGCAGGAGGGTAGTCAAAATACAAGCAAAGGTCAGCGCACAGGAATCAAAATACAAACAGCATATGAGTCAGGAGTACAGAACTATCTCTGGCAGTGGTCAGAAGACAGGAGGGGGAATAAGAAGGGTGTGGTGTCTTCCCATTGGCTGCAGCTGAATAATGGTAAACTTCAAATGGAAGACACATGCCACCTACAGTCAGCCAGTGGTACTGCAGGTCCCAGGGAAACCTAGCCTAGTGGATGATTGGAGCCTGCACCCAGTAGAGCCACTGGCGCCGCCTCCTCTCCCATCACCATCCTCGGTGGGAACACGGCGTCGCCTGGTGATCGAAGCAGAAGTCGCAGAGGCGGACTCCGGGGGGGGACATGACACTTACCTATGACCTACTTCAGGGTGAGCCAGGGTCAGGTATCTGGCTCAGCGCATAGATGCGGAGTCTATCTGGCGTGGTGAGGGAATGTCGGGGCCCAGCAGAAGGCTTGGTTAGGGGTCACCATCTCCCTACACACAGGGTTTCCCCTCCTTTCCCTTTCGTCATACGCTTGGTACTTCCCAATACCTAGTGTGACATTATGACAGGATTTAGTCCTTTTGAGTAGTAGTCTATCGTAATGGCACATCTAAAATTGGCAATATTTTCCCACTTTTTCTTGCAGTAATGCTTTATATCTGTCTAATTGTAAGAGTATCTCCTGTATATTCTCTTCAGACCAACCCACAGATCTTCAATTAGAAGCTATTATTTTATTGATTTAGAAGTATGCTTAGATTTGTTATTGTGCTGAAAGGTGAAATTCCTCTTAATCTTCATCTTTTTAGCACAGGTCTGAAGATTTTGATGCAAAATTGACTGATATTTGGAACTGTTAATAATTATTTTCATCTTGACTAAAGATCTAATTTGAGGCACAAATAAATAAACCCAATGTATAATGCTGCCTTCATCATGCTTCACAGTAGATAGTGTGTTCTTTTGGGGCAGTACAAAGTGTTGCCTTTGCACTAAATATTCCTTTGGAACTATGGCCAAAAGTTCAACCTTGGTCTCATGAGACTATAATACATTGTCCTACATGGTTTTGCAGACTTGATGTAGATCATGAAAAATATAGTACTGCTTGAAGGTATTTCTTTGTAAGAAAAGGATTCCATATTGCCACTTTACCTGATGGGACAGACATATGAAAAATATGGGAGACTTTTTTCACATGTAGTACACAACCTGTACCTTCCAAAAAATTCTGCAGCTCCTTTAATGTTGCTATAGGTGTCTTATCAGCCTCCCAGACCAATTTTTCTTTTTGACTTTTTAGCAGTTTTTGTGGGATGTTCAGTTCTAGGTAATGTCACTGTAATGCCAAATTGAAGCCATTTCTTGATTACGTATTCTATGGCATATTTAATGCTTTGGGTATAATTTCATTCTTGCAGCAGAGATGCCAAGTTGGATTACAAGATGTGGTTGTAGGTTATTGTCTTTCTGCTCTGCTCCTGTTGATCAAATTACATAAAAACACATCATATTGAAATAAAGAAAAGGAAGTTCATGCAATTATAGTGATGGTAGGAAATTGACTGGTTATGCCAAATAAAGGGATGGCTAGTTACAAAGCATGAGAATCAGGACAGTTCCTGGACATAATGTGACTGGAATGTCCACAAAAAGTTGTTTTTGCTTGTACTGGTAATGGCAACAACAAGACCATGCTTTTAACTCTGATTTTGTAGGACATGACCACTACGTTTTAAAGTTATTGGAATGGTAAAGTTTTCTATCCTAGCAGATTAGATATTACGTTAATGTTATGACTTTGGTTTGTCACTATGTTCCCTGTTTGTTGAACAGGACAATAAACTGCAGGTGGTATAGGTGAAGAACATGAGAATTTGTGTTAACATTGTTTAAAATTGTTTCTTAGTGTTATATAATATCTGCTTTACAAAATAAAATATCATGACATGTACATGCAGACAAGACACTGACTCAACATACCAAAGTATATAACACTAAGTAACTTTCATATATGATGATCTGATAAAGCCTGAGATTCTGTACATGTGATATTTTCATTTGTTCATTATCTGTTCCTTTATTGAATGTTCTAATATCCATTTTTTCAATTCTTTCCATGATACACACACTTCTGTCATTAGAAAGGTCAGCACATGATACTACAGCTAGGATGGCATTTCACAGCTTTTGTTCAGTAATAGGTGCTTTTCTAAAACTTGACAGTATGGTCATGGAGAATGGCATTGGGATGCTAAAATTCAATTATTGTAAAATAGTGTTATAGAGCAAATCATTCACTCAGAATCAAGGACACAATCATAACAAACAACTGCAAAACAAAATGTGGTGATTATTGTGTCCATGTTGTATTCACTCTTTTCTTTGTGAGAAATGATGTGTCCACAAAGAAAAGTGTGGATACGTAATACAGACGAAAAAGCTTCTGCAAGAGAGGATGCAAGAGTATTCTTACTCCTAACATGCCCTTCTTATAGCTCTTGCCCATATTTATATCTGACAATTTTGTAGACTAGACTTAGCTATTGTTCAAATGTCTAACATTTAATATTATTCTGATTGAATTGATAAGATTAAGGGGTACTTTACACATTGCGACATCGCTAGCATCGGCTAGCAATGCCGACCGCGATAGCACCCGCCCACATCGCACATGTGATATGTTGTGATTGCTGCCGTAGCGAACATTATCGCTATGGCAGATTCACACGCACATACCTGTTCGGCGACATCGCTGTGACTGACGAACAATCCCTCCTTCAAGGGGGAGGTGCGTGCGGCGTCACTGCAACATCACCGTGACATCAGTAATCGGCCAGCCAATAGAAGCGGAGGGGCGGAGATGAGCGGGACATAACATCCCGCCCACCTTCTCCCTTCCGCATTGCCGTCGGGACGCAGGTAAGGCTATGTTTGTCACTCCTGCGTGTTTACACACAGCGATGTGTGGAGCTGCAGGAACGACGAACAACATCGTACCTGCGGTCGATCCGACATTATGAAAATGACCGACGCTACACAGATCACCGATTTTTGACGCCTTTGTGATCGTTCATCGGCGCATCTAGGATTTACACGTTGCGATGTAGTTACCGGCGCCGGATGTGCGTCACTAACGACGTGACCCCGACGATATTTCGGAAGCAATGTCGCAACGCCTAAAGCCTCCCTTAGTTAGACTTCTGTGAGGAACAAATGATCACTGGTATGATATATCAGCCATGCCGGGAAAGAGTCAAACCACTGAAACTGTTGGTTCCACTCAGATACAATTTTATTCTGTAATATGTTTATATGCTCATGGAATAAAAAGGAAAGCATTCTCTGTAAATCATCACTAATGGCCTATCCTTTGGATAGGTCGTCAAAGTGTGTTAAGCCACTCAAGACAATCACCAGTCATCACACTTGTGTGTCAGTATATTTCAGTGCAGTAAGGTCTACTTCTCCACTGTGCCTGAAAGTACAGACTCATTTGACATTTGTTTATCTCACTTGATGTACTGCGTCTATTGACTTGTATTTTCACAAGTCAATAGTCTCACGTGTCGGGTGTGGAGGGCACAGCACCTTATTATCAAGTATTAGAAAAATGAAAAAATGCCAGCTCACCGTTCACAAAGTTTTCCAGGTTGCAGTCCCAATTTTGGATCATGTTTTCCCTGCACGGAGGTGGGGGAGCAGCCCACTACAATGTAAGCCAAGAAAGGGCAGAGAAGCGTTTTCCAGCGAGGAAAAAAGGTCCAAAAAAAATATTAAAACATGTCTTTATTAATTTGCTTAAAAAAGTTCTAGACAAACCAGCATAAGAGTATTAGACAAAAAGGGGTGGTGGAGGGGGCTACGTGTTTTATTACGTAAACTTCATCATGGTAAGGACTATTTAAGCAAATTACTAAAGACATGTTTTAATTTTTGTTTTTGGACATTTTTTTCCTCGCTGGAAAACCCTTTTGCCTTATTATCAAACATTGGTCCCTAATACAATTATATTTTGGGCTATATTTTAAAATATTATGGTGTCAGTCAATCTTAGTGGTTCGTAGGAGTAAGGGGTACTTTGCACACTACGACATCGCAAGCCGATGGTAGCGATGCCGAGCGCGATAGTCCCCGCCCCCATCGCAGCTGCGATATCTTATCATAATTATCGCTACGGCAGCTTCACTTGCACTTACCTGCCCTGCGACGTCGCTCTGGCCGGCGAACCACCTCCTTCCTAAGGGGGCAGGTCGTGCGGCGTCACAGCGATGTCACATGGCAGGCGGCCAATAGAAGCAGGGGGGCGGAGATGAGCGGGATGTAAACAGCGATGTGTGGAGCTGCAGGAATAACGAACAACATCGTAACATCGGTCCGTCTGAAATTATGGAAATGACCAACGCTACACCGATCATATGATTTCGACGCTTTTGCGCTCGTTAATCGTAGTAAAAAGGATTCACATACTCCAATGTCGATAGCAACGCCAGATGTGCGTCACTTTTGATTTGACCTTACCGACATCGCACCTGCGATGTCGTAGTGTGCAAAGTACCCCTAAGGCCGATGTCACACGCTACGATATATCGGGCGATATGTAGTCGGGGTCACAGATTCCGTGACGCACATCCGGCATCATTTGACATATCATAGCGTGTTACAGCTACGAGCGACTGCTAACGAGCAAAAATACTCACCTTATCGTTGCTCGTTGACACGTCACTCATTTTCATAAAATCGTTCCTCCTTCTGCAAGCCAGTTGTTCATCTTCCCGAGGCAGCACACGTCGCTCCGTGTGACACCTCGGGACCGACAAACAAAAGCTTATCTGCGTCCCGCCGGCAATGCGGAAGAAAGGAGGTGGGCGGGATGGTATGTCTCGCTCATCTCCACCCCTCCGCTTCTATTGGGCAGCTGCTGTGTGACATCGCTGTGACGCTGAACATCCCACCCCCTTCAGGAAGAGGATGTTCGTCGCCCACAGCGAGGTCGTTTGGGAGGTATGTACGTGTGATGGGGGTAAACGACTTTGTGCGAAAGGGGCAACAAATTGCCCGTGACACACAAACGATGGGGGCGGGTATGATCGCTCATGCGATCGCACGATATATCGCCCCATGTGACACCGGCCTTAGTGTGCAGCAAACCTATCCTAAAGATATTGCTATGTAGCTTGACTTTACTATTAATATAATTGCAGTTCCTCGTGGACCCATTCTGCTGCACACATTCCCTTTGTAGCATCTGGATTGACTTTGCACCCCTCATGTGACTTCTTTATATAAATATTTCAATACTATTTAATATCATTTAATTTATGTACTAATTAAATAAGATCTGTCATATGTAATGATATTTTTTTAACCCCTTAATGACCGCGGGCAGTAATATTATGTCCTAGCAGTCATAATGTTACTGCCCGCGGTCTGCCGCAGGCATCTTGCCGCAATCGGCGCACATCTCAGTTGATTTTCACAGCTGAGATGTATGCCTGCTAGGCATGAGCAGAATCGTTATCTGCTCGTGCCATTTAACCCCTTAAATGGCGCTGTCAATATGTGACAGCACCATTATAACAGCACAGTAATAAACTTTAACTTACTGCCCGATACCGGAAGTCACGTGACGTGATCACATGCCTTCTGGAGGTTGTCATGGTAGCACAGGGTCATGTGATGACTCCTGTACTACACATAAATTAATTTCAGTTACACTCGGCCCACAGCCCAGTGAAGCAGAATGGGAGCATATCTGCTGTTTACAGTTGTGTAGCTGTGATCAGCAGATAAAGTAGAACAATCGGATTGCTGATCGCTAAAGCCCTCTAGGGGGACTAGTAAAATAAAAAAAAAGTAAAAAAAGTTTTAAAAATTTTTCAAAAAAAACAAAAAACCTAAAAGTTAAAATCACCCCCCTTTTTGCCTCATTGAAAATTAAAGGGTTAAAAAAAATAAAAATATACACACATTTGGTATCGCCGCATTCAGAAACGCCCGATCTATCAAAATATAAAATCAGTTAATCTGATCAGTAAATGGCATAGTGGCAAAAAAATTCCAAACTCCAAAATGACGTTTATTTGTCGCCACAACTTTTGCGCAAAATGCAATAACAGGCGCTCAAAATGAAGCATCTGCACAAACATAGTAAAGTTAAAAAACGTCAGCTCGAGACACAAAAAATAAGCTGTCACTGAGCCATAGATCCCGAAAAATGAGAACGCGGAATATGGCGTAAAATGTGCGCCACTTTTTTCGGACAAACTTCCAATTTTTTTTAACCCCTTATATAAAAGTAAACCTATACATGTTTGGTGTCTACGAACTTGCACTGACCTGCGGCATCACACTTACACATCAGTTTTACCATATAGTGAACACAGTGAATAAAATATCTCTGAAAAATAGTGCTATCGCACTTTTTTTGCACTTTTTCTGCATTTTGGAATTTTTTGCCATTTTCCAGCGCACTATATGGTAAAACTTATAATTTCATTTAAAAGTACAGCTCATTGCACAAAAAATGAGCCTTCACATGATATCGACTGAAAAATAAAAAAGTTAAGTCTCTCAGAAGAAGAATGGCGAAAAAAAAAAACGGAAACCGAAAAATCGGCCGGTCATGAAGGGGTTAAAGATCCTCCATTAATTTATATTCAGTGAAATTTTTTTTTTGTTGGATACTTACCTCCTTGGGTTTAAATAATTCATATACTAAATTTACATACCTGGTTGTTGTAGTGTGCATCCTCCTTTCTTCATTATTTCTCCACTGTAGACTTGTCCATCAATTTTAATGGTTAACATAAAAACTGTGGTTTAATTTTGTTCAATTTCTTAAGCACATCTTTTCTTTATGACCCAATTTGTTTGCACTGACTAGTTGTCCATATTCAATTTTTTTGGTAATTTGCCATTAATTTAAATACAATCTAGATAGCAATTTTTTGAAAAAGTGTAATCATGGTGTCAATCCACCCAAGACAATCACCACTTGTCGGTCGGTATGCTCCAGTGAGCTCTGCTTCTTTGCTGTACCTGAATCTACAGTTCAGCCTTATCTGAAATTTGTTTCTTTTCATTTGATTTACTGCGTCTATTGACTTGTTTTTTTTCCATCAATTTCATTTGTTATGGCAAGAATGCAAGTAACATGACTGTTGGGATAGTGGATTGTAGGATTAAAGAGCATTTTATTTTATGGGAGGGTTCCAGTACAGCATGTGTAATCAAAAGTCAACCCCATTTGGGGAACCCACTATCCCCAATATCATGGGGCATCCATAATTTACAGCTCTTCATCTTATGCCTGATGAAGAGTTTTACATACTGTAACTCAAAATGTTGACTACACAGTAATTGATATATACATATATTCATCAGCAGTGCGAATAAAACCCAAGATTCTAATGAGCGGTCTAAATCTTTAGTGTGCAAACGTTAAGGAACTTGACTGCAAGTAATAAGAGTATAGTGGTAGAAATTGATAGGTTCACCAAATCCTCATGATCTGATCTACCATATTTTCATTAACGTTTGTAAGATTATAAGAAAAATAACAATGAAAAGCAAATGAAGGTGACCGAGAAGAAATAGTATTAGGCTGTGTAAAAATTGTCATATTGAATTTATAAGTTTAAATATTATGCCTGCAGGTTTCAGTATATTGATACATGGATATTCTTTAAAAAATGTCATCATTTGATCAATATACCATGGGATAGAATATACTTTCACAATGACAACAGAAAGTGAATCAGATGTAAACATCTCAATTCCCTTATTGTCACATAAAATAAATCATGCATGAGAAATGTCTCCATGCATCAAGTCACAGAAAATTCTGACACTTTTAGCACAAACATTGTAGACCAGCACACTGTCCTCATACAGAAAGCTGTATTTTGTGAAGCATTATTCAGAATATTGTCTTTCAACCTATTTTTCCAACCAAACCAAATCTGAACTCTCTGCACTTTATTTCAAACATTCTTCTTTGAAAGAGGAAGGAAGATCTACTTTTTCATTTGACATGTTTATAGATTTGTAGAAGTTATTGATACACATATTTTTAGTTTCGTCATATAAATTTTGTCACTTACTGTATGCAACTTGGAAAGATGAAGCATTAGATTCAAAAGCAAGACCAATGTTTTTACATTTCTTACGGTACATCTATATTTCACTAGTATCCTATAATCAATGTATTTTTATTTATTGATGTAGCGTATGTCATTTTCTGAGATGTTATTGGACATGATAAGATGATGTATTCAGCACACTCGTAATTTCAAATGAGATGGCAAGTGGGAAACTGTGTTCATGGCTTAATTTGTATTGAATGAGAGATCTCTTAAAGTAGTGTTTACAAGAGATTGCAATTTGATTTGTGATTTGTAGCTATTTTAATCAATTACTTAGGGCTAGCAAGTTATAAAAAAATGAATACCACTTCTCAACCGCCCCATTGCTTCCAATGTTTTGTTATACACATGTTTATTTCTTATGTGCGTATTGGAGCAACACAGAAAACAAAGAATAAAAGGAAAATAGGATATCATTTAACACAGAACTCCATAAATGGGCCAGACAAAATTGTTGGCACCCTCAACTTAATATTTGGTTGCACACCTAGCTGCAATCAATTGCTTCCTATAACCATCAACAAGCTTCTTACACCTCTCAACTGGAAGTTTAGACCACTCTTCTTATGCAAATTACTTCAAGTCTCTCATATTTAAAGGGTACCTAATTGGCACACACAGACACACAATGCAAAGATTGAGTCAACTTTTCCATTTTTATCTGGTTTGAGGTGTGATTTTTCACATTGCCCATAGCTGTTTCTTACCAGAGGTGACTTTGAATTAGGCTACTTTCACACATCAGTTTTTTGCCATCAGGTACAATCCGGAAAAAAAAGGATAAAACGGATCCGGTATCGCATCCGGTTTATCCCCATAGACTTGCATTGTAACCGGATTGTACCTGATTGCTTTGCGGTGCATCCGGTTTTTTCCGGATGCGGCAAAATAATTAAATGCGGCGGCCGGATAGAACGTGTCATGTAACGTTTTTTTGCCCCTTAAAAAAACCGCATTCTGCCGGATCCGGTACAATGCGGCATTGTATGCAATGGTTGTCTATGCATGCCGGATCCGGCGCAATGCGGTTTAAACCGGATGCGGTGACCGCATCCGGTTTGGTAAACAGAGCATGCGCAAATTTTTTTTCATCATCACAAAACTTATAAAAGGATCCTGCACATTCTACACACTTCCTGCCGTTCGTTCCTGACTTCAAGTTCTGCTGTCCTCCAGTCCAGTGCTCCAGGGAAGAGGTAATGTCCACAGTACTGTCCACAGATCACTGTTCTGAGCTGCGTACATGTACTTAGACATTTTTTTTTCTTTTTTTACAGGTGCAGTGTTGCGGTCAGCAAATAGTTTGGTCCAGCCAGTTGGTGTGTACGTTCTGTTCTGTCCCGGTGTGCGTTTCTGGGGAGGACAGTGTTCCTGAGGTAATGTCCACAGTACTGTCCACAGATCACTGTTCTGAGCTGCGTACATGTACTTAGACATTTTTTTTTTCTTTTTTTACAGGTGCAGTGTTGCGGTCAGCAAATAGTTTGGTCCAGCCAGTTGGTGTGTACGTTCTGTTCTGTCCCGGTGTGCGTTTCTGGGGAGGACAGTGTTCCTGAGGTAATGTCCACAGTACTGTCCACAGATCACTGTTCTGAGTAGAGTTGAGCGCGGTTCGTGGTTCGTGGTTCTCCAGTTCTAGGCTCGAGTGATTTTGGGGCATGTTCTAGATCGAACTAGAACTCGAGCTTTTTGCAAAAGCTCGATAGTTCTAGAAACGTTCGAGAACGGTTCTAGCAGCCAAAAAACAGCTAAATCATAGCTTGGTTTCTGCTGTAATAGTGTAAGTCACTCTGTGAATCAAACTATTATCACATTTCAGTGTATAGTGTGCGTGAACAGCGCCTTCAGATCACTGCTGTTTCTATAATGGCGATCGCCATTTTTTTTTTTTTTTTTCTTGTCTTCCTTCCCTAAGCGCGCGCGTCTTGTGGGGCGGGCCAGCATGTCAGCCAATCACAGACACACACACAGCTAAGTGGACTTTGAGCCAGAGAAGCAACGGCATGTGTGATAGGATCTGCATGTCACATGTCCCTGCATTATAAAACCGGACATTTTCTTCACGGACGCCATTATCTGCCTTCTGCGTCTTGGGTGTCAGACATCACTGTCGCAGCTCCGTCATCCTGAGTCCTATAGCCGATACAGCTGTATGCGCTGCATACACAGCGTTAGACAGCATAGGGAGAGCACTTTATAGCAGTCCTTTTAAGGGCTCAAACCGGCAGGGTCAGAGTTAAGGTGACAGGTCCTGAAAACAGCGCCAGCGTCTGTGCAGCCAAGGTCAGGGATTTCCTCCCTGCATTTCACCATTAGGAGGGAATAGAAAGGCAGGCTTCCATTCCTCTACCCAGAGCACCACAATCCTGCCACTGTACCCTCTTGTCCTCTGCACACTCCAACTCATAACTAAGCCATTATACTAGCAAACACTCAGTGTACCTAGTGGCATCCTATCTGTGGCTATTGGACTTTGCTATAGTCCCACTAGTGCAAAGACATTTGCAGAGCACGTCTGCCTGCATTGCACACTACAACTAATTATAACTAAGCCATTATACTAGCAAACACTCAGTGTACCTAGTGGCATCCTATACGTGGCTATTGGACTTTGCTATAGTCCCACTAGTGCCAAGACATTTGCAGAGCGCCTCTGCCTGCGTTGCACACTCCAACTAATTATAACTAAGCCAATATACTAGCAAACACTTAGTGTACCTAGTGGCATCCTATACGTGGCTATTGGACTTTGCTTTAGTCCCACTAGTGCCAAGACATTTGCAGAACGCATCTGCCTGCGTTGCACACTCCAACTAATTATAACTAAGCCATTATACTAGCAAACACTTAGTGTACCTAGTGGCATCCTATACGTGGCTATTGGACTTTGCTTTAGTCCCACTAGTGCCAAGACATTTGCAGAACGCATCTGCCTGCGTTGCACACTCCAACTAATTATAACTAAGCCATTATACTAGCACACACTCAGTGTACCTAGTGGCATCCTATACGTGGCTATTGGACTTTGCTTTAGTCCCACTAGTGCCAAGACATTTGCAGAACGCATCTGCCTGCGTTGCACACTCCAACTAATTATAACTAAGCCATTATACTAGCACACACTCAGTGTACCTAGTGGCATCCTATACGTGGCTATTGGACTTTGCTATAGTCCCACTAGTGCCAAGACATTTGCAGAGCGCATCTGCCTGCGTTGCACACTCCAACTAATTATAACTAAGCCATTATACTAGCAAACACTCAGTGTACCTAGTGGCATCCTATACGTGGCTATTGGACTTTGCTATAGTCCCACTAGTGCCAAGACATTTGCAGAGCGCATCTGCCTGCGTTGCACACTCCAACTAATTATAACTAAGCCATTATACTAGCAAACACTTAGTGTACCTAGTGGCATCCTATACGTGGCTATTGGACTTTGCTTTAGTCCCACTAGTGCCAAGACATTTGCAGAACGCATCTGCCTGCGTTGCACACTCCAACTAATTATAACTAAGCCATTATACTAGCACACACTCAGTGTACCTAGTGGCATCCTATACGTGGCTATTGGACTTTGCTATAGTCCCACTAGTGCCAAGACATTTGCAGAGCGCATCTGCCTGCGTTGCACACTCCAACTAATTATAACTAAGCCATTATACTAGCAAACACTTAGTGTACCTAGTGGCATCCTATACGTGGCTATTGGACTTTGCTTTAGTCCCACTAGTGCCAAGACATTTGCAGAACGCATCTGCCTGCGTTGCACACTCCAACTAATTATAACTAAGCCATTATACTAGCACACACTCAGTGTACCTAGTGGCATCCTATACGTGGCTATTGGACTTTGCTATAGTCCCACTAGTGCCAAGACATTTGCAGAGCGCATCTGCCTGCGTTGCACACTCCAACTAATTATAACTAAGCCATTATACTAGCAAACACTCAGTGTACCTAGTGGCATCCTATACGTGGCTATTGGACTTTGCTATAGTCCCACTAGTGCCAAGACATTTGCAGAGCGCATCTGCCTGCGTTGCACACTCCAACTAATTATAACTAAGCCATTATACTAGCAAACACTCAGTGTACCTAGTGGCATCCTATACGTGGCTATTGTACTTTGCTATAGTCCCACTAGTGCCAAGACATTTGCAGAGCGCATCTGCCTGCGTTGCACACTCCAACTAATTATAACTAAGCCATTATACTAGCAAACACTTAGTGTACCTAGTGGCATCCTATACGTGGCTATTGGACTTTGCTTTAGTCCCACTAGTGCCAAGACATTTGCAGAACGCATCTGCCTGCGTTGCACACTCCAACTAATTATAGCTAAGCCATTATACTAGCACACACTCAGTGTACCTAGTGGCATCCTATACGTGGCTATTGGACTTTGCTATAGTCCCACTAGTGCCAAGACATTTGCAGAGCGCATCTGCCTGCGTTGCACACTCCAACTAATTATAACTAAGCCATTATACTAGCAAACACTTAGTGTACCTAGTGGCATCCTATACGTGGCTATTGGACTTTGCTTTAGTCCCACTAGTGCCAAGACATTTGCAGAACGCATCTGCCTGCGTTGCACACTCCAACTAATTATAACTAAGCCATTATACTAGCACACACTCAGTGTACCTAGTGGCATCCTATACGTGGCTATTGGACTTTGCTATAGTCCCACTAGTGCCAAGACATTTGCAGAGCGCATCTGCCTGCGTTGCACACTCCAACTAATTATAACTAAGCCATTATACTAGCAAACACTCAGTGTACCTAGTGGCATCCTATACGTGGCTATTGGACTTTGCTATAGTCCCACTAGTGCCAAGACATTTGCAGAGCGCATCTGCCTGCGTTGCACACTCCAACTAATTATAACTAAGCCATTATACTAGCACACACTCAGTGTACCTAGTGGCATCCTATACGTGGCTATTGGAATTTGCTATAGTCCCACTAGTGCCAAGACATTTGCAGAGCGCATCTGCCTGCGTTGCACACTCCAACTAATTATAACTAAGCCATTATACTAGCAAACACTTAGTGTACCTAGTGGCATCCTATACGTGGCTATTGGACTTTGCTTTAGTCCCACTAGTGCCAAGACATTTGCAGAACGCATCTGCCTGCGTTGCACACTCCAACTAATTATAACTAAGCCGTTATACTAGCACACACTCAGTGTACCTAGTGGCATCCTATACGTGGCTATTGGACTTTGCTATAGTCCCACTAGTGCCAAGACATTTGCAGAGCGCATCTGCCTGCGTTGCACACTCCAACTAATTATAAGTAAGCCATTATACTAGCAAACACTCAGTGTACCTAGTGGCATCCTATATGTGGCTATTGGACTTTGCTATAGTCCCACTAGTGCCAAGACATTTGCAGAGCGCATCTGCCTGCGTTGCACACTCCAACTAATTATAACTAAGCCATTATACTAGCACACACTCAGTGTACCTAGTGGCATCCTATACGTGGCTATTGGACTTTGCTATAGTCCCACTAGTGCCAAGACATTTGCAGAGCGCATCTGCCTGCGTTGCACACTCCAACTAATTATAACTAAGCCATTATACTAGCAAACACTTAGTGTACCTAGTGGCATCCTATACGTGGCTATTGGACTTTGCTTTAGTCCCACTAGTGCCAAGACATTTGCAGAACGCATCTGCCTGCGTTGTACACTCCAACTAATTATAACTAAGCCATTATACTAGCACACACTCAGTGTACCTAGTGGCATCCTATACGTGGCTATTGGACTTTGCTATAGTCCCACTAGTGCCAAGACATTTGCAGAGCGCATCTGCCTGCGTTGCACACTCCAACTAATTATAACTAAGCCATTATACTAGCAAACACTCAGTGTACCTAGTGGCATCCTATACGTGGCTATTGGACTTTGCTATAGTCCCACTAGTGCCAAGACATTTGCAGAGCGCATCTGCCTGCGTTGCACACTCCAACTAATTATAACTAAGCCATTATACTAGCAAACACTCAGTGTACCTAGTGGCATCCTATACGTGGCTATTGGACTTTGCTATAGTCCCACTAGTGCCAAGACATTTGCAGAGCGCATCTGCCTGCGTTGCACACTCCAACTAATTATAACTAAGCCATTATACTAGCAAACACTTAGTGTACCTAGTGGCATCCTATACGTGGCTATTGGACTTTGCTTTAGTCCCACTAGTGCCAAGACATTTGCAGAACGCATCTGCCTGCGTTGCACACTCCAACTAATTATAACTAAGCCATTATACTAGCACACACTCAGTGTACCTAGTGGCATCCTATACGTGGCTATTGGACTTTGCTATAGTCCCACTAGTGCCAAGACATTTGCAGAGCGCATCTGCCTGCGTTGCACACTCCAACTAATTATAACTAAGCCATTATACTAGCAAACACTCAGTGTACCTAGTGGCATCCTATACGTGGCTATTGGACTTTGCTATAGTCCCACTAGTGCCAAGACATTTGCAGAGCGCATCTGCCTGCGTTGCACACTCCAACTAATTATAACTAAGCCATTATACTAGCAAACACTCAGTGTACCTAGTGGCATCCTATACGTGGCTATTGGACTTTGCTATAGTCCCACTAGTGCCAAGACATTTGCAGAGCGCATCTGCCTGCGTTGCACACTCCAACTAATTATAACTAAGCCATTATACTAGCAAACACTTAGTGTACCTAGTGGCATCCTATACGTGGCTATTGGACTTTGCTTTAGTCCCACTAGTGCCAAGACATTTGCAGAACGCATCTGCCTGCGTTGCACACTCCAACTAATTATAACTAAGCCATTATACTAGCACACACTCAGTGTACCTAGTGGCATCCTATACGTGGCTATTGGACTTTGCTATAGTCCCACTAGTGCCAAGACATTTGCAGAGCGCATCTGCCTGCGTTGCACACTCCAACTAATTATAACTAAGCCATTATACTAGCAAACACTTAGTGTACCTAGTGGCATCCTATACGTGGCTATTGGACTTTGCTTTAGTCCCACTAGTGCCAAGACATTTGCAGAACGCATCTGCCTGCGTTGCACACTCCAACTAATTATAACTAAGCCATTATACTAGCACACACTCAGTGTACCTAGTGGCATCCTATACGTGGCTATTGGACTTTGCTATAGTCCCACTAGTGCCAAGACATTTGCAGAGCGCATCTGCCTGCGTTGCACACTCCAACTAATTATAACTAAGCCATTATACTAGCAAACACTCAGTGTACCTAGTGGCATCCTATACGTGGCTATTGGACTTTGCTATAGTCCCACTAGTGCCAAGACATTTGCAGAGCGCATCTGCCTGCGTTGCACACTCCAACTAATTATAACTAAGCCATTATACTAGCACACACTCAGTGTACCTAGTGGCATCCTATACGTGGCTATTGGACTTTGCTATAGTCCCACTAGTGCCAAGACATTTGCAGAGCGCATCTGCCTTCGTTGCACACTCCAACTAATTATAACTAAGCCATTATACTAGCAAACACTCAGTGTACCTAGTGGCATCCTATACGTGGCTATTGGACTTTGCTTTAGTCCCACTAGTGCCAAGACATTTGCAGCACGTCTGCCTGCGTTGCACACTCCAACTAATTATAACTAAGTTACATTGTCAGGGATATTTATTCTTTATTATTCTGCTGTTAATAAAGCTAGACCAACACTGCAATCTTCACCACCTCTCAATTTTTACTACCACATTTTCAGTCCACAATCTTGTCGCAATCAACATGAGTGGCAAAATGACAGATGCTGGTGGAAAGGGGAAGAGGCGTGGTGGAAAAGGCAAAAAAGGTTTTGTCAGTGGGGAAGGTGGCAAAGCTCCATTATCATCTGCTGCAGATAGACCATCTACTAGCAAAAGTAAGATGTCTACTACTTATTGTGGACAATCCGATGTGCTCCCTTTTTTACGGACACGAACAAGAGGAACAAAGGTAGATGATGGGCAAAAAAGGAAAATGCTTGAATGGATCTCAAGTGGTCCAACAAGTGCCCTCTCAGCCACTTCAAGTACCGCATCCAAAAAACACCAGTCCTCTGAGTTGTCATCCCAATCACACTTGATTTCTCCCAGCTCTGAAGTCTCCATCAGCCCTGCACAGTATGGTGGAACTGAGATGGCTGAGTCTGCAGAGCTGTTCAGTCACACTATAGCCTGGGAATCAGAGGTCTGCTCCCAAGCTACAGTGAGTACAGAACAGGAAATGGTCTGCAGTGATGCCCAGAACCTTTGTGACTCTGATTCAGGCCGTGAGGACCAAGTTTCTGAGCATAATGTTGACCCTTTGTCACAAACTGTAACACCTGTGGTTATAGACAATGAGGAACATACTGATGAAGATGAGACGCAGATACCCGATTGGGATGACAACTTAAATATTCGGTCAGGGCAAGAAGAGGCTCGGTCTGAGGGGGAGGGGAGTGCAAACACAACAATTGATGATGACGTTCTAGATCCCACCTACTGTCAACCCCCAGTCAGGCACTCGAGGAGGTCAACAGAGGCGGTGGAGGAGGATGCAACCGACGACGAAGTTACCTTGCGCCTTCCTGGACAGAGTCGGAGCACTGGTAGCACGTCTACAACTGCATCCTCAGCCACCACTCTGCCTATGAGCATTATTCGGGGTGGATCAACAGGTCGCATGGCCTCTAAGCCTTGCCTAGCCTGGTCCTTTTTTCACATCGAAAAAGATCGCCCAACTCATGTGATATGTAACATTTGTCATGATTCTGTTAGTAGAGGTCAAAACCTCAGCAGTTTGACAACTTCTTCCATGAATCGTCACATGACTAAATATCATAAGTCCCGGTGGGAAGCTCACCGTGCTGCAATGCGGCCTAGCGGAGCGAACCATCCACCGCCCGCCCCTTCCAGTGCATCCGCGCGCTCTTCATCTTCTAGGACTGTGGGGACAGCTGTCACACCTGTTTTTCCACGCAAAACTTCCACCACTGTAACCGCAACAGGCAGTTTGCTTGTAAGGTCGTCAGTTGGTTTGGAAGGGGAAACAAGTGAGTGTGTACAGCTCTCTCAGACATCGATAGCACCAACGTTGGATGAAGGCAACATCATGTCTCCGCCTGCACTTTCCTCACAAACCTGCATTTTTCCAGGGACACCCTACTCAACACCGTCTACACACAGCAGCCAGATCTCTGTCCCTCAGATGTGGTCAAATAAAAGGCCACTTCCTCCGACCCATGACAAAGCTAAGAGGTTGACTCTATCCCTCTGTAAGCTGTTGGCTACCGAAATGCTGCCTTTCCGCCTAGTGGACACACAGGATTTTAGAGACCTTATGTCTGTCGCTGTGCCCCAGTACCAGATGCCTAGTCGCCACTACTTCTCTAAGAAAGGTGTGCCCGCGCTACACCAGCATGTCGCACACAACATCACCGCTTCCTTGAGAAACTCTGTGTGTGAACGGGTGCATTTCACCACCGATACTTGGACCAGTAAGCATGGACAGGGACGTTACATGTCGCTGACTGGGCACTGGGTAACTATGGTGATAGATGGTGAAGGGTCTGCTGCACAAGTCTTGCCGTCCCCACGACTTGTGTGTCAATCCTCTGTCTGTCCAAGTTCCGCCACTGCTTCTGCATCCTCCACCTCATCTGGGTCCTCCACCTCCGCCCCAAGCCTGCCTGGTCAGGCCACCAGCGTTCTCACTGCGCAGAAGGAATCACGCACCCCTCATTACTATGCTGGCAGCAGAGCGCAACGGCATCAGGCGGTCTTTAGCTTGACATGTCTTGGGAATAAGAGTCACACAGCTGAGGAGTTGTGGTCAGCTCTGCGGTCCGAGTTTAATAAATGGTTGTCTCCACTCAACCTGCAGCCTGGTAAGGCCGTGTGCGACAATGCTGCAAACCTGGGTGCGGCCCTTCGCCTGGGCAAGGTGACACACGTACCTTGTATGGCTCACGTGTTGAACCTTGTCGTGCAGCAATTTTTAACACAGTATCCCGGCCTAGATGGCCTTCTGAACAGGGCACGAAAACTGTCTGCTCACTTCCGCCGTTCAAGCGCCGCAGCTGAGCGACTTGCATCGCTCCAGAAGTCTTTCGGCCTGCCGGTTCATCGCCTGAAATGCGATGTGGCGACACGCTGGAATTCAACTCTCCACATGTTACAGCGACTGTGGCAGCACCGCCGTGCCCTGGTGCAATACGTCATGACGTATAGCCTGGGCCAACGAGATGCAGGGGTGGGGCAGATCACCCTGATGGAGTGGTCTCAGATCAAGGACCTATGCACCCTTCTGCACAGTTTCGACATGGCGACGAATATGTTTAGCGCTGACAATGCCATTATCAGCATGACGATTCCAGTCATTTACATGCTGGAACACACGCTAAACACTATTCGGAGTCAGGGGGTGGGACAACAGGAAGGGGATGAGCTACAGGAGGATTCATATGCGCAAGACACAACAACATCACCAAGGTCCAGACGTTCATCATCACCAAGGCGCCAGGCATGGGAGCATGGGGTACAGGGATCAACAAGGGCGCATGGTAGCAGGCGAGATGTTGAGGAAGGTGCAGGAGGACATGAAGAAATGGAGGACGAACTGTCCATGGACATGGAAGACTCAGCAGATGAGGGAGACCTTGGTCAAATTTCAGTTGAAAGAGGTTGGGGGGAGATGTCAGAGGAAGAAAGAACGGTTAGCACCTCTATGCCACAAACACAGCGTGGACTTGGTCCACATGGCTGCGCAAGACACATGAGTGCCTTCTTGTTGCACTACCTCCAACATGACCCTCGTATTGTCAAAATTAGAAGTGATGATGACTACTGGCTTGCCACACTATTAGATCCCCGGTACAAGTCCAAATTTTGTGACATAATTCCAGCCATAGAAAGGGACGCACGTATGCAGGAGTATCAGCAGAAGCTGTTACTCGATCTTAGATCTGCTTTTCCACCAAACAACCGTGCAGGTGCAGGGAGTGAATCTCCCAGTTGTAACTTGACAAACATGGGACGGTCTCGTCATCTTCAACAGTCTACACGTACCAGTAGGACCGTATCTGGTGCTGGTAACAGCAATTTTATGGAATCTTTTCATAATTTTTTTAGACCCTTATTTGCAAGGCCACCAGAGACAACAAGTCTGACACATAGTCAACGGCTGGAGAGGATGATACAGGAGTATCTCCAAATGAACATCGATGCCATGACTGTGCAACTGGAGCCTTGCTCCTTTTGGGCTTCAAACCTAGAAAAATGGCCAGAGCTCGCAACTTACGCCTTGGAGATTTTGTCGTGTCCAGCTGCCAGCGTTGTCTCTGAACGTGTCTTCAGTGCTGCTGGGTGTGTGCTGACAGATAAGCGCACGCGTCTGTCCAGTGACAATGTGGACAGACTGACGTTCATCAAAATGAACAAGTCATGGATCCAGAAGGAATTTACAACCCCTGTGTCATCCTGGGGAGAGTAAATGCTTGTGGATTTTGAATGTGCTTGATGCAAATCTAGCTGTGAAGTGTACAACTAGGGCACAAGTGCTGCCACTGAATGGGTGGGTGTGTGTGGGGCACAATCTTTTGAAAAAAAGGGAGACTCCGCTTGGAGTAACCCTTGCTTACATTGTTTTTAAAAGAAGCCAAGATGAACAGAGCTGGGATCAGGAAAGACTTTGCTACCTACCCCGGTGTCATCCTGGGGACGGATAAGAATGACGTATTTTTGAATGTGCTTGATGCAAATCTAGCTGTGAAGTGTACAACTGGGGCACAACTGCTGCCACTGAATGGGTGGGTGTGTGGGGCCCAATTTTTGGAAAAAAGGGAGACTCCGCTTGGAGTAACCCTTGCTTACATTGTTTTTAAAAGAAGCCAAGATGAACAAGTCATGGGTCAGCAAAGACTTTGCTACCTACCCCGGTGTCATCCTGGGGATGGATAAGAATGGCGTATTTTTGAATGTGCTTGATGCAAATGTAGCTGTGAAGTGTACAACTAGGGCACAACTGCTGCCACTGAAGGGGTGGGTGTGTGTGGGGCCCAATTTTTGGAAAAAAGGGAGACTCCGCTTGGAGTAACCCTTGCTTACATTGTTTTTAAAAGAAGCCAAGATGAACAGAGCTGGGATCAGGAAAGACTTAGCTACCTACCCTGGTGTCATCCTGGGGACGGATAAGAATGGCGTATTTTTGAATGTGCTTGATGCAAATGTAGCTGTGAAGTGTACAACTGTGGCACAACTGCTGCCACTGAATGGGTGGGTGTGTGGGGCCCAATTTTTGGAAAAAAAGGGAGACTCCGCTTGGAGTAACCCTTGCTTGATGTGTTTTTAAAAGAAGCCAAGATGAACAGAGCTGGGATCAGGAAAGACTTTGCTACCTACCCCGGTGTCATCCTGGGGACGGATAAGAATGGCGTATTTTTGAATGTGCTTGATGCAAATGTAGCTGTGAAGTGTACAACTGGGGCACAACTGCTGCCACTGAATGGGTGGGTGTGTGGGGCCCAATTTTTGGAAAAAAGGGAGACTCCGCTTGGAGTAACCCTTGCTTACATTGTTTTTAAAAGAAGCCAAGATGAACAAGTCATGGGTCAGCAAAGACTTTGCTACCTACCCCGGTGTCATCCTGGGGATGGATAAGAATGGCGTATTTTTGAATGTGCTTGATGCAAATCTAGCTGTGAAGTGTACAACTGGGGCACAACTGCTGCCACTGAATGGGTGGGTGTGTGGGGCCCAATTTTTGGAAAAAAGGGAGACTCCGCTTGGAGTAACCCTTGCTTACATTGTTTTTAAAAGAAGCCAAGATGAACAAGTCATGGGTCAGCAAAGACTTTGCTACCTACCCCGGTGTCACCCTGGGGATGGATAAGAATGGCGTATTTTTGAATGTGCTTGATGCAAATGTAGCTGTGAAGTGTACAACTAGGGCACAACTGCTGCCACTGAAGGGGTGGGTGTGTGTGGGGCCCAATTTTTGGAAAAAAGGGAGACTCCGCTTGGAGTAACCCTTGCTTACATTGTTTTTAAAAGAAGCCAAGATGAACAGAGCTGGGATCAGGAAAGACTTAGCTACCTACCCTGGTGTCATCCTGGGGACGGATAAGAATGGCGTATTTTTGAATGTGCTTGATGCAAATGTAGCTGTGAAGTGTACAACTGGGGCACAACTGCTGCCACTGAATGGGTGGGTGTGTGGGGCCCAATTTTTGGAAAAAAGGGAGACTCCGCTTGGAGTAACCCTTGCTTGATGTGTTTTTAAAAGAAGCCAAGATGAACAGAGCTGGGATCAGGAAAGACTTTGCTACCTACCCCGGTGTCATCCTGGGGACGGATAAGAATGGCGTATTTTTGAATGTGCTTGATGCAAATGTAGCTGTGAAGTGTACAACTGGGGCACAACTGCTGCCACTGAATGGGTGGGTGTGTGGGGCCCAATTTTTGGAAAAAAGGGAGACTCCGCTTGGAGTAACCCTTGCTTACATTGTTTTTAAAAGAAGCCAAGATGAACAAGTCATGGGTCAGCAAAGACTTTGCTACCTACCCCGGTGTCATCCTGGGGATGGATAAGAATGGCGTATTTTTGAATGTGCTTGATGCAAATCTAGCTGTGAAGTGTACAACTGGGGCACAACTGCTGCCACTGAATGGGTGGGTGTGTGGGGCCCAATTTTTGGAAAAAAGGGAGACTCCGCTTGGAGTAACCCTTGCTTACATTGTTTTTAAAAGAAGCCAAGATGAACAAGTCATGGGTCAGCAAAGACTTTGCTACCTACCCCGGTGTCATCCTGGGGATGGATAAGAATGGCGTATTTTTGAATGTGCTTGATGCAAATGTAGCTGTGAAGTGTACAACTAGGGCACAACTGCTGCCACTGAAGGGGTGGGTGTGTGTGGGGCCCAATTTTTGGAAAAAAGGGAGACTCCGCTTGGAGTAACCCTTGCTTGATGTGTTTTTAAAAGAAGCCAAGATGAACAGAGCTGGGATCAGGAAAGACTTAGCTACCTACCCTGGTGTCATCCTGGGGACGGTTAATTATGGCGTATTTTTCAATGTGCTTGATGCAAATCTAGCTGTGAAGTGTGCAACTGGGGCACAAGTGCTACCACTGAAGGGGTGGGTGTGTGTGTGGCCCAATTTTTGGAAAAAAGGGAGACTCCGCTTGGAGTCACCTTGCGGTGTTTTACATGATTTTAGAAGGGCGTGCCATGCCTATATCTGTGTGTCCTCCTCTTTTTCCTTGTCCAGCTGTTTTGTTTTCGCATGAGTATATGTCCTTGTCACTTTCCAATGTGTTTGAGTTGTTTGTCACCTTTAGGACACCTTTGAGGGTGTTTTCTAGGTGTTTTTCTGTGTTTGTGATTGCCTGCCATTGTTTCCTATGCAGTTTGAGTTCGGTTCGTCGAACGTTCGACGAACCGAACTCGAACGGGAGGTCCGTTCGGCGAACCAACCTCGAGCCGAACCGCGACCGGTTCGCTCATCTCTAGTTCTGAGCTGCGTACATGTACTTAGACATTTTTTTTTCTTTTTTTACAGGTGCAGTGTTGCGGTCAGCAAATAGTTTGGTCCAGCCAGTTGGTGTGTACGTTCTGTTCTGTCCCGGTGTGCGTTTCTGGGGAGGACAGTGTTCCTGAAGTAATGTCCACAGTACTGTCCACAGATCACTGTTCTGAGCTGCGTACATGTACTTAGACATTTTTTTTTTCTTTTTTTACAGGTGCAGTGTTGCGGTCAGCAAATAGTTTTGTCCAGCCAGTTGGTGTGTACGTTCTGTTCTGTCCCGGTGTGCGTTTCTGTGGAGTACAGTGTTCCTGAGGTAATGTCCACAGTACTGTCCACAGATCACTGTTCTGAGCTGCGTACATGTACTTAGACATTTTTTTTTCTTTTTTTACAGGTGCAGTGTTGCGGTCAGCAAATAGTTTGGTCCAGCCAGTTGGTGTGTACGTTCTGTTCTGTCCCGGTGTGCGTTTCTGGGGAGGACAGTGTTCCTGAGGTAATGTCCACAGTACTGTCCACAGATCACTGTTCTGAGCTGCGTACATGTACTTAGACATTTTTTTTTTCTTTTTTTACAGGTGCAGTGTTGCGGTCAGCAAATAGTTTGGTCCAGCCAGTTGGTGTGTACGTTCTGTTCTGTCCCGGTGTGCGTTTCTGTGGAGTACAGTGTTCCTGAGGTAATGTCCACAGTACTGTCCACAGATCACTGTTCTGAGCTGCGTACATGTACTTAGACATTTTTTTTTCTTTTTTTACAGGTGCAGTGTTGCGGTCAGCAAATAGTTTGGTCCAGCCAGTTGGTGTGTACGTTCTGTTCTGTCCCGGTGTGCGTTTCTGGGGAGGACAGTGTTCCTGAGGTAATGTCCACAGTACTGTCCACAGATCACTGTTCTGAGCTGCGTACATGTACTTAAACATTTTTTTTTCTTTTTTTACAGGTGCAGTGTTGCGGTCAGCAAATAGTTTGGTCCAGCCAGTTGGTGTGTACGTTCTGTTCTGTCCCGGTGTGCGTTTCTGGGGAGGACAGTGTTCCTGAGGTAATGTCCACAGTACTGTCCACAGATCACTGTTCTGAGCTGCGTACATGTACTTAGACATTTTTTTTTTCTTTTTTTACAGGTGCAGTGTTGCGGTCAGCAAATAGTTTGGTCCAGCCAGTTGGTGTGTACGTTCTGTTCTGTCCCGGTGTGCATTTCTGGGGAGTACAGTGTTCCTGAGGTAATGTCCACAGTACTGTCCACAGATCACTGTTCTGAGCTGCGTACATGTACTTAGACATTTTTTTTTCTTTTTTTACAGGTGCAGTGTTGCGGTCAGCAAATAGTTTGGTCCAGCCAGTTGGTGTGTACGTTCTGTTCTGTCCCGGTGTGCGTTTCTGGGGAGTACAGTGTTCCTGAGGTAATGTCCACAGTACTGTCCACAGATCACTGTTCTGAGCCGCGTACATGTACTTAGACATTTTTTTTTTCTTTTTTTACAGGTGCAGTGTTGCGGTCAGCAAATAGTTTGGTCCAGCCAGTTGGTGTGTAAGCGAGGCCTGTAATAAAAAAAGAGATGTCGTCTTCTGGTAGCTCGCCCTCCTGTTCACAAACTGAGGTATATATTTTTTTTTTTTGGGTGTTTTTTTTTAAAAAAAAAAAAAAAAATTTTTAAATAAACGACATTTACACAGGTGGCAGAAACATCACAGGAGATGCTGCCAGAAGAGGACGGAAGGGGTGGAGAAATACACGGAGCGGGCGGTCATAGTGTAAGTTTCATACAGGAATTGTTTACCACAGCACACCAAACACATAAGTAAATAATGGGGTTTTTTTTTCTTCACTAAAGGATTCAACTTCTAGGGCTCACGATAGAGCTCCCCCAAGACCGTCCCAGGGTCGTCGTCGAGGTGGCGGTGGTCATAGTGTAAGATTTTTTTTTTATTTTTTTTTTTTTTTTCATGTCTGTGTGAATTTCTGTCTAATTTTTTTTTTTTTTTTAATTTCTTTTTTCTTTCTTTGAACAGGCATCACAGCGTGCTCCCGATTCTGACGGTGAGGAGGCCGGATTTATCAACATCGACCTCCTCATCGATGAAGTTAGAGAGAGGGAGCCGCTGTGGAACATGGCTGACCGCCGCCACGCTGATTCTATCGTAACCCGTCGACTCTGGGACGAGGTATGCCACGCAGCGATAGAAGGTTGGGGGAAGCTCAATTCTCGTGGCCAGAAGAAAGCGCGTAAGTATTCACAGTTCAGTAGGTTATGCTGCAGGATGTAATGTGTTGTATACTAACCACTTTGTGCTTTCCACTTTCAGGTGACAAACTTCAGAAGCGGTGGCGGTCTATCAGGGATCGCTTCAAAAAGGAGTTGAATCAAGAGATGCAGGCCCCGAGTGGATCCGGAGGACGCAGATCGAAATACCGTTACTTTAGAGCGTTGTCGTTCCTCCGGACAACTATGGTGTGCAGAAGGTAAATATTCCCCACAATATGTACAAAGTATAATATTTTATGTCTGATTTTTTTTGCCTTTTTTTTTAGTCAGTGCCAATGTATAGCAATTAAATTAATTATTGTTTTGTTTTTCCTCTTTTTAACAGCACCGTCTGCAGCACTCGGGAGCCTGCATCTAACCCGACAGGAGCGATCCCTGAACAGTCCGCCACTGGGGAACACAGGCACAGACCCCACCCATCTGAACCTTCCCTTTCATCTACATCTGTCCCATCCACCTGCGCTGGAGCTTCCCGTGAGACTTCATTACCTGAAGCTGCTGGTGACGAGATAGCTTTTCCCCTACCCCACCCCTCTGACACTGCTGCCCTCAGTAGAACACCTTTGGGTTCTGGGCGTCAGCGTCATAGGGGTCAGGAAAGGAACTATGCGCCCGAGTTCTTGCATCTAAATGCAGCCTTCCAGAACGCCATTAAATTATTAGCAGAACAATCTAGTTCTGGTTTTAGCTTCATAAAGGCCAATATGGATAAAAATACACACGAATTGTGCACGCGTCTGGACAGGCTGCATTTAGATGCAAGTAAATCACCCAATCATTGTTTTTTTCAAGCCGTACTCGAGCGCATGGAAAAGCTATCTCCTGACCAGCAGATGCATGTAATGCAAGCCACACAGCAGGCTCTGGCGCAGGTTTCCTCCCAACCACCTCCACCCACCCCTCCTCCAGCACCTGCCCCCCCTCCAGCCATTGTCCCTACTCCCCCTGCTGCCCAGTACCAGCCTGCTGCCCAGTACCAGCCTGCTGACCAGTACCAGCCTGCTGCCCAGTACCAGCTCCCAACCACATCTGCCCCTACACTTCCTACCCACTACCACATCTCGCCTTCCACACCCATCATGACCCCAACTCAAGCCACTAATTCACCCGCCACCTCTTCTGTCTCCCAATCCCTCCACTCCACCCCTCAATCCTTACCAAATCCCATCCCATCTCCTGGTTTCCCTCTTGGTTTCTCAACCACACCTTCACCTTCTGTTACTTCCCCACCACCACCACCAACACCACTTTCCACCCTCCATACTCCCACTGTGCGTGTGTTCCCATCTGTCAGCCCCTCCAGTACTATCTCCACCCCAAGCCCAAGATATACAAATTTATAATTTATTTATCTATGTAATAAAAAATAAAAGATTTTTGTTGAAAAGTATTTATTTGTTCTTGTTTTTTTTGGGGGGGAATATTATTTTGCAAGTTAAGTTAATAATAAGGTAATACAAAAACATAACATGTTGTAATTTGACGGTGTAAAAATTACAAATTTTTAAAGAGATTCAAAGATTAAAATTAACAAGGTTAACAAGATATTTTTTAATTTATTTTTAACTATTTTTATTTGTTATAAAACTAAAGAAAAATCTTATACCATTTGATCTTGCCAATCTACTCTACCTTCTGGGGACACAAAATAGTCAGCATATTTGTCACGTATTGTTGAACAGGCAACACTACTCCTAAATCCAGGACTGGTGTAGTCAGTCAAAGAGGTGGATTCCAAACTCTGGTCATCCAAGGACAAAGGTTCCTTTGTTAAAACAAAATTGTGTAGTACCACACATGCTTTCACTATTTCATCAACAGTTTCAATGTTTAAATTAATCGCTGTTAACAACACTCGCCATTTGCTGGTTAGTATCCCAAAGGAGCATTCCACCATTCTTCTGGCTCTGGATAATCGGTAATTATATATTTTTTGTGTTTGCGTCAATCCACGGCTTGCATATGGCTTTAATAGATGTTGGGAGAGTTGAAAGGCTTCGTCGGCCACAAAAACAAAGGGCATTGGGGGCTCACATGTGCCAGGAAGAGGTCTTGCAGGAGGGAAATCAAAAGTATTCCCATAGATTCGCCGCCCCATTGGGGACATTTTAAAGACCTGAGAGTCATTGGATCTCCCATATGCGCCAATGTCCACTGAGATAAATTTGTAGTCCGCATCCGTTATTGCCATTAGGACAATTGAGAAATACTTTTTATAATTGTAGTATTCAGACCCCGAAGCTGCAGGTTTCACAATTCTTATATGTTTGCCGTCCACTGAGCCAAGGCAATTTGGAAACTGACAAATGTTGTAGTATTGTTCGGCAATTGCAAGCCATCTGTCCCTGGTGGGCTGGGGGATGAAATCCTCATGGAGGCAATCCCACAAGGCTTGGCAAGTGTCTCTAATGATTCCCGAGATGGTGGAAATTCCTAGTCGAAACTGGTAGTGAAGGGACGAAAGCGACTCTCCAGTTGCAAGGAATCTGTAAAGGAAAGACAATAATTATAAAAAAATAATAGCAAACACATTACAGTTAAAAGTCAAGTTAACAGGAGGATACAATTAAAAAAAAAAACTTACCTAAGCGTAACCAGCAAACGCTCCTCGGGTGCTATAGAGAACCGGCTGTAGGTGTCCGTTTTACGTATGTTGTCCGCAACAAGGCCAAGGAGGGCGTCAAAATTATTCACTGCCATCCGGACATAGCTTGTGAATTTTTCATTGTTTCCACGGAGCTCCAGGTATAGGGTTGAAAACACCCCACGTGTCAGTCTCTGGGCAGTCAGGGGATGGATCCAAAAGCGTCGATGTCGCTGACGCCTCAGTCGCTGTCGCTCCTTTTCTCTGACGATGATAGCCAAGCGATTTGCCTCAAATATAAAATCTGCAGTGATCTTTGTGATATTTGCAAGAATAACATCCATGGTTTCTGATTGTCTCTGTCTTCATTCTGTAATATATGCTTCAAAATACTGTATATATACTATATTTTCCCAATAGCCAATCAGAATACGGAACGCGTTAATTGTTTGTTTAGTGTTTAAAAAACGGATCCGTAAAAAAACGGACAGAACGGATGCAAAACGGATGCAAACCGGACCCACCGGATCCGTTTTATTCCGGATCCGTCCCCAACGGATCCGCTTAAAACCGGATCCGGTGGGTCCGGTTTGCACAACAAAACCATAAACGTTGGATACGGAAAAAAAAAGGACTGTACCTGAATACAGAAAACTGATGTGTGAAAGTAGCCTTAGCATTACATACTCTAAACAAAGTTGTTTACTCACAATTTTGGAAAGGTGCTAACTATTTTATCCAATCTCTTTTTTAGGATTTTTAGTTCAATTATATCCAGTTTGCCTTTTTTTACTCAGTTTTGGTGTTAATTTTTATAGACTCAAAGGAAATAAATATGTGTATGACAAAACGTGTCTTTTCAACAATTTTCTGAGAGAAATACTTCATTTTCTGGAACAATTTCCAAGATGCAAACACTCTCGGTCATGACTGTATGATATTTCGGTCTATAATATCAGACCTTCATAAGATTGAATTGAAAAAAAATATAACAAATAATATACACGGTTTATAGGTACCAGATAAGGCATATATAATATAATTAAGCGTCAATTGGATTTAAGTATGTAAAGAGATCTTATAAAAAATACCAATTATGCTTTCTCCCTGTGGCCAAAGATCTTAGCACATATCATAGGCATGCTTACATAAGGAAACCCATTTTCCATAAATTGTAAATGTAATACAATGCAGAATAAATATTCCAAATCACCATGTAGAAGAGACTAGCCACTATTCTATAAACTCTGCATTGATATGATATCGCCAGGAGACAGAACACTTAGGCGGGCTTTGCATGCTGCGACATCGGTAACAATGTGTTACCGATGCTGCAGCGATAGTCCCGCCCCCGTCGCACGTGCAATATCTAGTGAAAGCTGCCGTAGCGATTATTATCGCTACGGCAGTTTCACACGCACATACCTGCCGTGCGACGTCCCTCTGGCCGGCGACCCGCCTCCTTCCTAAGGGGGCGGGTCGTGCGGCGTCACAGCGACGTCACAAGGCAGGCGGCCAATTGAAGTGGAGGGGCGGCCAATTGAAGGCGGCCAATTGAAGTGGAGGGGTGGAGATGAGTAGGATGTAAACATCCCGCCCACCTCCGTCCTTCTCATTGCAGCAGGCGGCAGGTAAGGTGAAGTTCCTCGCTCCTGCGGCTTCACACACAGCGATGTGTGCTGCCGCAGGAGCGAGGAACAACATCGCACCTGTCGCTCCACTGGCATTATGGAAATGTCGGAGGCTGCAGCGATGATACGATAACGACGCTTTTGCGCTCGTTCATCGTATCAAAAAGGATTTGCACGTTGCGATATCGACTGCGACGCCGGATGAGCGTCACTTTTGATTTGACCCCATCGACATCGCACGTGCAATGTCGCAACGTGCAAAGCCGCCCTTAAACAAAGTAGATCAAGATTAACCTGAAACAAAAATCAAATATTAAATAACTCACCAGATTGCAGATAGCAGGAATCAGTAACCATGAAAGCATTGCATAGCATGAAACTTCTTCAAAGGTATAGGAGCTTAAAGAAAAAGCATGCATCATTACTTTATATAAGGCCTGAAACACACATCCGTGAAACACGTGCGTGTTTGGTCCGTTTCCGTGTATACTGGAGACACGGCCAAACGTGCACCAATGTTATTGTATGATAAAAGCTCCACGTGCGTTTTTGATGCATGTCCGTTTGTCCGTGATCCGTACCTGTGTGCGTTTTGCACGGCAGCATGTCCGTTTTCTGCACGCAACATGCAGCACGGACCCAATGAAAGTCAATGGGTCAGTGCACACGTCCGAGTGACACGGACGCATCTCTGTTTGCTCCCTGTACGTTTTGTGCTTTTTTCATGTGATGTCAGTCTTTTTTCTTTTTCTGTTTTGTTCTCTCCCTCAGTCCGTCGGTCAGTCTCTATGTCTGTCGGTCGGTCTCTCTGTCTCATCTGTCCCTCTAGCTGTCTGTCGGTCAGTTCCCCCCCCTCTCTCATACTTACCGTTCCCCGATCTCCAGCGCGGCGCTGCACGGCTGTTATAAAAACTTCGGCGGCTTTTACTATTTTGAAAAAGCCGGCCGCTCATTAATCAATCTCGTATTCCCTGCTTTACCCGCCCACCGGCGCCTGTGATTGGTTGCAGTCACACACGCCCACCACGCTGAGTGACAGCTGTATCACTGCACCCATTCACAGCAGCCGGTGGGCGTGTCTATACTGTGCAGTAAAATAACTAAATAAATAATTAGAAAAAACGGCGTGCGGTCCCCCCCATTTTAATACCAGCCAGATAAAGCCATACGGCTGAAGGCTGGTATTATCAGGATGGGGAACTCCCATTTATGGGGAACCCCCCACCCTAACAATATCAGTCAGCAGCCGCCCAGAATTGCCGCATACATTATATGCGACAGTTCTGGGACTGTACCCGGCTCTTCCCGATTTGCCCTGGTGCGTTGGCAAATCGGGGTAATAAGGAGTTATTGGCAGCCCATAGCTGCCAATAAGTCCTAGATTAATCATGTCAGGCGTCTCCCCGAGATTAATTCCATAATTAATCTGTAAGTGACAGTTAAAAAACACACACACACCTGAAAAAATCATTTATTAGAAATAAAAAACACAAACAAATTCCCTCATTACCAATTTATTAACCTCGACAAACCCTCCATGTCCGGCGTAATCCACGGACCTCCAGCGTCGCTTCCAGCTCTGCTGCATGCAGGTGACAGGAGCAGCAGAAGACACCGCCGCTCCTGTCAGCTCCACGCAGCTAATGAGATGAGTAGCGCGATCAGCTGCTGTCAGTCAGGTAACTCGCGGCCACCGCTGGACTCATTAGCTGCGTGGAGCTGACAGGAGCGGCGGTGTATTCTGCTGCTCCTGTGACCTGCATGCAGCAGAGCTGGAAGCGACGCTGGAGGTCCGTGGATTACGCCGGACATGGAGGGTTTGTCGGGGTTGATAAATTGGTAATGAGGGAATTTGTTTGTGTTTTTTATTTCTAATAAATGATTTTTTCAGGTGTGTGTGTGTTTTTTAACTGTCACTTACAGATTAATCATGGAAGGAATATCGGGGAGACGCCTGACATGATTAATCTAGGACTTATTGGCAGCTATGGGCTGCCAATAACTTCTTATTACCCCGATTTGCCAACGCACCAGGGCAAATCGGGAAGAGCCGGGTACAGTCCCAGAACTTGCGCATATAATGTATGCGGCAATTCTGGGCGGCTGCTGACTGATATTGTTAGGGTGGGGGGCTCCCCATAACGTGGAGCTCCCCATCCTGAGAATACCAGCCTTCAGCCGTATGGCTTTATCTGGCTGGTATTAAAATGGGGGGGGACCGCACGCCGTTTTTTTTAATTATTTATTTATTTATTTTACTGCACAGTATAGACACGCCCACCGGCTGCTGTGATTGGGTGCAGTGATACAGCTGTCACTCAGCATGGTGGGCGTGTCTCACTGCAACCAATCTCAGGCGCCGGTGGGGAGAGAAAGCAGGGAATACGAGATTGTTTAATGAGCGGCCGGCTTTTTCAAATTAGAAAAAGCCGCCGGAGCAGTGTGAATGCCGTGCAGCGCCGGTGATCGGGGATCGGTGAGTATGAGAGAGGGGGGGGACACTTCAGTCACTCAGGGGATTAGCGATCACCGGTGAATCCTTCACAGGTGACCGCTAATCAGTACACGGCACAAAGACAGAGCCGCGGCATGACAAAGAAGTCGGGTGAAGTTCACCCGAGTTCATTCTCATCCCGCTACTCTGTCTTCTGACATGTAGTAACGACATTTTGCATCACACACGTACATTTCACACGGACAACACACACACATGTCAGTTATTTCACTCACGCACACACGGACAGTCCACACGCACATACGGCTAGCATACGGGATACACACGCAGGCCACACATACCATAAAAACGGACCTAAAAAACGGAAAACGGGCCCGAAAAATGGCCCGTTTTAGACGGACGTGGTTTTCACAGATGTGTGTTTCAGGCCTAAGGTGAATGCAATGGACTCAGCTGAGCCATATTGAGGGTATGTGACACATATTCGGCCGAGATCAGAAATGACATTGTGCTATTGCGATTTCAAAAACTGGAAGTGTCGCTGTCCAGAAGCTATTGGTGGATTCAAACAAAATTTATTGTCCACCAAGAGGGACAATATATGTTACTGTTATTATGGAAATAGGCTTCCAAGAATTTAAGTTCCACACAATAGTCCCTCCTCTAAAGTGGACTGTCTTTTTGTCCAACTGGACTATTGGACATCGATAGATTTAAATAAATTCAGTTTATATGCTATTTTTTACCCCTTTAAGGATAGCCATCAAATGGAAGCCTTCATTTCTCTCATCAATATGGACGTGGAGACTTTCAAACAGGATATTATGAAAGGTAGTTTACACAGTACTTCAAATTTTAATAATTTACAATAACGGGCATTGTCATCCTTACCAAAGGACAATAAACTGGTTATCAAGCCTGCTGTCAAAGGCATAGAAATTGTTATGAAGGATACTAAGAATTACCTAGACAAAAATACATAGACAATTTTCTGGCACATGAGTATATTTACCATTACTACTTAATTCTACAGCACAGAAATGTAATAAAATCAAACAATCTGTAAATTGGCACCTGGGTATACAGGTAATAATTATAAAAGTACATGATTATCTGAATAACCACCACCCGATAACAGTGGTTTGCTAAATACTGCTAAAAGGTTATATAAGCCATTGAGGCGCACCCCAGTGGCATCATCTGAATCTATATTATCACCTCTCTCCATCTTACTAGAGAGGCTTCTATCTCCACTTGTTAAAAATATATGGTTTTTCTTACTTGCACAGGGGACTTAATTAACCTTATGAATCTCATTTTCAGCACTATTGGTAACAATGGATGGAAATAGCTTCTATATATGCATTGAACACAGTAAACATCTGGAGTAGAGTTGAGCGCGGTTCGTGGTTCATGGTTCTCCAGTTCGCGGTTCGAGTAATTTTGGGGGGTGTTCTAGATCGAACTAGAACTCGAGCTTTTTGCTAAAAGTTTGTTAGCTCAAGTTACGTTCGAGAACGGTTCTATCAGCAAAAAGCCAAGCTAATTACTAGCTGGCTTTTTGCTGTAATAGTGTAAGTCATTCTGTGACTCACTCTATTATGAAATTTCAGCGTATAGTGTGCGGGCACTGCGCATTCAGATCACTGCTGCTGGGATAATGGTGATCGCCATTTTTTTTTTTCTTTTCTTCCTTCCCTAAGCGCGCATGTAGTGAGGCGGGCCAGCATGTCAGCCAATCCCAGACACACACACACAGCTAAGTGGACTTTTTGCCAGAGGAGCAAGGGCATGTGTCATAGGCTGTCCATGTCAAATGTCCTTGCATTATAAAAACGGACATTTTGTTCCAGCACGGCATTATCTGACTTCTGCGTCTGGGTGTCAGTCTCCGCTGACGCAGCTCCTGCCGCCGATCCTGCTGTGTACGCACTACACGCAGCACTATACAGAATAAGGATAGAAGTTTCTTTCAGCCCTTTTAAGGGCTAATTACAGCTGGCTCAGAGCCATAGGTGACAGTCAGGTCCGTGGAAACAGTTTTTAACAGCTACAGATAACAGCGTCTGTGTAGCTAAGGTCAGGGACTTCCTTGCTGCATTTCACCATTAGGAGGGATGGAAAGTGAGGCTTCCTTTCCTCTACACTGACCCACAACCCGGCCACTGTATCCTCCTGCCCTTTTTAGCAAAGCTATTTTAATTGCAGAGTGCTGCCAGTTAGTGGCATCCTAAAAGTGTCTGTTGGACTTCATTAGTGTCCCACTGGTGCCAAGCTATTTCCAGCACCTCTGCATTGCACCCTCCAGCCCACTTTTACTAAGCCATTATAACAGCAAACACTGAGCAAACTTAGTGGCATCCTAAGAGTGGCTGTTGGACTTCATTAGTGTCCCACTGGTGCCAAGCTATTTCCAGCACCTCTGCATTGCACCCTCAAGCTCATTTTTACTAAACCATTATAATAGCAAACACTAAGCAAACTTAGTGGCTTCCTATAAGTGGCTGTTGGACGTCATTAATGTCCCACTGGTGCCAAGCTATTTCCAGCACCTCTGCATTGCACCCTCCAGCTCATTTTTACTAAGCCATTATAATAGCAAAAACTGAGCAAACTTACTGGCATCCTAAAAGTGCCTGTTGGACTCCATTAGTGTCCCACTGGTGCCAAGCTATTTCCAGCACATCTGCATTGCACCCTCAAGCTCATTTTTACTAAGCCATTATAATAGCAAACACTGAGCAAACTTAGTGGCATCCTAAAAGTGGCTGTTGGACATCAGTATTGTCCCACTGGTGCCAAGCTATTTCCAGCACCTCTGCATTGCACCCTCAAGCTCATTTTTACTAAACCATTATAATAGCAAACACTAAGCAAACTTAGTGGCTTCCTATAAGTGGCTGTTGGACGTCATTAATGTCCCACTGGTGCCAAGCTATTTCCAGTACCTCTGCATTGCACCCTCCAGCTCATTTTTACTAAGCCATTATAATTGCAAACTGTGCTGCCAGTTTAGGGCCATAGTTGCATTGTCAGGGATAGTCTGTGTTGTTTCTTCTTCTGCCAATAAAGTTAGACCACCTCTGCAATCTACACCACCTCTCAATTTTTACTACCACATTTTAAGTGGACAATCTTGTCGCAATCAAAATGAGTGGCAAAATGACAGATGCTGGTGGGAAGGGGAACAGGCGTGTTGGAAAAGGAAAAAAGTTTGTGTCCGTGGGGAAGGTGACAAAGCTCCATTAACATCTGCTGAAAATAGGCCATCTTCCAGCAAAAGTAAGATGTCTACTACTTACCGTAGACAATTCGATGTGCTCCCTTTTTTACGGACACGAACAACTGGAACAAAGGTAGATGATGCCCCAAAAAAGAACATGCTTGAATGGATCTCAAGTGGTCCAACAAGTGCCCTCTCCTCCACCTCAACTACCGCATCCAAAAAAAACCAGTCCTCTGAATTGTCATCCCAATCACACTTGCTTTCTCCCAGCTCTCAAGTCTCCATCTGCTTTGCACAGTATGGTGGAACAGAGATGGCTGAGTCTGCAGAGCTGTTCAGTCACACTATAGCCTGGGAATCAGAGGTCTGCTCCCAAGCTACAGAGAGTACAGACCAGATAATGGTCTGCAGTGATGCCCAGAACCTTTGTGACTCAGATTCTGGCTGTGATGACCAAGTTTCTGAGCATAATGTTGACCCTTATTTACAAACTGTAACACCTAATGGTATAGACAATGAGGAACATACTGATGACGATGAGACGCAGATACCAGATTGGGATGACAACTTAAATATCCAGTCAGGGCAGGAAGAGGCTCAGTCTGAGGGTGAGGGGAGTGCAAACACATCGCTTGATGAGGAAGTTCTAGATCCCATCTACTGTCAACCCACAGTCAGGCACTCGAGGAGGTCAGCAGAGGCGGTGGAGGAGGATGCAACTGACGTCGAAGTTACCTTGCGCCTTCCTGGACAGAGGAGGAGTACTGGTAGCACGTCTACAACTTCATCCTCAGCCACCACTCTGCCTCTGAGCATAAGTTGGGGTGGCTCTGCAGCTCGCAAGGCCTCTAAGCCTTGCCTAGCCTGGTCCTTTTTTGACCTTGCAAAGGATTGCCCAAATCATGTGATCTGTAAAATTTGTCGTGAATCTGTTAGTAGAGGAAAAAACCTCAGCAGTTTGACAACTTCTTCCATGAATCATCACATGAATAAATATCATATGTCCCAGTGGGAAGCTCACCATGCTCCAATGCGGCCTAGCGGAGCGGACCATCCACCGCCTGCTCCTTCCAGTACATCCGCGTGCTCTTCATCTTCTAGGACTGTGGGGACAGCTGTCACACCTGGTTTTCCACGCACAACTTCCACCACTGTAACTGCAACAGGCAGTTTGCTTGGTAGGTCGTCAGTTGGTTTGGAAGGGGAAACAAGTGCGTGTGTACAGCTCTCTCAGACATCGATAGCACCAAGTTGGATGAAGTTGGATAGTTGGATGAAGGCAACATCATGTCTACGCCTGGAATTTCCTCACAAACCTGCATTTTTCCAGGGACACCCTACTCACCACCGTCTACACACAGCAGCCAGATCTCTGTCCCTCAGATGTGGACAAATAAAAGGCCATTTCCAGCGACCCATGACAAAGCTAAGAGGTTGACTTTATCCCTCTGTAATCTCTTGGCTACCGAAATGCTGCCTTTTCGCCTGGTGGACACACAGGATTTTAGAGACCCTATGTCTGTCGCTGTGCCCCAGTACCAGATGCCCAGTCGCCACTACTTCTCTAAGAAAGGTGTGCCTGCGCTACACCAGCATGTCGCACACAACATCACCGCTTCCTTGAGAAACTCTGTGTCAACGGGTGCATTTCACCACCGATACTTGGACCAGTAAGCATGGACAGGGACGTTACATATCGCTGACTGGGCACTAGGTAACTATGGTGATAGATGGTGAAGGGTCTGCTGCACAAGTCTTGGCGTCCCCACGACTTGTGTGTTAATCCTCTGTCTGTCCAAGTTCCTGCACAGCTTCTGCCTCCTTAACCTCGTCTGGGTCCTCCACCTCCGCCCCAAGCCTGCCTGGTCAGGCCACCAGCATTGTAACTGCGCAGAAGGAATCACGCACCCCTCATTACTATGCTAGCAGCAGAGCGAACGGCATCAGGCGGTCTTTAGCTTGAAATGTCTTGGAAATAAGAGTCACACAGCGGCTGAGTTGTGGGCAGCAGAGGAGACTGAGTTTGGTAAATGGTTGTCTCCACTCAACCTGCAGCCTGGTAAGGCCGTGTGCGACAATGCTGCAAACCTGGGTGCGGCCCTTTGTCTTGGCAAGGTGACACACGTGCCTTGTATGGCTCATGTGTTGAACCTTGTTGTCCAACAATTTTTAACACACTATCCCGGCCTAGATGGCCTTCTGAACAGGGCACAAAAACTGTCTGCTCACTTCCGCCATTCAACCACCGCAGCTGAGCGACTTGCATTGCTCCAGAAGTCTTTCGGCCTGCCGGTTCATCGACTGAAATGCAATGTGCCAACACGCTGGATTTCGACTCTCCACATGTCACAGCGACTGTGGCAGCACCGCTGAGCCCTGGTGCAATATGTCATGACGTATAGCCTGGGCCAACGAGATGCAGAGGTGGGGAAGATCACCCTGATGGAGTGGTCTCAGATCAAGGACCTATGCACCCTTCTGCACAGTTTCGACATGGCGACGAATATGTTTAGCGCTGACAATGCCATTATCAGCATGACAATTCCAGTCATTTACATGCTAGAGCAAACGTTAAACACTATTCGGAGTCTGGGGGTGGGAAAACAGGAAGGGGAGGAACTAAAGGAGGATTCATATGCGCAAGGGACAACAACATCACCAAGGTTCAGATGTTCATAATCACCAAGGCGGCAGGCATGGGACAATGGGGGACAGGGATCAACAAGGGCGCATGGTAGCAGGCAAAATGTTGAGTAAGGTGCAGGAGAACATGAAGAAATGGAGGAAGAACTGTCCATGGACATGGAAGACTCAGCGGATGAGGGAGACCTTGGTCAAATTTCAGTTGAAAGAGGTTGGGGGGAGATGTCAGAGGAAGAAAGAACGGTTAGCACCTCTATGCCACAAACACAGCGTGGACTTGGTCCGCATGGCTGCGCAAGACACATGAGCGCCTTCTTCCTGCACTAACTTCAACATGACCCTCGTATTGTCAAAATTAGAAGTGATGATGAGTACTGGCTTGCTACACTATTAGATCTCCAGTACAAGTCCAAATTTTGTGACATAATTCCAGCAATAGAAAGGGCCGCACGTATGCAGGAGTATCAGCAAAAGCTGTAACTCGATCTTAGCTCGGCTTTTCCACCAAACAACCGTGGTGCACGGACTGAATCTACCAGGAGTATTTCCAAATGAACATCGATGCCATGACTTTGCAAATAGAGCCTGGCTCATATTGGGCTTCAAATCTTGAAAAATGGCCAGAGCTCTCCACTTACGCCTTGGAGATCTTGTCGTGTCCAGCTGCCAGCGTTGTCTCTGAACGTGTCTAAAGTGCTGCTGGGTGTGTGCTGACAGATAAGCGCACACGTCTGTCCACTGACAATGTGGACAGACTAACGTTCATCAAAATGAACAAGTCATGTATCCACAAGGAATTTACTACCCCAGTGTCATCCTGGGGAGAATAAATGCTTGTATATTTTGAAAGTGCTTGATGCTAATCTACCTGTGAAGTGTAGAACTGGGGCACAAGTGCTGCCACTGAAGGAGTGTCTGTGTGGCCCAATTTTTGGAAAAAAGGGAGACTCTGCTTGGAGTAACCCTTGCTTGCAGTTTTTCTCAAAATGATCCAAGATGAACAGATCTGGGATCAGCAAAGACTTTGCTACCTACCACGGTGCCATCCTGGGGACGGTTAAGGATGGCGTATTTTTAAAAAAGCTTGATGCAAATCTACCCGTGAAGTGTACAACTGGGGCACAAGTGCTGCCACTGAAGGGGTGTCTGTGTGGCCCAATTTTTGGAAAAAAGGGAGATTCCGCTTGGAGTAACCCTTGCTTGCAGTGTTTCTCAAAATGATCCAAGATGAACAGATCTGGGATCAGCAAAGACTTTGCTACCTACCCCGGTGCCATGCTGGGGACGGTTAAGGATTGCGTGTTTTTGAATAAGCTTGATGCAAATCTACCTGTGAAGTGTACAACTGGGGCACATGTGCTGCCACTGAAGGGGTGTCTGTGTGGCCCAATTTTTGGAAATAAGGGAGACTTCGCGAGGAGTAACCCTTGCTTGCAGTGTTTCTAAAAATGATCCAAGATGAACAAGTCATGGTTCAGCAAAGACTTTGCTACCTACCCCGATGCCATCCTGACGACGGTTAAGGATGGCGTATTTTTGAATGTGCTTGATGCAAATCTACCTGTGGAGTGTGCAACTGGGGCACAAGTGCTGCCACTGAAGAGGTGTCTGTGTGGCCCAATTTTTGGAAAAAATGGAGACTCCGCTTGGAGTAACCCTTGCTTGCAGTGTTTCTCAAAATGATCCAAGATGAACAGATCTGGGATCAGCAAAGACTTTGCTACCTACCCCGTTGCCATCCTAGGGATGGTTAAGGATGGCGTATTTTTGAATGTGCTTGATCAAATCTACCTGTGAAGTGTACAACTGGGGCACAAGTGCTGCCACTGAAGGGGTGTCTGTGTGGCCCAATTTTTGGAAAAAAGGGAGACTCCGCTTGTAGTAACATTTGCTTGCAGTGTTTCTCAAAATGATCCAAGATGAACAGATCTGGGATCAGCAAAGACTTTGCTCCCTACCCCGGTGCCATCCTGGGGACGGTTAAGGATGGCGTATTTTTGAATGTGCTTGATGCAAATCTACCTGTGAAGTGTACAACTGGGTCACAAGTGCTGCCACTGAAGGGGTGTCTGTATGGCCCAATTTTTGGAAAAAAAGGGAGACTCCGCTTGGAGTAACCCTTGCTTGCAGTGTTTCTAAAAATGATCCAAGATGAAGAAGCCATGGTTCAGCAAAGACTTTGCTACCTACCCCGGTGCCATCCTGGGGATGGTTAAGGATGGCATATTTTTGAATGTGCTTGATGCAAATCTTCCTGTGGAGTGTACAACTGGGGCACAAGTGCTGCCACTGAAGGGGTGTCTGTGTGGCCCAATTTTTGGAAAAAAGGGAGACTCCGCTTGGAGTAACCCTTGCTTGCAGTGTTGTCAAATGATCCAAGATGAACAAGTCATGGCTCAGCAAAGACTTTGCTACCTACCCCGGTGCCATCCTGGGGACGGTTAAAGATGGCGTATTTTTGAATGTGCTTGATGCAAATCTAGCTGTGAAGTATACAACTGGGGCACAACTGCTGCCACTGAAGGGGTGTCTGTGTGGCCCAATTTTTGGAAAAAAGGGAGACTCCGCTTGGAGTAACCCTTGCTTGCAGTGTTTCTAAAAATGATCCAAGATGAACAAGTCATGGTTCAGCAAAGACTTTGCTACCTACCCCGGTGCCATCCTGGGGACGGTTAAGGATGGCGTATTTTTGAATGTGCTTGATGCAAATCTACCTGTGGAGTGTACAACTGCGGCACAAGTGCTGCCACTGAAGGGGTGTCTGTGTGGCCCAATTTTTGGAAAAAAGGGAGACTCCGCTTTGAGTAACCCTTGCTTGCAGTGTTTCTCAAAATGATCCAAGATGAACAGATCTGGGATCAGCAAAGACTTTGCTACCTACCCCGGTGCCATCCTGGGGACGGTTAAGGATGGCGTATTTTTGAATGTGCTTGATGCAAATCTACCTGTGGAGTGTACAACTGGGGCACAAGTGCTGCCACTGAAGGGGTGTCTGTGTGGCCCAATTTTTGGAAAAAAGGGAGACTCCGCTTGTAGTAACATTTGCTTGCAGTGTTTCTCAAAATGATCCAAGATGAACAGATCTGGGATCAGCAAAGACTTTGCTCCCTACCCCGGTGCCATCCTGGGGATGGTTAAGGATGGCGTATTTTTGAATGTGCTTGATGCAAATCTACCTGTGAAGTGTACAACTGGGTCACAAGTGCTGCCACTGAAGGGGTGTCTGTATGGCCCAATTTTTGGAAAAAAAGGGAGACTCCGCTTGGAGTAACCCTTGCTTGCAGTGTTTCTAAAAATGATCCAAGATGAAGAAGTCATGGTTCAGCAAAGACTTTGCTACCTACCCCGGTGCCATCCTGGGGACGGTTAAGGATGGCATATTTTTGAATGTGCTTGATGCAAATCTTCCTGTGGAGTGTACAACTGGGGCACAAGTGCTGCCACTGAAGGGGTGTCTGTATGGCCCAATTTTTGGAAAAAAGGGAGCCTCCGCTTGGAGTAACCCTTGCTTGCAGTGTTTCTAAAAATGATCCAAGATGAACAAGTCATGGCTCAGCAAAGACTTTGCTACCTACCCCGGTGCCATCCTGGGGACGGTTAAGGATGGCGTATTGTTGAATGTGCTTGATGTAAATCTACCTGTGAAGTGTAGAACTGGGGCACAAGTGCTGCCACTGAAGAGGTGTCTGTGGGGCCCAATTTTTGGAAAAAAGGGAGACTCTGCTTGGAGTAACCTTGCAGTGTTTTACATGATTTTAGAAGGGCATGCCATGCCTATATCTGTGTCTCCTCCTCTTTTTCCTTGTCCAGCTCTTTTGTTTTCACATGAGTATATGTCCTTGTCATTTTCCCATGTGTTTGTGTTGTGTTGTGAGTTTTTTGTCACCTTTTGGACACCTTTCAGGGTGTTTTCTAGGTGTTTTTATGTGTTTGTGATTGCCTCCCATTGTTTTCTATGGGTTCGAGCGGTTCGCCGAACCGGTTCGCCGAACCGAACTCGAACTAGACCTCCGTTCGATGAACCAAGCTCGAGACGAACCGCAACTGGTTCGCTCATCTCTATTCTGGAGGTACTGAGAAAATTGCTGTTGCTGACATATTTAGAAAGCAAAGTTATTAATTTTGCATTCATTTGTAGTTTTCAATCAAATTAAAAACTTACTTCTTTTTCAGGATTACTACTATATACAAAAGATCAAAGAAAGCACCATGATATGCAAACTGCTACATGTCTTACTTCTAAGAGCACTTTATATTTACTAATAACTTATACAATCACAATGTCATCTTCTGGCACCGTTACATAGACAACATTTTTCCCTATGTCAGACTTGTTGGACACCCTTAAGCCCGCTACACACGCTTCATTATATCTCACAATCCGTCGTTGGGGTCAAGTTGTAAGTGACGCACATCCGGCATCGTTTGTGACGTATCTGCGTGTGACAGCTACATGCGATCAGGATTGAACGCAAAACCGTTGATCGCAAACACATCGTATCATTCTCTAGAATTGAGCGTTTTGTTGCAAGAACCTAGTCAATTGTAACATGTGACATCCCTCATACGATTTTGTTGTCTGATGCTATGTGCGCAGGTGTGCGCTCTGCACTGCAGCTTAAAAAAGGTCTGCTTCAGAGCGCAGCTGAAAAGCTGCGTTCTGAAGCGCCTCACAATGTCTGTCATGCACTAATCTCTGTCAGTCCGTCACTATCTCTGTCCCTCACTCTCAGTCCATGTTAGTCTATCCCCCTCTCTCATATACTCACCGATCCCCGATCCCTGGCGCTGCACGGCATTCACACTGCTCCGGCGGCTTTTACTGTTTTGAAAAAGCCGGCCGCCCATTAAACAATTTCGTATTCCCTGCTTTCCCCGCCCACCAGCGCCTATGATTGGTTACAGTGAGACACGCCCCCACTCTGAGTGACAGGTGTCACACTGCACCCAATCACAGCAGCCGGTGGGCGTGTCTATACTGTGTAGTGAAATAAATAATTAAATAATTTAAAAAAACGGCGTGCGGTTCCCCCCATTTTTAAAACCAGCCAGATAAAGCCATACGGCTGAAGGCTGGTATTCTCAGGATGGGGAGCTCCACGTTATGGGGAGCCCCCCACCCTAACAATATCAGCCAACAGCCGCCCAGAATTGCCGCATACATTATATGCGACAGTTCTGGGACTGTACCCGGCTCTTCCCGATTTACCCTGGTGCGTTGGCAAATCGGGGTAATAAGGAGTTATTGGCAGCCCATAGCTGCCAATAAGTCCTAGATTAATCATGTCAGGCGTCTATGAGACACCTTCCATGATTAATCTGTAAGTTACAGTAAATAAACACACACCCGAAAAAATCCTTTATTACAAATAAAAACACACACCTATACCCTGGTTCACCACTTTAATCAGCCCCAAAAAGCCCTCCTTGTCCGGCGTAATCCAGGATGATCCAGCGTCGCTTCCACCGCTGCTGCATGGAGGTGACCGGAGCCGCAGCAGACACAGCCGCTCCGGTCACCTCCACACAGCAAATGAACACAGCCGCGCGATCAGCTGCTGTCACTGAGGTTACCCGCGGCCACCGGTGGATGCAGCGGTGGCCGCGGGTAACCTCAGTGACAGCAGCTGATCGCGCGGCTGTCTTCATTTGCTGTGTGGAGGTGACCGGAGCGGCTGTGTCTGCTGCGGCTCCGGTCACCTCCATGCAGCTGCGGTGGAAGCGACGCTGGATCATCCTGGATTACGCCGGACAAGGAGGGCTTTTTGGGGCTGATTAAAGTGGTGAACCAGGGTATATGTGTGTGTTTTTATTTCTAATAAAGGATTTTTTCTTGTGTGTGTGTTTATTTACTGTAACTTACAGATTAATCATGGAGGGTGTCTCATAGACGCCTGACATGATTAATCTAGGACTTATTGGCAGCTATGGGCTGCCAATAACTCCTTATTACCCCGATTTGCCAACGCACCAGGGCACATCGGGAAGAGCCGGGTACAGTCCCAGAACTGTCGCATATAATGTATGCGGCAATTCTGGGCGGCTGTTGGCTGATATTGTTAGGGTGGGGGGCTCCCCATAACGTGGAGCTCCCCATCCTGAGAATACCAGCCTTCAGCCGTATGGCTTTATCTGGCTGGTTTTAAAAATGGGGGGAACCGCACGCCGTGTTTTTTAATTATTTAATTATTTATTTCACTACACAGTATAGACACGCCCACCGGCTGCTGTGATTGGGTGCAGTGTGACACCTGTCACTCAGAGTGGGGGCGTGTCTCACTGTAACCAATCATAGGCGCTGGTGGGCGGGGAAAGCAGGGAATACGAAATTGTTTAATGGGCGGCCGGCTTTTTCAAAACAGTAAAAGCCGCCGGAGCAGTGTGAATGCCGTGCAGCGCCGGGGATCGGGGATTGGTGAGTATATGAGAGAGGGCTGGTAACTTCAGTTACTCAGGAGATTAGCGGTCACCGGTGAGTCTTCACTGGTGACCGCTAATCAGGACGCGACACAGACAGAGCCGCAGCATCACAATGAAGTCGGGTGAAGTTCACCCGAGTTCATTCTGACAGTGCGGCTCTGTCTGTGTCTGCTGTCATCTGCCATTCAGCTCTGCTACATGGCTGTCTGTGTCTGCTGTTAGCGGCCATGTAGCAGAGCTGAATGGCAGATGACATAGTAAAAACGCATCCCTACACATTACACACGCTTGGCAAGTCAATAAATAAAAAAAAAAAAAAAGGTGCCCAATGCATACGTCACAGAACACATGATCTAAAGGATCGCACACACAATTGACCAATTTAACATAGACTACTAACGCTCGTGTGACAGCAAATGAACGACCAACGTGAAATCTCATAGATCCCGTATGCAACCTGGGCGTGTCACATCGCAAATGCGATTGTACAACTAATTGCAACGTGTAAAGTGGGCTCTAGGGAGTTTTATTGTATGATCAACTACATTTCGTTCGAATTCCAATGCACATTGCATTATGAACTACGAAGTCCATTTTTTGGATACCACATTAGTAAAAAATGAGGATGGTTTATTGACCAATAATTATTACATTAAGAATAGAGATAAGCGAACGTTTCAAAGTTTGGTTCGCTGAGCCATACCGAACACATGCTACATTCAATGAACCGTTCGCCAAACCGAACTCCAAACCTTTCTGAAGCTTTTCGAAGCCCATTGAATTCAATGGGAGGCCAAACGTAAGGCAGAGAAAACACCTTTGGAGGGTCGAAAAGCTTACAAATCAGCAAAAATACATTTTACAGTGTGATACCACTGTTTTGGCCTAGCTGTTAGCTTCCAAGACTATTGACATAAAAAATATAGAGGTGAGAGACAGATTTAGGGCTGGTGCTCTCATACCCCTGCTAGCACAAACAAGACACAACTCGAATACCCATCGTGGAGTCTTGACATTTAAGAACCATTCAGGCTGACAGCAGGACAGTGGCATCAAGTGCCATCCCCCATTTTCGCAAAGTGTGTTTTCCCAGCAGGGAAGTATGATCCATGCAACACACAGGATGTGGGCTGACATTTTAATTTTAAAAAGTGAGCACACAGTGACTGCACCACTGCATCCAGGCTGTAATTGTGCCATTCAGGCAGGCAGCATGAGAGCAGGACAGTGGCATCAATCCCCCTCCATTTTCCCATAGCGTGTTTGCACACCAGAGATGTATGGTCCATGCAACACACAGGATGTGGGCTGGCATTTTATTTAAAAAAATAAAGAGATGCATGAGTGACACGCACAGGCCTCTTGCTCCCAGACCATGGCACTAAAGACAAGACACAATTTGGAGACCCATATTGGACTCTTCATATTTAAAAACATTGCAGACAGATAGCAGGACAGCAGAAGGTGGCATCAATACCACCCACCCCATTTCAACATAGTGTGCTTGCACAAAAAGGAAGTATAGTCAATGCAACACACAAGATGTGGGCTGGCATTTTATTCTTAATAATCAAGCAATGCATGAGTGACAGGCTAGGCCTCTTTCTCTCAAAACTCTGGCACTACAGACAAGATCCAACTTGGAGACCCATCTAGGAGTCATGAGATTAAAAACCTTTCAGGCAGACAGCAGGACAGTGGCATCAATTGGTCCCCCCCCCCCTTAATTTCCTCTAAATGTGTTTGCACAGCAAGGAGGTATGATCCATGCAACACACAGGATGTAGCCTCAGTGTATCACATAAGTTTAAAAACACCAGGCATGGTCACTTCCATAGCAGCTAGCAGGCTATCACTCACCCTGACTGCAACAGGTAAACAAGTGGAGGTTATGCAGTCAGAGATCTGTGTGAGAATAGTTTTGATGGTGACACATGAAGAGGAAGAAGCAGCAGATGTGGTTGATTTGGAAGTCGGTGGCTGAGTAGGCCCAGTAGTATAGATTTTAGCACAGTAAGATTCCCACAGTAAGGCATGTTGCTTGCACATTTTCCAATTCATGCATGTAGTACTCAAATTGTTTGAATTTTTGCCTTTACTGAGTCGTTGTTTACAACATTGAAAGATAACGAAAGTTGTGTCATCTTTTGCGGTCTCAAAACAGGCCCAGGCTAGGCAATCCTTCCTGCGAACTGCACACCTGCGATTGCTGCTGGCCATAACCACAGTTGTGGCTGAGGATGCAGTGCTTCTCTTGGTTACATATTTGAATAGAAATTGCCAATGCAACCTCCTCAGTTATCTCCTCCCACTACTCCTCCCTATCTGCTAAGCTACACAGCTTTGTGCTTCTGGGTTCACACCAAGTAAGATCTACAACTTTATCTTCAATCTCTATATTGTCCCACTCCAACTCTTCCTGATCTGACATCACATAATGGTTTGTGTGTGCCTCAGGTATCTGAGTATCATCATCATAATCACCTCCACCCCAAGGGGTTAACATCAGTTGACAAGGGTTGGGATCCTGCTCGTACTGTACTTCATCTGGGTCAGTATCCACTTGAAAAGATTTTGGGCATTGGTGCAGATGCTTTCCTCCTCTTGAGTCTTGGAATATTTGGAGCATACCTCTGATACCCATGGGATAGAATGCTTAAACAGCTCTGCAGACTTGCCCATGTGTGTTTCCCTACATTCATTTTGCTGGTTGGAAATTTGTAATGCAGGGGAAACAAGTATAATTGGATTGGCACCTCTGAGAAATGAACGGTTTGTGATGTTGAGGTGCAGGAAAAGGAGAGGACACTTGATGCAGCGCTTGCCATCCACTCTAGCACATGCTGTTTATCAGCCCCATTTGGAAGATGAAACTTCTGTGCAGCTACAAAGAAATCAGTGATCTTCAGTGCTGGAAAGGAGAAGCGGGGTTAATGCCACGCTGTCACGAAAAAGGAGGAAGATTGTTGATTCAATAACGTAATTTATTTTATATTATTGGTCTACGTGTTTCAGGGCTCAAGTCCCCTTCTTCAGGACTTGAGCCCTGAAACACAAAGACCTATAATCTAAAATAAATTATGTTAATGAATAAACAATCTTCCACCTTTTTTGCAACAGCATGGCATTAACCCCGTTTCTTCTCTCCAGCATTCCTCCCCGTGTGGCTGCGGCAGTTGCCATTATCTTTATGCCTGCATAGGGGTTGTGACTTTCACAACTCCATAAGGTGAGTTTAATCTCCAGCACATTACACTTTTAATATCTGGTAAGACCCTATTTTGCACTCTTTGTCCTCAACTTTTACAAAAAACTCCAATGGAGTAGGCTGTCCAGTAATGGAAGTTCTTCTCTTTTCTCTTGGGATAGGATGATCCAGTGTTTGCTCACTAGAGCTTTGACTAACAGAACTTACCACATGTTCATCTACAACACCCCACCTTGTCATGATTTACCACTCATGGTTGGTGTACCCTTCCCCTTTGAAACAGATGTTATGCAATTCTTCGGCCATACTTGTCATACACTGAAAAGTAAAATTATTTTAAAATTTGGTTCACTGTGTAATTTTGAGCAGACACTAAAAAGTGCCAAGACCTTTTTAACTATTTCACTAGCAAATTAACAGCAGACAGTGCTAACTAACAATACCAACAAATATGATTGACTGCGTAATTTTCAGCAGGCAATGAAAAGTGCCAAGACCTTTTTACGTAGTTCACTAGCAAATATTCAGCAGGTACTACTAACTAACAATATCTAGAACCCTTTTACTTAAGAAAAAGGCATCATGGATCCTGAAATTAGAAATTAGACATCCACATGGTTTAAATTTTAAAACAGATTTGTTATTTCTCTAATAATCCCCTCACCCCCAGATGATTTTCCATTTTTTCATTTTTGTCTTTTGCTCCCCTTCTTCTGAGAGCCATAATATTTTTACTTTTCCATAAATCTTGGCATGTGAGAGCTTCTTTTTTGCAGGACAAGTTGTACTTTTGAAAGAAACTATTAGATTTACCATATAAGGTACTGAAAAATGGGAAAAAATTCCACGTGCGATGAAATTGCAAAAAAAGTGCAATTGATGGTTTTTGGGATATTTTATTCACTGTGTTCACTATACAGTAAAACTGATGTGTTCGCATGATGCCTCAGTTTGGTACACCACTCATAGATCCTAAACATGTATACTTTTACTTTTATCTAAGGAGTTAACAAAAATTCTGAATTTTGTCCACAAAAAATTACACTCTTTCCGCCATTTTCCGCGACCTGTAGCGTTCTCACTTTTCAAAATCTGAGGCTCAGTGACAGCTTATATTTTGTTTATTGAGCTGAAATTTTTAATTATACCATGTATGTGCAGATGCTACGGTTTGATCGACTGTTAATGCATTTTAAAAAAAATTGTGGAGAACAAAGAACATATTTTGGCATTTGGATTTTTTTCTCGCTACGCCATGTGCCAATCAGATCAATTGATTTTATATTTTCATAGAACGGGCATTTTTGAATGCGGCAATACCAAATATGTGTATATTTTTTATTTTTTTTATTTTTTTTATTTTCAATGAGGCAAATGGGAGGGATTTCAACTTTTAGGGGTTTTTTATTTTTAAGAACTTTTTTCGACATTTTTTATTTATTTTACTATTCCCCTTAGGGGACTTTATGGATCAGCAGTCTGATCGCTTGTGCATTTCTGTTGATCAGAGCTGCTCCGCTGTGATCAGCAGAAATGCAGCATTACTGTAAAAGCAAGTGCTCTGTAGGCTCTTACAGGAAATACCTCATTATAGCAAAAGGGGTCGTCCCATGACCTATCGCTACCATGGCAACCATCGGCTTGGTGAGATCGCGTCATGGGGCCTCCAATGGTGACAGCCATTTCAATTCTGCCATCATATTTTGACAGCACAATCTAAGGGGTTACGAGGCATGGATGGATCGTGAATCCACTCGCACCTGTAAGCCCCACATGTTGCCTATTCAAATCAGCAGACATGCAGGGATCACCTCTGGCTTCCTGCAGCCACCAGCGGTAATTACCCCAACATGACCAAGGACATACAGTTATGTCCTTGGTCATAAAGGGGTTAATATTTTCCATGTCTACTACATTTTATGAATAAATAGATCTAGCATACGTTCTTCATAAAATTATTTTTTTCTTAACTCATTAGAATACAACAATAAAATGGACGCATACTTCGAGCCTTTGGCCCCGTCCTACATGTTTTGGACCTCAATCCTTACTCATAGGCATCTGGACATCTGTGGATCCTTTGGCGTTGATGGTGAACTGCCTTTCCTGCATTGCTTAAAACATTTTGTTTATGCTTTGCAGGTTCTTTTTTTTTGTGTTTTTATTTTTATTTTATTTTTTGCGTCATTATTTTTTAACTTCCAGGGCGACAGTATTTACTATGTACTCTGTAACAGTGATAATGGATCTGGTTTTTGGTCCACAATCTGTGAGTTAAAGGTGCTTTACACGCTGTGATATCGCTAACGATTTATCGTTCCTGCGGCAGCATACATCGCTGTGTGTGACACCGCAGGAGCGACGAACATCTCCTTACCTGCGTCCACCGGCAATGCGGAAGGAAGGAGGTGGGAGGGATGTTACGTCCCACTCATCTCTGCCTCTCCGCTTCTATTGGCCGGCCGCTTAGTGACGCCGCAGTGACTTTGCTATGATGCCGAACGCACCTCCCCCTTGAAAGAGGGATTGTTCGGTGGTCACAGCGACGTCGCTGACAAGGTATGTGCGTGTGACACTGCCGTAGCGATAATGTTCGATGCGGCAGCAATCACCAAATGTCGCACGTACGACGGGGGCGGGTGCTATCGCGCTAGACATCGCTAGCAATTGCTAGCGATGTCGCAGCATGTAAAGCACCCTTAAATCTGTAAAGTTTCCTGTTTATTGTATATTACAATGGTTTTCCTTCATTCAATTCATTCAAGCAATGTTCGTCTGTTGGTATGTAGTTCAGATTCCCTAAATGCTCAGTATTAGGAATGATCGAATACCAAAATATCCGCTTCGACGAATATCCGACGAATAGGTTGGCACTATTCGACTATTCGTGAATATTCGATGCACAATGTAAGTCTATGAGAAACTCGAATAATTTCAAATTGGACCTAACGGTGAGCTGTTGTGACTGAGGAAAAGGCTGAAATGTATGGGAAAAGGTAGAAATAGTATGGGCACAGCCTTTAGAAGGTGTATGACACCATTTCTGGTGTCTTTGAATAACGTGCTCAGAGCAGCACGCGGTGTTTATGTAGTCACCAGAACAGCTCTCAAACCAAAGTAATCACTTTTTTGACAAACAGAACGCAGGTCTTTCGGTCTCTCTCTCTGTCTGTCAGTTTCTTCCTCTCCTTCCTCTCTCATATTCATCGATCACTGTCCGATCACCGGCATGGCATTACACGGCTGTCACACTGCTCCAGCGGCTTCTCCAGCTTTTGAAAAACCCGGCCGCTCATTATTCCATATCGTATTCTCTGCTTCCCCCGACCACTGGCACCTATGATTGGTTGCATTCAGACGCGCCCCCATGCTGAGTGACAATTGTCTTACTGCAACCATCACAGTCGCCAGTGGGCGGGTCCATGTAGTGCAGTAAAATAAATACATATTTAAAAAGAGAACGGCGTTTGGTCCCCCCAAATTTTGATTACCAGCCAAGATAAAGCCACACGACTGAAGGCTGGTATTCTCAGGATGAGGAGCCCCATGTTATCGGGAGCCCTCCAGCCTAAAAATATCAGCCAGCAGCCACCCGAAATTGCCGCATCCATTAGATGCGACAGTCCCGAGACTCTACCCGGCTCATCCCGAATTGCCCTGGTACGGTGGCAATCGGGGTAATAAGGAGTTAATGGCAGCCCATAGTTGCCACTAAGTCCTAGGTTAATCAAGGCAGTCGTCTATGAGACACCCCCAATCATTAACCTGTAAGTGAAAGTAAATAAACACATACACCCGAAAAAAAAAATTTATTTGGAATAAAAGACAAAAAAAACACCCTCTTTCACCACTTTATTTAAATCCCCAAATACCCCTCCAGGTCTGGTGTAATTCTCACAAAGTCCCGCGACACATCCAGCTCTCTGCTACATGAAGCTGATAGGAGCGGCCGTGGAACACCGCCGCTCTCTGTCAGCTCCACGGAGCAACTTAAGTGAGCGGCGCAATCAGCGGTGACGTCACTCAGGTGACCCATGGCCACCGCTCTCAGGTGGAGGACTGCAGCTGGCTGCGGGTCACCTGAGTGATGGCACCGCTGATCGCGTGGCTCACTTCAGTCACTCAGGGGATTTGCGGTCACCGGTGAGTCCTTCACCTGTGATCGTAAATCAGGCCGCAGCGCACAGACAGAGCTGCACGATGACACTGAAATCGGGTGAAGTTCATCCGAGTTCATTTTGATCGCACGGCACTGTCTCTCAGCCAGCCATGTTGTATGGGGATGTAGCAGGCCGAGTGGGACCCCACTGTCAGAATTGAATCAAAAACGCGGATCGGGAAGGTTTCCACTCACTGACAGCAAGCAGAGATGGTGGGGAATGTTTCCATTTTCTGACAGCAGGCAGACGCGTTGGAGACTGTTTCCATTCAATGACAGCAAGCAGAGATGATGGGGAATGCTTCCATTCAATGGCAGCAAGTAGAGATGATGGGGAATATTTCTATTTATTGACAACAAGCAGAACATAGAGCATGGCTAGCCGTGAGACAGAGCTGCACAATCAGAATGAACTCGGATGAACTTCCCCCGACTTCATTGTAATCGCGCGGCTCTGTCTGTGCGCCGCAGCCTGATTTGCGATCACAGCTGAAAGACTCACCGGTGACCGCAAATCCCCTAAGTGACTGACGTGAGCCGCGCAATCAGCGGTGCCATCACTCAGGTGACCCGTGGCCAGCTGTAGTCCTCCAGCTGAGAGCGGTAGCTGCGGGTCACCTGAGTGACGTCACCGCTGATTGCGCAGCTCACTTCAGTTGCTGCATGGAGCTGACAGAGCGGCTGTGTTCCACGGCCGGTCCTGTCAGCTTCATGTAGCAGAGCTGGATGCGTCGGGTGACCTTGTGTGGAATGCGAAGGACTTGGAGGGGTATTTGGGGATTTTAATAAAGTGGTGAAAGAGGGTGGGTTTTTTTTGTCTATTATTCCAAATAAAGAATTTTTTTGGGTGTATGTGTTTATTTACTTTCACTTACAGGTGAACCATTGGGGGTGTCTCATAGACGACTGCCATGATTAACCTAGTACTTATTGGCAGCTATGGGCTTATTACCCCGATTGCCACCGCACCATAGCAATTCGGGATGATCCGGGTAGAGTCCCGGGACTGTTGCATCTAATGGATGCGGCAATTCCGGGCAGCTGCTGTCTGATAATTTTAGGCTGGGGGGGCTCCCTATAACGTGGGGCTCCCCATCCTCAGAATACCAGCCTTCAGCCGTGTGGCTTTAGAAAAATCCAATAAATGATAACTTTTTTACAGCTACACTTCCTAAATTGTTTGAAACATTTTTCCCCAAATTTATTAACACTTGAGGTGCTTCACAGGAATTAAGGCTAAGTAATTAGACAAAAAAGAGGAAAGTTATCTTTTTCCCATTAAAATATTGATTTACCCTAAATGTATTATTTTCACAAGGGTAAGAGGAGAAAAATATGATTTGCAATTTGTTAAACTTCTCTTGAATGTATCAACATCCCATATGTGGTCAAAAACTACTCTTTAGGCAATCGGTAATGTTTAAAAGTAAAGAAGTGTTATTCAATTTTTAAAGTGCAAATTTGAGTGGAACAGATTGCATACACCATGTCATATTTTGAAGGTAGAAAACAGCAGAAACCCTCAATCAGTGATCCGATTTTGGAAACTAGGTTCCTAAAAGAATTCATCTAGGGGTGTGGTGATGGTGAGCATTTTAAATTCAGAGGTGGTGTCCAGAACTATATAAAATTGGAAGTGAAAATGAAAAATGTGGGTTTTTTTTCAGTAAAATGGTGACTGCGCCAACTTGTCATTTCCCCAAGGGATAACAGTAGAAAATGGACATCACAATTTGTTAAGTAATGTCTAGAGATGAGCGAACCGGTCGTGGTTCGGCTCGAGTTCGGTTCGCCGAACGGAGGTCTCGTTTGAGTTCAGTTCGGTGAACCGGTTCGGCGAACCACTCGAACCACATAGGAAACAATGGGAGGCAATCACAAACACATAAAAACATGTAGAAAACACGCTCAAAGGTGTCAAAAAGGTGACAAACAACTCACAACACAACACAAACACCTGGGAAAGTGAAAAGAACAAATTCTCATGCAAAAACAAAACAGCATTACGAGGAAAAAGAGGACGAGACACAAATATAGGCATGGCATGCCCTTCTAAAATAATGTATAACACCGCAAGGGGACTCCAAGCAGAGTCTCCCTTTTTTCCAAAAATTGGGCCCCACAGACACCCCTTCAGTGGCAGCACTTGTGCCCCAGTTGTACACTTCACAGGTAGATTTGCATCAAGCACATTAAAAAAATACGCCATCCTTAACCGTCCCCAGGATGACACCGGGGTAGGTAGCAAAGTCTTTGCTGAACCATGACTTGTTCATCTTGGCTCCTTTTTAAAAACACTGCAAGCAAGGGTTACTCCAAGCGGAGTCTCCCTTTTTTCCAAAAATTGGGCCACACAGACACCCACCCCTTCAGTGCCAGCACTTGTGCCCCAGTTGTACACTTCACAGGTAGATTTGCATCAACAACATTCAAAATTACGCCATCCTTAACCCTTCCCAGGATGACCCCGGGGTAGGTAGCAAAGTCTTGCCTGATCCCAGATCTGTTCATCTTGGCTCCTTTTTAAAAACACTGCAAGCAAGGGTTACTCCAAGCGGAATCTTCCTTTTTTCCAGAAATTGGGCCACACAGCACCCACCCCTTCAGTGGCAGCACTTGAGCCCCAGTTGTACACTTCACAAGTAGATTTGCATCAACAACATTCAAAATTCACAAGCATTTACTCTCCCCAGGATGACACAGAGGTAGTAAATTCCTTGTGGATCCATGACTTGTTTAGTTTGATGAACGTTAGTCTGTCCACATTGTCACTGGACAGACGCGTGCGCTTATCTGTCAGCACACACCCAGCAGCACTGAAGACACATTCAGAGACAACGCTGGCAGCTGGACATGACAAGATCTCCAAGGCGTAAGTGGAGAGCTCTGGCCATTTTTCAAGATTTGAAGCCCAAAATGAGCAAGGCTCCAGTTGCAAAGTCATGGCATCGATGTTCATTTGGAGATACTCCTGGGAGATTCACTTCGTGCACCACGGGTGTTTTGTGGAAAAGCCAAGTTAAGATCGAGTAACAGCTTTTGCTGATACTCCTGCATACGTGTGTCCCTTTCTATGGCTGGAATTATGTCACAAAATTTGGACTTGTACCAGGGATCTAATAGTGTGGCAAGCCATTACTCATCATCACTTCTAATTTTGACAATACGAGGGTCATGTTTTAAGTAGTGCAGCAAAAAGTCGCTCATGTGTCTGGCGCAGCCATGCGGACCAAGTCCACGCTCTGTTTGTGGCATAGAGGTGCAATCCATTCTTTCTTCCCCTGACATCTCCTCCCAACCTCTTTCAACTGAAATTTGATCAATGTCTCCCTCATCCGCTGAGACTTCCATGTCCATGGACAGTTCGTCCTCCATTTCTTCATGTTCTCCTGCACCTTCCTCAACATTTGGCCTGCTACCATGCACCCTTGTTGATCCCTGTCCCATGGTCCCATGCCTGCCGCATTGGTGATGATGAACGTCTGGACCTTGGTGATGTTGTTGTCCCTTGCACATATGACTCCTCCTGTAGTTCCTCCCCTTCCTGTTGTCCCACCCCCTGACTCCGAATAGTGTTTAGCGTGTGCTCCAGCATGTACACACAACATTGTTGGTTATAAATGACTTAGTGACCAAATGTAGAATTGGTGGGGGAAGGTTGAACTAGATGGACCTAGGTCTTTTTTCAACCTTAGTAACTATGTAACTATATGTAAATGACTGGAATTGTCATGCTGATAATGGCATTGTCAGCGCTAAATGTATTCGTCGCCATGTCGAAACTGTGCAGAAGGGTGCATAGGTCCTTGATCTGAGACCACTCAATCAGGGTGATCTGCCCCACCTCTGCATCTTGTTGTCCCAGGCTATACGTCATGACGTATTGCACCAGGGCTCGGTGGTGCTGCCACAGTCGCTGTAACATGTAGAGAGTCGAATTCCAGGGTGTCGGCACATCGCATTTCAGGCGATGAACCGGCAGGCTGAAAGACATCTGGAGCGATGCAAGTCGCTTAGCTGCGGCGGTTGAACGGCACAAGTGAGCAGACAGTTTTTGTGCCCTGTTCAGAAGGCCATCTAGGCCGGGATAGTGTGTTAAAAATTGCTGGACAACAAGGTTCAACACGTGAGCCATACAAGACATGTGTTTCACCTTGCCCAGGCGAAGGGCCGCACCCAGGTTTGCAGCATTGTCGCACACGGCCTTACCAGGCTGCAGGTTGACTGGAGACAACCATTTACCAAACTCGGTCTCCAGAGCTGCCCACAACTCAGCCGCTGTGTGACTCTTAGTTCCAAGACATTTCAAGACAAAGACCACCTGATGCCGTTGTGCTCTGCTGCCAGCATAGTAATGAGGTGTGCGTGATTCCTTCTGCGCAGTTACAACGCTGGTGGCCTGACCAGGCAGGCTTGGGGCAGAGGTGGAGGACCCAGACGAGGTTGAGGAGGCAGAAGCAGTGGAGGAACTTGGACAGAGAGAGGATTGATGCACAAGTCGTGGGGACGCCAAGACTTGTGCAGCAGACCCTTCACCATCTATCACCATAGTTACCCAGTGCCCAGTCAGCGACATGTAACGTCCCTGTCCATGCTTACTGGTCCAAGTATCGGTGGTGAAATGCACCCGTTCACACACAGAGTTTCTCAAGGAAGCGGTGATGTTGTGTGCAACATGCTGGTGTAGCGCAGGCACACCTTTCTTAGAGAAGTAGATGCGACTGGGGACCTGGTACTGGGGCACAGCGACAGACGCAAGGTCTCTAAAATCCTGTGTGTCCACCAGGCGGAAAGGCAGCATTTTGGAAGCCAAGAGCTTACAGAGGGATAAAGTCAACCTCTTAGCTTTGTCATGGGTCGCAGGAAATGGCCTTTTATTTGTCCACATCTGAGGGACAGAGATCTGGCTGCTGTGTGTAGAAGATGGTGAGTAGGGTGTCCTTGGAAAAATGCAGGTTTGTGAAGGAAAGTGCAGGCGTAGACATGATGTTGCCTTCATCCAACGTTGGTGCTATCGATGTCTGAGAGAGCTGTACACACGCACTTGTTTCCCCTTCCAAACCAACTGACGACCTACCAAGCAAACTGCCTGTTGCGGTTACAGTGGTGGAAGTTGTGCGTGGAAAACCAGGTGTGACAGCTGTCTCCACAGTCCTAGAAGATGAAGAGCGCGTGGATGCACTGGAAGGTGCAGGCGGTGGATGGTCCTCTCCACAAGGCCGCATTGCAGCACAGTGAGCTTCCCACTGGGACATATGATATTTATTCATGTGATGATTCATGGAAGAAGTTGTCAAACTGCTGAGGTTTTGGCCTCTACTAACAGATTCCCGACAAATTTTACAGATCACATGATTTGGGCGATCCTTTGCAAGGTCAAAAAAGGAACAGGCTGGGCAAGGCTTAGAGGGCATGCGACCTGCTGAGCCACCCCAACTAGTGCTCAGAGACAGAGTGGTGGCTGAGGATGCAGTTGAAGACGTGCTACCAGTACTTCTCCTTTGTCCAGGAAGGCGCAAGGTAACTTCGTCATCAGTTGCATCCTCCTCCACCGCCTTTGTTGACCTCCTCAAGTGCCTGACTGTGGGTTGACAGTAGGTGGGATCTAGAACTTCCTCATCAATTGTTGTGTTTGCACTCCCCTTACCCTCAAACCGAGCCTCTTCCTGCCCTGACCGAATAATTAAGTTGTCATCCCAATCTGGTATCTGCATCTCATCGTCATCAGTATGTTCCTCATTGTCTATAACAACAGGTGTTACAGTTGGTGAATAAGGGTCAACATTATGCTCAGAAAGTTGTTCCTCACAGCCTGAATCTGAGTCACAAAGTTTCTGGGCATCACTGCAGACCATTTCCTGGTCTGTACTCACTGTAGCTTGGGAGCAGACCTCTGATTCCCAGGCTATAGTGTGACTGAACAGCTTTGCAGACTCAGCCATCTCTGTTCCACCATACTGTGCAGGGCGGATGGAGACTTCAGAGCTGGGTGAAAGCAAGTGTGATTGGGATGACAACTCAGAGGACTGGTGTTTTTTGGATGCGGTAGTTGAGGTGGCATAGAGGGCACTTGTTGGACCACTTGAGATCCATTCAAGCATTTTCTTTTTTTGGGCAACATCTACCTTTGTTCCAGTTGTTCGTGTTCGTAAAAAAGGGAGCACATCGGATTGTCCACGGAAAGTAGTAGACATCTTACTTTTGCTGGAAGATGGCCTATCTTTAGCAGATGTTAATGGAGCTTTGCCACCTTCCCCACGGACACAAACTTTTTTTCCTTTTCCAACACGCCTGTTCCCCTTTCTACCAGCATCTATCATTTTGCCACTCATTTTGCTAGCGTCAAGAATGTCCACTTAAATATGGTAGTAAAAATTGAGAGGTGGTGTAGATTGAAGCGGTGGTTTACATTTATTGACAGCAGAATAAACAACAATAACTATCCCGGACAATGAAACTATGGCCCTTAAAATGGCAGCACAGTTTGCTAGTATAATAGCTTATTAAAAATGAGCTTGAGTGTGCAATAAAGAGGTGCTGCAAATAGATTTGCCCTAGTGGGACACTAATGGAAGTCCAACAGCCACTTTTAGGATGCCACTAATTTTCCTCAATGTTTGCTAGTATAATGGCTTAGTAACAATGAGCTTGAGTGTGCAATGCAGAGGTGCTGAAAATAGATTTGCACTAGTGGGACACTAATGGAAGTCCAACAGCCACTTTTAGGATGCCACTAAATTTCCTCAGTGTTTGCTAGTATAATGCCTTAGTAACAATGAGCTTGAGTGTGCAATGCAGAGGTGCTGCAAATAGATTTGCACCAGTGGGACACTAATGGAAGTCCAACAGCCACTTTTAGGATGCCTCTAAATTTCCTCAGTGTTTGCTAGTATAATGGCTTAGTAGCAATGAGCTTGAGTGTGCAATGCAGAGGTGCTGCAATTAGATTTGTACTAGTGGGACACTAATGGAAGTCCAACAGCCACTTTTAGGATTCCACTAAGTTTCCTCCGTGTTTGCTAGTATAATGGCTTAGTAACAATGAGCTTGAGTGTGCAAAGGGCAGGAGGGTACAGTGGCCGGGTTGTGAGTCACTGTAGAGGAAAGGAAGCCTCACTTTCTATCCCTCCTAATGGTGAAATGCAGCAAGGAACTCCCTGACCTTAGCTACACAGACGCTCTTATCTGTAGCTGTTAAAACCTCTTTCCATGGACCTGACTGTCACCTATGTATCTGAGCCTGCTGTAATTAGCCCTTACAAGGGCTGAAAGAAACTTCTATCCCTATTCTGTAAAGCGCTGTGTGTAGAGTGTACACAGCAGTATCGGCGACAGGAGCTGAATGAGAGGTGACTGACACCCAGACGCAGAAGGCAGATAATGCCGTGCTGGAACAAAATGTCCATTTTTATAATGCAGGGACATGTGACATGGACATCCTATCACACATGCCGTTGCTTCTCTGGCTAAAAGTCCACTTAGCTGTGTGTGTGTCTGGGATTGGCTGACATGCTGGCCCGCCCCACTACACGCGCGCTTAGGGAGGGAAGGAAGAACGGAAAAAAAAAATGGCGATCGCCATTATCCCAACAGCAGTGATCTGAACGCGCTGTTCCTTCACACTAAACTCTGAAATTTCATAATAGTGTGAGTCACAGAGTGACTTATACTATTACAGCGGAAAGCCAGCTAGTAATTAGCTTGGCTTTTTGCTGCTAGATCCGTTCTCGATCGTAACTAGAACTATCGAGCTTTAGCAAAAAGCTCGAGTTCTAGTTCGATCTAGAACACCCCCCAAAATCACTCGAACCGCGAACTGGAGAACCACGAACCGCGCTCAACTCTAGTAATGTCCCACGAATGTGTTGATATTACATATGTGGTAAACATGAATACATTTTTGGGTACATGGCAGGGCTCATTGTACACTTCACAAAAATATACATATGGGAAATGGCAGGGCTCCGAAATCTAAGAGTGTTATTCACTTTCTATAGCGCAAAGTAGTCAGAAAATAATTGCGTATGACGTGTTGCATTTTCAGAGTCCCTGAAGTGCTAAAAACATAGAAACCAGAAGTGAAAAGAAAAAAGGTTTTACCACTAACAAATTATATTAGCTAGAAATTTTTCATGTTAATAAGGAGTAAATGCTTAATATTGACTCAAGAATTTGTAATGCAACTTCCCACAAATGCATTGGTTCCTCATATGTCATTGAAAACTACTGTTTGGCCACATTGGAGGGCTCAAAAGAGAGGAGCGCATTTGATGTTTGGAACTCAGATTTGCATAAATAGTTTTGAAAGCCATATGAAAGAGCCCCTAAAGTGCTAAAAAAGCATGGGAAAAAAGTAAGCCCATTTTGAAAACTGAATCCCTCAATGAATTCATCTGGCAGTGTAATGATTTTTATGGCCTCATAGGTTGCTCTAGAAAAAAAATGGAGTGGATGATGCATAGTAAAATTTATGAACTGAAAATCTACAAAATTATTTTCCAATATATTGTTCACAGCTTATGCCTGAAGTAAATTGCTAAGTTAGCACTTCCGGATTTAAGAGAAAATTTAAATTTGGAAACATGGATATTGCGGTATTATTTTTTCTGGCCGTGGAGAGGCCCAAGACGAGATACTACAAGTAAAATAGAAAAGTGCTTTTTTATAGACAGATGATGGGTCTGAGTGAAGGTTTGTTAATTTGTGGAATTAGTTGAAGTTGTTTTAGGAAGCATAACATTATGTAATCACTTTTAAGGATAGGTTCACATTTATACAGTGCTCTATGCTTAGCACGTACGTTGAATTTCTATCAAAATCTACCAAAAAAATGAGGTTTCTTAATTTAAATATTCACTATATTGAGTCAGATGGAATAAATTTGGAGTCTGTTCTGGTAATGTGTCATCTTTTTAGGCATATGCACAACTGTGGTCGACCACACTTTTGTTCTCTAAATAGATGCCTAAAACTACATTTACATAGTGAACATTTGGTGAGCTTTTGGTGTTGCAGAACTTCTGCAGCATTTCTGTATATTTTATGTAAATTAGGTTACTTGCATTTTTTTTTGCCTGCAATTTTGTGTGCATTTTTTAATATGTGTTTTTATAAGGTTTTTGAGCCTGTGTTTTTTGTCCTTTTTTATGTCATGTTTTAAACAAAGCTGCTTTGTATTGGTTACCTCTTGGTACAAAACTTTATTCATATACAGTATTTAAGTGCAGATTGCATGCCTTTTTGATGCGTTTCAGTAGCAGAAACACATTAAAACTGCATGTGCATTTTTTACCTGCATTTATTTACAGCTAATGAAAGTCATGCGGGCTTTACACGAGGCGATATATCGTGCGATATGTCGTCGGGGTCATGGTTTTCTTGACGCACATCCGGCATAGCGCACGACGTCGTCTCGTATGACACCTCTAAGCAACGCAGTATCGCTCACAAATCGTGAGTCGTGTACTCGTCGTTAACTTTCAGAATCTCGTTTATTTTCATGAGTGCAATTTGTTTATCGTTTCCGTGGCATCACACGTTGCTCCGTGTGACACCACGGAAATGATGAACACAGCATACCTGCGTCCCACGGCACCCGCCTGCTTAATGGAAGGAAGGAGGTGGGTAGGATGTTTACATCCCGCTCATCTCCGCCCCTCCGCTTCTATTGGCCGGCTGCCGTGTGACGTCGCTGTGATGCCGAACGTCCCTCCCACTTCAGGAAGTGGACACTCGGCGCCCACAGTGAGGCTGTCTGGAAGGTAAGTACGTGTGACGGGGGTTAAACGAGTTTGTGCGCCACGGGCAGCGATTTGCCCGTGACGCAAAAATGACGGGGGCGGGTACGATCGATTGTGAAATCGCACAATCGGTCATCCCGTGTAAAGCAGGCTTTAGGCCCTGAGCCCATGCTGCGTATTTTGACATGGATTTTGACGCAGATTTTCAGAAATCTGCAGCAAAATCTGCATGTCCATTGTGAACCCAGCAAAGTCTATGAGAATTCAGAAATGCTGTGCCATGTTGAGTATTTTTCCCTTATGTATTTGGTGCAGATTTCTTTTTTCCTGCACCAAATCTGCACCAAACATGCAAGGGAAAAATAAGCAACGTGGGTACAACACTTCTTAATTCTAATAGACTTTGCTGGCCTCAAACAGGACATGCAGATTTTGCTGCAGATTTCTGAAAATACGCATCAAAACTACACAGCATGGGCACAGGGCCTAAGGGTACAGTTCCCCTTGTGCACAGCTTCCGATGCAAGAGCATCGGAAGCGATATGCTAATGACCCTCCGCTGCGAATGTGAGCCGAGGGTCATGAAACTGTGATGCGATCTTGCGATAAACACAACTGCAAAGAAGAGGGAGGGTGCACTTTCTTCCCATCTCCTCCACGGCCTGTTTTTGCATATATCGCACTGTGGTCAGATGACATGTGAGTGCAGTGCGATATTTCACACACTCTCATAGACTTGTATGGGTGTGTGAGCAGAGACTCACTGCCAAACGCAGCATGCTGCGATTCATTCCGCATGACGCTACAGCATGTGAAATCAATCACAGATGGACAAAGCCCCAAAGCTTTGCACTAGAGAGTGCAATCTGATGTTTTATTGGATTGCACTCATCCATGCAAATCACAAGTGGAACTGTACCTTAAGAGAAAAATCTGTACATAAAGCTTAGGGTACTAGCAAGAGAAATTGACATGTTGTGGATCTGAAACGCTCCACAGGTATAGTAGTGTTTGCTGAGCAATAACAGTGGGCAAGAGATTTCTATAAATCCATTCACTATGCTGGAAATGTAATATGCTGCATTTTTGACACAGCGTCAAAAATTCACAAAAAAATCATCATGAATGCACCATCTAAAAAAGAAACAAAGCCCAAATTGTCTCTGTTACACGGGAGGACAGTTAGAGAAAACTAATAACAGCTCTAACTAATCCCAAGGTCCTCTGGGCAGATGGCACAGCCATAGATGGACAAGCGGCCGGACGGCATAACTTCAGAGCCACATCAAAATAAAAAAATACAATCGGTGGTGTTAGCAGCACACCGCCAAGTACCAGAACTCTCCTGTCAGCAGCACTGGGAGTCCTGCGGGAAACCGTCCATGTGCATAAGGTGCACAATGGGACAGTTGGTGCAGTCCAGTTAGCTTCACTGAGCTGCCGCCGTACAACTGGTGTAGTAGGGCAGGAGCGGGAAAACTGGCCCTGACTGTGCCTCACCGAGAATCTTGGCACGATGGGCACTGGACACCTAACCCTGACTACCACTCCCAGTATCACATGCATCCCTGTCACAAACACTACAGGGCTGTTTAACGCTATGGTCGCTATAACTGCACTCCTCACGATGATGCACGTGCAGCCATGTACATCATCCAGGGTCTTTTAAAGACTAAGCCCTGCCCCAAAGTCAAGCACCAGATGACAATGGCACCATAAGCGACCACTCAGGGACCACCACATCACCAATGACATCATCGATGGCCAATCAGCGACTGCCCCATCACTGCTGATGTCATCGAAGGCTTATCAGCGGCCGCCTCGTCATCAGTGATGTCAACAGTAGCCAATCACGAGCCTCTAGATCAGTGGTGATGTCATGCGTATGCGCAGTAGTGAGAATCCCGCACTAAAGGCCGCTTTACATGCTACGACATTGCTAAAGCGATGTCGTTGGGGCCACGGAGTTTGTGACGCACATCCGGCCGTGTAAGTGATGTCATTGCGTGTGACACCTAGTAGCGATTTTGAATCGTTGAAAAAACGTTCAAAATCGCTAATCGGTGACATCCCCCCTAATCTCAATTATCGTTGCTGCTGCAGTTACGATGTTGTTCAGCGTTCCTGCGGCAGCACACATCGCTATGTTTGACACCGCAGGAACGAGGCACCTCACCTTACCTGTGTCCCGCCAGCAATGAGGAAGGAAGGAGGTGGGCGGGATGTTCGTCCCGCTCATCTCCGCCCCTTCGCTTTAATTGGGCGGCTGCTTAGTGACGTCGCTGTGACGCAAAACGAACCACCCCCTTAGAAAGGAGGTGGTACGCTGGTCACAGCGATGTTGCTATGCAGGTAAGTCTGTGTGACGGGTCTGCGCAATCAGCGATATGCCCGTGACGCACAAACGATGGGGGCGGGTACGCACGCTAGCGATTTTGCTAGCAAAATCGCAGTGTGTAAAGCGGCCTTTAGAGCCAGGAAAGGCAGCGGGAACCTGCGCATGCGTGGTAGGGCAAAACAGGGACTTAGACTCAGAACGAACAAAGACCCTGTACACCTGGCGCCTTGCAGCCAAGTACCTGGAGCGGTGTACAGGTGATGCATGGGACCCAGCCGACACCACCGCAGGGGATGAGGATGGGACAGAAGTGGTTTGAGGCTCAGGAGAACCTTGAACCATAACAGTCTCCATCTGCTTTATTATAGTTAATTATTTTTTTGAGCGGTTCATCTAAATTGTATTTTTTGGGTATTTAGATAGAAAGCCTGAGGTGAGTAATCAGCATAGAGCTCAGGCTAAATATGAACAGAGCTTAATATTTATTATTGGGACTCAGAATTGACAAATAAAAAAGAAATACAACAATTACTTAATTTTTTTTATTCTCCATTCACTATGTGTGAAGCCCCGCAAGTGCAGTGTCGATGCATTACCTTCAGGGACTCCACTCCGCTGGATCCTGTCACAGGTAGGAAATCTTCTATCTAGGATTGTCGTGACGCCACTCTCAGAATTGCGGTCAGTGGGGACCGCCACTGCAGATTAAGGGATGCCTGGGGCTGATGGTGGGTGCAGTCAGTTGTAATAGCCTCCTGAGAGTGAGGCAAGCCCCAGGGCCCTGTGTAGGTGTGTGGAACCACAAGGCGCAGAATAACTCAACACAAGCAGAATGTCTTTCAGGGGTTTTACTCACAGAAGGTGGCAGAGTGAGTAACCCGGGCGTAGCTGGGATGAACCAGGCTGGAACCAGGTGTCCTTCAGGCTGACTGATGAGGGTGACTACCGACTCGCCTTCCTTAGCCCTTCTGTGGTTTGTGGTAACCCCGACTTTTAGTCCCTATGGGGGTCACCCAGAGAAGTTGCTGCTCCCCTCGTTTGTTTTCCGTTTGCTTGTCGCCTGGACCAGATCACTCCAGCTGCTTGCCTCCTGTGAACTATGGGCCCTAACTGTGGCTACGTGGCTGCGGCTTTTGGGTGTTGTGGCGTGGGCTTTGAGGGCCCCACACCGGCAGGTTTAGCAAGGAAAGGTGGATCTATCCCCGCACCGGGATCTGCCGCCCGTTTGGGCCTGGTACTCCCTGACAGTCTCCGTACTTTCCACTACGCTGGTCTCTCTCCAGCTGTGTGTGGTGTTCGGGCAGCACGACCAGGTGACCGTTCTCCCCCGTCGGTAGTCACTGCGCGGACGCTGTTAGACTGCCACAGCTCCAGGGTCTGCTTCTGCTCTTCCTGAGCTGCACACTAAACCGGCTCACTCGTGGGACCTGCACTGCTGCTCCTGTCTGAGCTCCACTTCCATGCTCCTCACTCCTCCACACTCTGCTTCAGACTGTTCTCCTCCTTCTCCCTCTTGTGCCTGCCTACGCCACCTAGCAACCAGGCTCTCCACCACACCCCTCAATTGGAGATGGAGGCTCTGCCCCCTCCACCCTTCCAGTGGAGGTGAAGGCTTTGCCCCCTCCTGGGATCCCCAGGGGTCCTCTCAAAGGTACATGTGTGAGACCTGATCACTATGCGCCTGTGTAGTCACACCTCGGTCAGCCTTCTGGATTACCTGTTTGTACTGTCCCCAGCATGGGTGCAGTACTCAGTGGTGCCTGACCAGGTCAGGGGCGCCACATTCCCCCTTAGTTATCACCAGCACGTCCTCGGGCTGCAAGACAACATTTTAAAATGCGTAAAACAGTAAAACATGGTAAAACGTTTTAAAACCACCAGGTACCATACATCACCACCCTCCACCCACAAGTCCGTTAACCCACCCTAAACCCTTTCAGGAGGCAGGTCACCGGTTTCTTTTGGTAACCAGGTCTGGGCCATCCACTTCCCCAGACCTTTCCTCCAATCTGCCTCTCCCGTTGGCCGCGCCTTCAGCCACTTCTGGCAGGATGTAGAGGCGGCTTTCATGGGCTGGTGGTTCAGGGTATACCTGGCCTGGTGGAGCCGCGCCTTCAGCCTCTTCTGGCAGGATGTAGAGGCGGCCTCCACAGTTGGTGCTGACCAGGTACCCTCTTTGTGGTGGAGAGCCAGGCCCCATAAACAGGCATGCTCTCTGGTTGCAGGCGAGCCAAGGCCCCATAAACGGACGTGCTCCCTGGTTGCAGGCGAGCCAAGCCCCTAAACAGGCTGGCTCTGGTGGTGGTACCTCTGGGGTAACTATGTACACTGCGAGAGTTTGTGGCTACAGCCAGTTCATAGCCTTAAGGTTCATGGGTTTCTCACATTAGTTCATGTGGGCACATGCTTAAACTTGTAAACGTTGCAAAACTTTTCAAAACTTGTCAAACTGGTAACTTCTGTATTTCTTTCTTTACTTTATGCAGATTCCTCCTCACCAGGGCTTGGGCCTGTAGGGCTGCGGCACCTGTTGCTTTCTTCATTTCTCTCATCATCGGAGGTAGTCTCATCAGTGGGTCCTTTATCTTTCCTTTCTTCTTCTGTATCTGTTTCTTTTTCTTGTGGTATGGAGACAACTGGGTTTCTATAGGAATCTCTGGTACATGGCGTAACATCAAGTGCATACCATCCTCTTTCTCCTTGGTGCATGGTGAATTCCACTGTATCTCCCATCTGTAAGTTCCTTCCTGGATGTCCTCTGGGCAAATGGGCTCTAACATCCCTTCTATTAACAAAGATGCCTTCTTTTATACCAGGAGCTACTATGAAGCCATATCCACTCTTCAAGCTGAAATCCTCCACAACTCCACGACAAAGTGGGCCTCTGACCTGGGATTTGGCCCTTCTCAGGAACCGTTTCTCTTCCAAGTCTCTGGCCATGACTTCGTTTTTCTGCTCTGGAGACTGCGGTGCAGGGGAAAACCTTGTTCTGCTACGGCGCCGTGTCCTACGGGCTGGATTCTGCTGGGCTGTTGCTTCACTGCCTGCAGGCCCCCAGGTGAGGTTTCTGGGCAACTCTTCCTCTTCATCCCAGCGGGAATACGGCAGCATCTCTGGCTCTGGGCATGGATCCACTGCTGATGGCTCCGGGGTCAGCTCCTCAGCTTCCTGGCCTCCCCTCCCCCTTAGTTCTTCTGAGCACTCCTGTTGTGGCAGCGCTGGGGATGGGTGTTCATCAGCAGGCCCGGGCGGGGGACTCTTTGGCGTGGTTGCTGCAGAAGTCGCCTTGGGGGTGTGCGGAGGGAGCAGATACCAATCCACCATCTCCTGTGGGAACTGGGCCTCTAGGTCAGCCTTCAGCTTCCAGTATTCGGGGTCCTCTCCTATCAGGGACTTCCTAGCAGGGACTTCCTTAGACTGGGGAGCGGTGTCTGCTCTGGCCTTGCAGGCCGGGGTAAACAGAGGTACATTCTTGTCTTGGCGGGCCGCGCCCTGCATGGCGGCGGCCTGGTCTTGGCGGGCCGCGCCCGACATGGCGGCGGCCTGGTCTTGGCGGGCCGTGCCGGTCATGGCGGCGGCCTGGGTCAGCGTCACACCCGCGGCATGGATGAGGGTCGCGGTGGCAGCCGGATCTTTGCGGGCCGGGCAGGGCATCGCTGCGGCGGCCTGGGCTTGGCGGGCCGCACCTGGCGTGGCTGCGGCCTGGTTCAGCGTCGCTGCGCCGGGCGCCTCTTCAGGGACCGCGGGCGTGGCAGCAGGGGCCGGGGCACTCGCGCTGGCAGGGGCAACACTGGACTCACCCATCGGTGGCACCATCGGGGTCTGAGTCGTCGCCGCTCGGTCTGGCACTCGTCGCGTGGCTCTCCCCTCGTAGGCCTGAACCGCTGCAGCCATCTCCAGAAGCTCCATGCGTTCCTCTCGGATCTGCTCTACGACCCGGGTCTCCAGTCGGTCGCAGAACTGGGCAAGTTCCCGATACCACCAGGCAGCGGAGCCTGGCTCTGGGTCTCTGCGTTCAGACGCCATTTCCTCTGCGCCTTCTTCTGCACGATTTCCCAGCAGCGGACTCGTCGCTGCCTCCAGTAGCAGGCTCTTCAGTTTCTGCTCTGCCTCTTCCAGCAGCAGGCTTCTGGCTCCCTTTCTGTCCCGACGTCTCTGAACGCCTCCGCTCTCATCACTTGCGAGGTCAGGACTCTGCAGGGGATCTCTGGGTAGCCACACCTCTTCGTGGGCGGTAACTTCTCCCAGCGCGGGCTGCTGTTGTTTTTCAGCGCGCTTTTCATGGTGGCAATATGGCGGCGCTTCCAATTTTCCAAGCGGACCGCCCAGGCACATGGTCACCTGTCTGAACAGGTCTAGTCCTTATCCTGTTCGTGACGCCAGATGTGAAGCCCCGCAAGTGCAGTGTCGATGCATTACCTTCAGGGACTCCACTCCGCTGGATCCTGTCACAGGTAGGAAATCTTCTATCTAGGATTGTCGTGACGCCACTCTCAGAATTGCGGTCAGTGGGGACCGCCACTGCAGATTAAGGGATGCCTGGGGCTGATGGTGGGTGCAGTCAGTTGTAATAGCCTCCTGAGAGTGAGGCAAGCCCCAGGGCCCTGTGTAGGTGTGTGGAACCACAAGGCGCAGAATAACTCAACACAAGCAGAATGTCTTTCAGGGGTTTTACTCACAGAAGGTGGCAGAGTGAGTAACCCGGGCGTAGCTGGGATGAACCAGGCTGGAACCAGGTGTCCTTCAGGCTGACTGATGAGGGTGACTACCGACTCGCCTTCCTTAGCCCTTCTGTGGTTTGTGGTAACCCCAACTTTTAGTCCCTATGGGGGTCACCCAGGGAAGTTGCTGCTCCCCTCGCTTGTTTGCCGTTTGCTTGTCGCCTGGACCAGATCACTCCAGCTGCTTGCCTCCTGTGAACTATGGGCCCTAACTGTGGCTACGTGGCTGCGGCTTTTGGGTGTTGTGGCGTGGGCTTTGAGGGCCCCACACCGGCAGGTTTAGCAAGGAAAGGTGGATCTATCCCCGCACCGGGATCTGCCGCCCGTTTGGGCCTGGTACTCCCTGACAGTCTCCGTACTTTCCACTACGCTGCTCTCTCTCCAGCTGTGTGTGGTGTTCGGGCAGCACGACCAGGTGACCGTTCTCCCCCGTCGGTAGTCACTGCGCGGACGCTGTTAGACTGCCACAGCTCCAGGGTCTGCTTCTGCTCTTCCTGAGCTGCACACTAAACCGGCTCACTCGTGGGACCTGCACTGCTGCTCCTGTCTGAGCTCCACTTCCATGCTCCTCACTCCTCCACACTCTGCTTCAGACTGTTCTCCTCCTTCTCCCTCTTGTGCCTGCCTACGCCACCTAGCAACCAGGCTCTCCACCACACCCCTCAATTGGAGATGGAGGCTCTGCCCCCTCCACCCTTCCAGTGGAGGTGAAGACTTTGCCCCCTCCTGGGATCCCCAGGGGTCCTCTCAAAGGTACATGTGTGAGACCTGATCACTATGCGCCTGTGTAGTCACACCTCGGTCAGCCTTCTGGATTACCTGTTTGTACTGTCCCCAGCATGGGTGCAGTACTCAGTGGTGCCTGACCAGGTCAGGGGCGCCACATATGCAGTGTAAGTTATATGACAATTTTAATCTTTGGATCAGTATGATTACAGTGAAACCACATTTATGTTGTTTTGCTTCATGTTTTGCTTATTTTGCACACCTAAAACAATTTATCAAAATAACAGTTTTATCTTGTTGACATTCAGAAAGCATTACCTTTTTTATTTATTTTTTTTTGTCCTAAAAAGCTATATAAGGGCTTGTTTTTTGTAGGATTAGTTAACGTTTTTATCGGTATTATTTTCTGGTATAAACCAAAAGAGAAATTATCAGCTCACCAATACCAGGAAAGTATTCATAATAGAGGTGCGGTGCATGGAGCAACACCCTTGAAATGCGTTTTTATCTTTTTTTTTCTTTTTTAAAAATGGAATAAACGTGAAGTCTTATCACAGTTTTATTGCTGATGCTGAAGTTTTTTCTGCTTGCTTTTCATTATTTTCTAATACATTCAATTTTATAATAGATTTTTATTCAGAAATTTTAGACAGAATGAAAAAAACAGCATTTCTAAATTGATTTTATTTTTTAACATCTCCTACACCATTTTCTGCACTATGAAAGCGATGACAGCTATTTTTTGGGTCAGTACGATTACAGCGATACCAAAGTTATAAAAGTTTTTTTATGCTTTGCTAGTTTTGCAAGCTAAAAACAATATTTTAATAAATAAATTTTGTTTTTGCACCACCATATTCTGAGAACTGTAACTTTTTAATTTTCTGCTAACATAGTGAAGTGAGGATTTTCCTTTTAAATTCAAATTTTTTATCACTTAATGTTCCTATTTTGGATGACCCTATGATGAAAAAGGTACAATTTTCGATTTTCATTTTTTCCCCAGTGTTCACCATATAAATTATTTGACAATTTAAGGCCATGTTCAAATGTTCAGTATATGATCAATATTTTACATGTTTTTGTAATCCAAAACCAGGAGTGGGTGAGAAATGTAGAAGTGGTGCTTGTTTTTCTATTATACTTTTCCTCTGATTGTTCCACTCCTGGTTTTGGCTTATAAATACTGAGGTAAAATACTGACCAAATATTATATGTGTTCATGTAGCCTTTTATGTACTTTTTATTACTTATTTTTGTTTTTACACACATTTTTTGTTTTGCGTGGCAAAATATTTTTTCACTATTTTATCTTTATTTGTTTATTTTTACACATTTATTGAATTTTCTTTTACATATTTTTAATTAGTCTCAGTTTGGGATTCAAATTATTTTTCAATTTGATTGCTGATTTCCTACTTCTGTCCTGCAGTGCATGAGAGCTGTTAGTTTCACACTGATAGCCTTTGAGACCTTGTTTATAGTAGAGTCTAGCAGACCACCGAACTCTGTGACTAATACTTAATCTCAGGATACTATGGATACAGCTGGAGTCACACTAGCATATGGCATCCAGTGCGAGAGCATCGGATGCAATATGCCAATGACCCTCCTCTCCTGCTCTATTGCGAGCGTGAGCCGAGTGTCATTATACTTTGATCCGATCTTGCAATCGGATCACAGTTGCAGAGGAGAGGGAGAAAGTGATCTCTCCTTCTCCTCCATTGTCAGCCTGTGTGTATATTGCACTGTACTTGCATGCCATTTAAGTGCAGTCCGATGTTTCACTTGCATCCATAGACTTGAATGGGTGTGGGTGATATGAGATTCGCAGACAATTGCAGCATTGCAATTTTTTCTTCAGTCGGATTAGAGTTGAGAAAAAACTCACAGATCTGTGGCTGCAGCATTTTCTTACATGGGGACGAATGCAATGCGAGATTTTCTCACTTTGCACTCGTGCGAGTCCTACGTCAGTGTTACTCTACTTTACTATTGAGACCTGAAATTGGACTCAGAGTGTGCTGATAGGTTTAAAGAGGGAGAGACTTCTCTATATTAATTGTTTGTATGACTCACTCTATTGAACGTGGCATCCAAGGGGTTAAATGATCACAATTAGTATTAAAACTGATTTTGGCCAATGCAGCACCATATCAGCTATGATATATAGCTGACACCTGCATCATTTTGCCTGTTGGAGGGCGCTATTTACTTAATACTCATTATCATAAAAAGTGGCACTGAGGATTAAGGCCTCGTTATACCAGCCACAAAAGTCATATTGTCAGTCAATAAGGGGTTAGGATGCCTTGTTGGACTAATTACTATTAAAAAAAAGTCTTAAAGAATAAAAATCGAATTTAAAATATACAACAATAAAAACTTTTTTATCTAAAAAAAAATGATATTAAATTGGTAATGTTCATTTGGACCAATCTATGCTAGAAAATGACATTATTTACTCACATAAAAAACTATAAGCAAAACCGTGGAATTGATATATGTAAAAAAAATGTTTATATTTAAATCGAAATAAGCAAGAATTATACTATAAGTTTAAAATTGAATAGGGTTGAAGTCCCTTCTAATAATGTATATATGGTTTTATTCAAGTTTTGTGGATGACAGTCTCCCTTTAAGGCCGGAGTCACACTTGCGAGTGACTCGTGCATAACGCACATGAGTCTCGCATCGCATCCCCCAGCATGGCCTGATGCTCTCCGGACAAGAGTCGGTCAGCTGCATAGAAATACATGTGGCTGACCCACTTCTGTCCAGAGAACAACAGGTCGTGTCAGGTGATGCGATGCGAAACTCGTGCGCGTTATACAAGAGTCACTCGTAAGTGTGACTGCGGTTTAAGGCAAAAACTGGTTGTGCCCTTAAACGGGTTGTCCCACAATCAAAGTACATTTTAATCAATATACAATTGGATGAGTTAAAAATATGGTCCTGTACGAAGGATAATCTTATATATTTGTCCCTGCAATGTAAATTGTAATGGCCGTTTCTGACCATACAGGAACATGGTCTGATCATACCCCATCTCCTGGTCAGGGGGGAAAACAAAAGAGAATACCCATACATAGACAGGACAGCATGGGATTGTAGCTGCTCTTTCTGTAAGGTAAAGCATTTCCCTGTCTTTTTAAAAACATGTTTTACCTCGCAGAAATAATCAGCTGTGATCCTATGCTGCCCTGCCTGTATAAAGGAACATTTCTTAACACATCCAACTGCGGAAATTATCATATTCCAAGACCTATTTAAAAAAAATATACTTTACTCTTGGGAAAACCCCTTTAAGGGATTAATATTATTTCATTTCTTATTACAGGTCAACACTTTTTTAGATTATATCATTTTGGAAACTTGTTTTTTTCTAGACATTTTAATTTATCTTTATTAGAAATCCTATATTTACAAAAATTTTCTAAAAAATAATCTCAGTAAACTGTCTCCATAAATATGTTGTTTTTTAGACTTTTTTTAACTATAGGATTTCCAATAAGCAAACCATAATGTTGTGTTTGTTAACAATTACTTTATCTATGTTATTATTTTGCTTTAAACTCTTAATAAACTATGTGCTGAAAATATGATAAAAAGCCTCCACTAATAACCACATGTTAGAATCTCTCTTTTTTTCTGCAATTTATAAAATAAAAAAGCCACACATTTAAGTGGATTACTTATATTAGGAGATATAAATGCTTGTCAAACATTTCTATTAATATATTCTACTGAAGATGTCTCTGAGCACAGTACTTTGTTCAGCGTAGCAGATATCAACCACAGTGAGGAAGACAGAGCTGTCAGGATTCCCATTGCAGTCTGAAAAGTCTCTAGCTGCTCGGAATGACAGTAATTACCTTGGCTTTTGTTTCTGTAGCTGAACTGATAAAGCTTACCATATTGTTTCTTATTGCCACCTGCAGATGATACCTAAAATCCAAATGTCAAAAATAAATCTATCGCAAAATACCTAATGAATCCCAGAATGCATGACTACATGTAATGATGCTAACATTATATAATTAACTCTATGATGAAAGGGATCCATCTTCCAGAATGTCAATGTCTGTAAACCACATGCAGCTATAACCTTATAGAATAGGAAAACATTATCCTCCAGCCCGAGTTCAACGGTAATGATAGGTCACTAAATTATAAAATATTGTACAATGCTACAGTGGCACAAACAGGTCAAAATGTTGGTGCCATTTAATGAACCGTTTCTGCTAAAATGGATTTTAGAGGCTTGTTACTGAAGCAACTGGATGTCTTGAAATCTATTATGTAATCTCTTTGACAGATGTTACTGAATTGATTGTTATTGACTTAAACTCAACATTTATGGGCGTTATGGGTGCAAACCTCAAACCTTTATGGAGTGACTTTAAACCGCAGCATTAAGAAAATGGGAATTAAAAGAACACACACACACATATATGTTATAACCCTTAGATATAAAGAAAAATATGTTACATAAAAAATATGTTGTCATAGTATTTGAACTAGGCGATAATGAGAATATGAACCATTTACCTACTCAGATAGGTTTCAAAAGTTTTCAGTTTAAAATAAAAATTCAGTCTCAAATAAAATACAGAAGGAAAAAACATCAACCAGTCAAACCATATCTAAAGTGTTCTCTTATATTATTATTATTATTATTATTATATTAAAAATTCTGCTGATCCAATATCTAGTTGTAATTTTTAGTGATATGTGAAAATTGAAATAGTCAATAGTCGAACTATGCTTACTAAATGATGATAAAACATATGAGGAAGAAAGTGAGTGCTAAACGGCCATTCATTGTGATGAATATATAACGAATGCACCTTGCAAAAATATACATGCAAAGAATTTTATTCCAGTAGTAATACAAGGGCACTGTTAGGACTATGGTACAAAAATAAATAAAAAGTCCATACAGAAGTCAGGTACAGAAACAGAGAAATATCCCAAGCATTTCAAGTCTCAGAACATCTTCTCACTAAACTATTTTACTAAATATTGAGTATTATTCCAGTATTCGTCATGAATAAGAATCTAATGCAAGTCAATGGGGAAACTAAGCATTTTTATGGGAAATCTTCAAGAAAAATGCTCAGTTTACCCATTGACTTGCATTGTTTGTTATTTGTGACGAATACTAGAATAGTACTTGCTATTCAGTAAGCATAATCTGAACCCAAATATTTCACTTTTCACCCATCTTTAGTAATTTTATCAAAATAATCTGAACAGATAAGTCCATCTGAAAAGTTATGTAGTAGTATTGGAAAATTGCATGTAATAATTCATATATCATACAAATATGCCACTCTTCTGGTGAAGCAGATTTTCCATCTGGACAAAACCTTTCCATAAGTGGACAACATAAGTAGGAAATATTTCTCAGCTCCTTTCTTTGCCTTGAACTGCCTCTATAAGCTTGTAAAAAGAATTTTCTGGTAGACTCAACACAACACAAGATTTGATCAGCAGAATGAATAATTTATTTGTATCTAATCAATCAAATAAATTTCCCACTGAAGTGTGGATTTTATAGATATAGGGAAGTCAGATTAAGGCTATGTGCGCACGTTGCCTTTTTTTGTGACCACAAAGATGCAGCGTTTTTGTGCTTTTTGGCAGCAAAAAAACCACACAAACACGCACTTAGGCTATGTCCACACTTCGCGTCGAGGTAGTTACAGTTCTAAACGCATCCTTTTGGCAGAAATGCTTTTTGCCAAAGTTGCTTTTGACCACAAAAACGCGGTAAATACGCTTGCGTTTTTACCGCATTTTAGCCGCGTTTTTAGCGCTTTTTACTTGCTTTTCCATTGCTTAAAGTCAGATGCGTTTTAATTAAAGAGACACTACTAAATAGAGTTTTAACCTACAAAATCTAAGAAAACAGGAAAAAAAATGAAAAAAATATAATTATTTAAATCATAAAGATAATTTATATATTTAATATAATTATAGCAGTTTTATACTCTTTATGGATAAAATAACAATAAATTAATATTTTTCATTAATTTAATTGTCGGACTATGTGTGTGTGTAAAGGGACATATCAATCCATTATTTTGATGTCATAAACGCATGCGTTTATGTAGACCAAAACGCATGTTTTCAGCAGCTAAAAAGCATGTAAAATGCTGGAATTTTAATGTAGCTTGATTTTTGCAACTTCTCATTGACATTAATGTTAGGAAAACACAGCCCAAATGGCAAAAACAGATGACATGTTGCTTCTTTGAATGCTGGGTTTTTGCTCAAAATTACGCAAATTAAATGAAGCATTTTGAACAGCAAAGTGCGCACAAGAAATCTCCTTTTCCCATAGACTTTGCTTGAAAATCAAAACGCATGCCTTTTGGCATGAAAACGCTGCAGTTCAAAATGCTGTGGAAATGCAGGTAAAAACACAAAGTGCGGACATAGCCTTACGGTAAAAGAAAAAGAAAAGAAAAAAAATCTGCATGCGTTTTTGTGCGTTTTGTGCATTTTTTGCTGCGTTTTGCTGCGTTTTTGTTTCAGTTTTCTCCAATACATTGCATGGGTGAAAATTGCTGGCAAAAACGCAGAAATAATTGACATGTTGCTTTTTTTTAGTCACCACAAAAACGCAGCCAAACAATACTGCATTGTGCGAACAGCAAAAATTAAATCTCATAGACTTTGCTGGGGAAGGAAGTACATGCAGTTTTGAGGCCAAAAATGCACCTGAAAACTGCACAAAAACGCGATAAAAACTGCAGCGTGCACACATACCCTTATACAATCAGTTAATCACTTTTATATACATATTCCAAGGAAGAGATGTCCAAATAAGACAAAGGGTTCTATAAAATCTGGATGTATGAGAGGCATTCATTAAAGATTTTCCCTGACCTACTTATCTTTATCCCAGGATGCTGAAACTGTACATGTGTAATGATATAAGTCTTTGTAGGTTATGTACCAATTTGCATCTCTGAACTGTTAATGGTCTTTTTTGTACAGGTGCTGAAGTGGAGAGAGGGGATAACTGGCCCAGTAGAATACAAAGCTGTCATCAAGTTCCTTTACTTGTGGCAGCACACCAAAGGAGACGTTCGATGAGATTAAAGAAGTTTATGGTGACAATTCCACATCATATGATGTAGTCAAGAACGGGCATCGTCATTTCAAATTTGGTCGAACTTTTGTGGAAAGGAAATTAAGTTGCTTTTGAAGGGCAAGCATTTTCCAGATGATGAGACTCTAATTTCAGAAGTCACAATGTAGCTTTTGGATCAACCGGTTAATTTCTACAAACGAGGAGTTAACAGTTGCATAAAGACATAGGAGAAGCATGTTTTCCTAGGTGGCACCTATGTAGAGAAGGACTAATACCTGTGCTAAGTTTTCTTGCCTTCAGTCAACAGGATGTGAGTCAGGGGGATTCTTTAATGAATGCCCCTTCTAAACTACTGTGCTGTCTTTACTGGAAGTCATGTTGGGTTTAAGTCAATTTCACATTTTTAATCTCGCAAAAGAAGAAATTTCATTAAATTATATTTATGCAAAAAACTATTTTACCACAAAAGAATACATAGAAAAATGGAAAATAGGTCATCAAAGAAAGATAGCTTCTTTAAAAATATAATTTGGGAGATTTTTTTTGGGAGTAGCACCTTTTGGTTTTGTGATGTAAATAAATGATGTTTAGTGTGCCGCCCCCTTGTCAGCAGCCGCCGCTGTTGAGATCCGGACCTTCTGTAGGTGGCTCGAGGGTCTCCGGACCCGGGGGTCTCGCAGACACACCGATTAAAAAGGGAGTGACATTTATGTACGGGCTAGGCCGTATTAAGTTCATGATGCCACCCACGGTGTGTGGTGAGGTGGGACACCACCGCTGCTGTTGTGGGGCATCCGAGGGAGATGTAGTGGCAGCTGGATGATAACCCCTCCATGAGCAGGGATGGTTGCCCCGGGGCGCAGTTTCTTTGTGCAGGGTATAGCGATGGCAAGGGCCGGCGCGTCCGGATGTGCGGGGGGATGTTTTGTTACTCACAGTAAATGAATCAAACGAGTCTTTAGGTAAACCAAAGTGCTGGTGGCCGGCCGCCGTGGCCTAAGGAGCTGTGCCCGCAGACACTGGCCCGTGGGATCTATGAGCCCTGGTGGTTGCCTTATCCCTATCGGTGGGCTGTTGTCTTCTTTAGGGACTTTGGGTGGGACAGAACCTATAATCCTGCCCTAAATCAGTTAATTAGTTAGGCCGCTGGTTTCGGTCCTAGCTTCAGGATCCGAGTACCCCCTCTGGGATACGGTTTCCGGGTCAGTTCTCCGTGTTGGTACCGGCGGGCTACAACCCGGTCCCAGTCCACCTCGGATCTGCTGAGCTGTCTTCCCGTCTCCTGCTGACGGAGACCACCATCTGCCACCTAGCCAAAGGCACCAGGGCTCCCACCCTGGCACCATTCAACTTGAACTTCCTCTGCTGGAGCTACACCTAGCTCCAGCCCACACTCCTCTCAACTTGAACTACAAACTCTTTCTGCTTGTTTTCCCGCCCCGGGCAGTCTAAACCCTGGGGTGGGCGTGTCCAACCACCTGGTCCCGCCCACTGGTATGCCTATCTTTCCCTAAGGGGGGGTGACTAGTGTTTCAGGTCGGCTGTGTGTTACCTAGGTGAGGGAAGGGTGTTATGCGAGGGCCTATCTGTGACTACCTGGTTTTGCCAGGGCGTCACATTTAGCAACATAAGATCTGGACCAGTTCTTTAGACCAATTCCCACTTTTCTCCATTGAATTTTTTTTTATATTGTGAATAAGTATACAATTTACCCATATAGCAATAGTTATTGCTACATGAATTTTTTTGCTTTCAATGATTTTAATTAGCTAAAAAGATGAAAGCAAATAGATGTGGTTTAATGTATATAGTGCACCTAAGAAAACATCAAAATCGTTGTAGGCTAAAATTTAGAACATTATGGTATACCTTTTGTCTAAGGATCAATTTTCTGTAGGACCCCATCTATAAATAGGCTAGGTGGAGGAGTGTCTTCTAATGGGTACATTAAATTACATATGTCTTTATTAAATAATGTGTATTTATATGTGAATTATATGATTTTATATGATAGATGCTTACAGCATCGTGCACCAAAATGTTCTGCCCTTTTTTTCAAGTGCAATCAAACTCTTCATTGTATTAAATGACCTAAGGGTTGCCCTCTTTGATGCAGGGAGTCTGAGGAACCAAGCATTCTGTGCCTACAGGCTCCTGACATGTAAACTGCCTTTTATGTCTTCAATACCAATAATATATTTCACAAGAGGATGCTTTTTCTTTTCTCAAACAAGTGTTAATCCATGTCAGCTAGCAAGGTTAGGGTCAGGTGGGAAGGGGGGGATTCAGTAGGCATTTTCATTTATGTAGTCTTCAGGTTTGAAATAAATGCGAGTTTGATAAAGCATTGGAAGCCATCAGATTGCAAGTGAATGCACTGGTACCTGTTTTAGGCTGCTGTATTAATTCAGCCTGTTGGGAGTAATAGCTTCCACAGAGGAGTAGCCCTGAAAGTTATGTTTTTGGTCTGTTCTCTAAAGAACAGCAAAAGAGTGGTGATAATACAAACAAAAATTGTCAGTTGGATATATCACAAAGTGACCTGTATTATTAATGGAATCAATATGTCTTTCTTTCTACAGCCACTCTTGGATTGAGTGTAACCTTAGGCAATAAAATACTATGGCCTGTAATGCTAAATGTTGCTATGGCCTGAAACAGAACAATTCAAGGCTCTAGTGAGTGGAGAAAATTGTAACCAAATGCTGTAAGCACATTGATGTTCTCTATATTTCATCCACTTTTGTTTGGCCTTGAAGACATACATAATTGTTCTCTGCTTGATTGCTTTGTTGAGTCCAAGAAACAAAAGGGGTTGTACATTACTTTTATATTGATGACTTATCCACTGGATAGGTCAACAGCAACAGAGTGGGGGTGCAATAGCCAGCACCCCTACTGATCAGCTTTTCCAGGTGCTGACCAGATATGATCAAATGCAGAGCTGCACAGCACAGATCCATCAACTATATAGTCGTCATTGCTTGGCACTGCACAACTGCACCTACTGAAATAGATCTGCAATACCCCCCTGCCCTACTGCAACCACTATACAATTAAGGGCACTGTGTAACTCTGCAACTAAATACATCCTACTGCTGCTGGAATACGAAACATCTGATTAGCAGGAGTGTGACATCGAGAAGCACCATCGTATGATATTGATGACTTATGCTTAGGATTAATGATGGGCATTCATGCTTGCCCCTGTTTGGTACTTAATTGACCATTGTGTTGGTCAGGTACTCAAGGTGCTAGGTCAAGTATTGCAGGTGCTCAAATGCATCGTTTGTGAAAAATTGAACACAAAGCACAAGCTTGCTTTACTGAATGATGCAAGCTGACACCCCAGTGAGAGCTACTTGCAGCCTCTGAATGGCTTTCCCTGCAAGTAAAAATATTTTCAGATTAAGTGTTTCACAAAAAAAAAACTCCCTCAACCTGTAATGCTCTGTTAATGGCTGGTTGTATGTGGGCGTAGAGCCGAACTGGTCAATCATTGATCTCCATTATATTCGGAACTCAAGTCAATCCCTTCAGAGCGTCGGACCTGCGCAACTCGAGTGATGAGTAGTCAAGCATTATAGTGTTCAAACATCATTTCGAGCACTGAGCACTATACCTTTAGCTCACCACTACATAGGATAGGTTATCAATATAAAACTAGTGTACAAGCCCTTTAAGTTATACTTTTTTTTAACAACATTTTAATAAGCATATATCTTAAATATTCATATTATTTAATATGAAGTAAAATTACATTAAAAAAAAAATTCCAAATTATATACATTATAGTACTTTGAAAAAGTATTCATACACTATGAACTTTTCTACATGTTTTCACATTACACTCAAAAAATTTAATATATTTTATTGGGATTTTTTGTGACATACCAAGACAAAGTAGCGAGTATTTGTAAAGTGTAAACGAAATGAGACATGATTTTTTAAATATTTAAAAATGTTAAATCTGAAAATTGTGACGTGCATTTGTATTCTGCCCCTTTTAGTCAATACTTTGTAGGATCACCATACTCATTAATTATAGCTGCAAGTCTATTAGGATATGTCTCCCCCAGTTTTGGACATCTAGATGTAGAAATTCTAGCTCATTGTTACTTGCAAAATACCTCTAGTTCAGTGACATTGGATGGAGAGCATCTGTGACCAGCAGTTTTCAAGTCTTGCCACAGATTCTCAGTGTGAAATACAGTAGGTCTGGACTTTGGTTCCTTGATTGTAATAATGCTCTTTGATTCCTAATGCTCTCAAACAAACCTGTGAGGCTTTCACAGAACAGCTGTAGTTATACTGAGAATAAATTGCACACAGGTGGGCTCAATTTGCTAATTAGGTAATTTCTGCTGTCAATTTATCACTTTTAATTTTATTTGGGGGTATCGGAATACAGGGGGCTAAATACAAATAAACTTTATAATTTTCAAATTTATACGGTATTTTAAAATACAGTATATAGAATACATGTATCATTTGCTTTACACTTTACAAATACTTGCTACTTTGTGTTGGTATATCACATAACATCTCAATAAAATACATTTAAGTTTGTTAAGCCTCTTAATACAGGCAGTGGATAATGGAGTCTCTGTCCCTGTGTGCTGCATTTGAGTAGTGTCCGGGTAACCCCCCTAATCTAATAGTAACGGAGTGGTAATAGGTTGCGATCTGGACACCATGCGCATACAAGTGTGAATAGCATCCTATGCATGCTACTAGTGTGCAATTTACCTTGCACCTGTGAAGTGTCCATCATATTGAAAGGTTTGTCTGCATCCTGTTGGTGCATTAGATGTGTTGGCCTGGGCTGACTGGACTAGTTGCCCTCTTTTCTGCTGCGAGCCTAAAAAAACGCAGGGACCAACCTGCGGCAAAACTGCAGAAATTCTGCACCAAATCCGCACCAAAATTGCACCAAAACGCAGCAAAACCACATGCGGATTTCGTTGCGGTTTTGGTGTGGTTTTTTACCGCAGGTGCAGGATTCTATCACAGGGTCCGGTTTTTCCTTAAGAAAAAGTCATTTTCTAGTGCGCACATAGCCTAATTGTCCCCGTAGGGGTCTTTAAGCTACGATCGTCCAATCACCTATGCTATACAGACCAGTATATAAGCATTGTTCAGTACGTCGGCTTGCAGCTTCCATTCACAGGCGGAAAGTGATGACAGGCAACGGGGTCATTAGCTGACCCCCCAGCTATCATAACAATTCATCGGCACCCCATGATCACATGATGGGGGCACCAAATGGGCAGAATTAGTGATCTACTTCCTTTCAGCACGTGTTAAATGCCGCTGTCAGAGATTTCCGATCCTCCAGCTGTTAGAGGCACATGATCGCTAAATAAATCAGCATGTGAGCCCACGTTAAAGGCAGGGACACAGGCAATGTTGTAAAAATATGTCAACTGTTGTGAAGGGGTTAAACCCAGTCAAAGATCAAAGAAAATAAATGTGTTTTTAACGGATAGGTAGCATAGGTTATATTGCAGGTGGATTTTTCCTTTTTGATATGTTTTTAAAAGCTAAAATTGATTTAGTGATATGGATCTATTGTTGCAGAGACATGAACTCGGAAAATTGCAGCCACTCAGTTACCTATTTAGTTATGACTATATGTACATCATAACAGCACTAAAAGTATTCAATGGGAGCAACTCTATTTCTGTATGTCTGTCTTCACTTGCTATTGCTTTCTACTAAGTTTATGTTATTATTACTGTGATGAATTAAGTTACTTTATGATGGCAAGCTATCAGTGTATAGTTCTAGGCTACAGATGCTATAGGGACTAAATATGCTTCAGCATAGACTTTCTGCAAATGGCATTTTCATATGCAAAAGCCTAAATAGAATGAGAGGAAGACCTGTGTTTGAGGAGCAAGGGACAAATTTTTCTTGCAACAATACGGTTGCAAAAGTCACCGGATTTACCCATCATGAGATGATTCTTGTGTGGCATCATAGTAATGAGTAGAGTTGAGTGCGGTTCGCGGTTCGTGGTTCTCCAGTTCGCGGTACGAGTGATTTTGGGGGCTGTTCTAGATCGAACTAGAACTCGAGCTTTTTGCTAAAGCTCAATACTTCTAGTTACGTTCGAGAACGGTTCTAGCAGCAAAAAGCCAAGCTAAATACTAGCTGGCTTTCTGCTGTAATAGTGTAAGTCACTCTATGACTCACACTTTTATGAAATTTCAGCGTATAGTGTGCGGGAACAGCGCATTCAGATCACTGCTGCTGGGATAATGGCGATCGCCATTTTTTTTTTTTTCCTTGTCTTCCTTCCCTAAGCGCGCGCGTGTAGTGGGGCGGGCCAGCATGTCAGCCAATCCCAGACACACACACAGCTAAGTGGACGTTTAGCCAGAGAAGCAACGGCATGTGTGATAGGATGTCCATGTCACTTGTCCCTGCGTTATAAAAACAGGTATCTGCCCGTCCGGACGCCATTATCTCTTCTGCGTCTGGGTGTCAGTCACCGCTGGTGTAGCTCCTGTCTCCGATACTGCTGTGTACGCTCTACACACAGCGCTATACAGAATAGGGATAGAAGTTTCTACTAGCCCTTGTAAGGGCTAATAACAGCAGGCTCAGAGCCATAGGTGACAGTCAGATCAGTGGAAACAGATTTTAACAGCTACAGATAACAGCGTCTGTATAGCTAAGGTCAGGGACTTCCTCGCTGCATTTCCCCATTAGGAGGGATAGAAAGTGAGGCTTCCTTTCCTGTACACTGACCAACAACCCTGCCACTGTACCCTCTAGCCCTTTGCACACTCAAGCTCATTGTTACTAAGCCATTATACTAGCAAACACTGAGTAAACTTAGTGGCATCCTAAAAGTGGCTGTTGGACTTCCATTAGTGTCCCACTAGTGCAAATCTATTTGCAGAACCTCTGCATTGCACACTCAAGCTCATTGTTACTAAGCCATTATACTAGCAAACACTAAGTACACTTAGTGGCATTCTAAAAGTGGCTGTTGGACTTCCATTAGTGTCCCACTGGTGCAAAGCTATTTGCAGCACCACTGCATTGCACACTCAAGCTCATTGTTACTAAGCCATTATACTAGCAAACACTGAGTAAACTTAGTGGCATCCTAAAAGTGGCTATTGGACTTCCATTAGTGTCCCACTGGTGCAAAGCTATTTGCAGCACCACTGCATTGCACACTCAAGCTCATTGTTACTAAGCCATTATACTAGCAAACTACGCTGCCAGTTTAAGGGCCGTAGTTGCATTGTCAGGGATAGTTATTGTTGTTTATTCTGCTGTTAATAAAGATAGACCACGGCTGCAATCTACACCACCTCTCAATTTTTACTACCACATTTTAAGTGCACAATCTTGTCGCAATCAAAATGAGTGGCAAAATGACAGATGCTGGTGGAAAGGGGAAGAGGCGTGTTGGAAAAGGAAAAAAGGGTTTGTCCATGGGGAAGGTGGCAAAGCTCCATTAACATCTGCTGAAGATAGACCATCTTCCAGCAAATGTAAGATGTCTACTACTTACCGTGGACAATCCGATGTGCTCCCTTTTTTACGGACACGAACAACTGGAACAAAGGTAGATGATGGCCAAAAAAAGAAAATGCTTGAATGGATCTCAAGATGTCCAAAAAGTGCCCTCTATGCCACCTCAACTACCGCATCCAAAAAACACCAGTCCTCTGAGTTGTCATTCCAATCACACTTGCTTTCTCCCAGCTCTGAAGTCTCCATCTGCCCTGCACAGTATGGTGGAACTGAGATGGCTGAGTCTGCAGAGCTGTTCAGTCACACTATAGCCTGGGAATCAGAGGTCTGCTCCCAAGCTACAGTGAGTACAGACCAGGAAATGGTCTGCAGTGATGCCCAGAACCTTTGTGACTCTGATTCAGGCCATGAGGACCAAGTTTCTGAGCATAATGTTGACCCTTATTCACAAACTGTAACACCTGTTGTTATAGACAATGAGGAAAATACTGATGACAATGAGACGCAGATACCAGATTGGGATGACAACTTAAATATTGGTTCACGTCAGGAAGAGGCTCGGTCTGAGGGTGAGAGGAGAACAATCACAACGCTTGATGAGGAAGTTCTAGATCCCACCTACTGTCAACCCACAGTCAGGCACTCGAGGAGGTCAACAGAGGCGGTGGAGGAGGATGCAACTGACAACGAAGTTACCTTGCGCCTTCCTGGACAGAGGAGTAGTACTGGTTGCACGTCTACAACTGCATCCTCAGCCACCACTCTGCCTCTGAGCACTCGTCGGGGGGACTCAGCAGGTCACATACACTCTAAGCCTTGCCTAGCCTGGATCTTTTTTGACATAGCAAAAGATTGCCCAAATCATGTGATATGTAAAATTTGTCGTGATTCTGTTAGTAGAGGGCAAAACCTCAGGAGTTTGAAATTGTCTTCCATGAGTCGTCACATGAATAAATATCATATGTCCCAGTGGAAAGCTCACCGTGCTGCAATGCGGTCTAGCGGAGCGAACCATCCACCGCCTGCCCCTTCAAGTGCATCCGCGCGCTCTTCATCTTCTAGGACTGTGGGGACAGCTGTCACACCTGGTTTTCCACGCACAACTTCCACCACTGTAACCGCAACAGGCAGTTTGCTTGGTAGGTCGTCATTTGGTTTGGAAGGGGAAACAAGTGCGTGTGTACAGCTCTCTCAGACATCGATAGCATCAACGTTGGATGAAGGCAACATCATGTCTACGCCTGCACTTTCCTCACAAACCTGCATTTTTTCACGGACACCCTACTCACCACCGTCTACACACAGCAGTCAGATCTCTATCTCTCAGATGTGGACAAATAAAAGTCCATTTCCTGCGACCCATGACAAAACTAAGAGGTTGACTTTGTCCCTCTGTAAGCTCTTGGCTACCGAAATGCTGCCTTTCCGCCTGGTGGACACACAGGATTTTAGAGACCTTATGTCTGTCGCTGTGCCCCAGTACCAGATGCCCAGTCGCCACTACTTCTCTAAGAAAGGTGTGCCAGCGCTACACCAGCATGTCGCACACAACATCACCCCTTCCTTGAGAAACTCTGTGTGTGAACGGGTGCATTTCACAACCGATACTTGGACCAGTAAGCATGGACAGGGACATTACATGTCGCTGACTGGGCACTGGGTAACTATGGTGATAGATGGTGAAGGGTCTGCTGCACAAGTCTTGCCGTCCCCACGACTTGTGTGTCAATCCTCTGTCTGTCCAAGTTCCGCCACTGCTTCAGCCTCCTCCACCTCGTCTGGGTCCTTCACCTCCGCCCCAAGCCTGCCTGGTCAGGCCACCAGCGTTCTAACTGCGCAGAAGGGATAACGCACCCCTCATTACTATACTGGCAGCAGAGCGCAACGGCATCAGGCGGTCTTTAGCTTGAAATGTCTTGGAAATTAGAGTCACACAGCAGCTGAGTTGTGGGCAGCTCTGGAGACTGAGTTTAATAAATGGTTGTCTCCACTCAACCTGCAGCCTGGTAAGGCTCTGTGCGACAATGCTGCAAACCTGGGTGCGGCCCTTCACCTGGGCAAGGTGACACACGTGCTTTGTATGGCTCACGTGTTGAACCTTGTTGTCCAGCAATTTTTAACACACTATCCCGGCCTAGATGGCCTTCTGAACAGGGCATGAATGAAAACTGTCTGCTCACTTCCGCCGTTCAACCACCGCTGCTGAGCGACTTGCATCGCTCCAGAAGTCTTTCGGCCTTCTGGTTTATCGCCTGAAATGCGATGTGCCGACACGCTGGAATTCGACTCTCAACATGTAACAGCGACTGCGGCAGCACCGCCAAGCCCTGGTACAATACGTCATGACGTATAGCCTGGGCCAACGAGATGCAGAGGTGGGGCAGATCACCCTGATGGAGTGGTCTCAGATCAAAGACCTATGCACCCTTCTGCACAGTTTCGACATGGCGACAAATATGTTTAGCGCTCACAATGCCATTATCAGCATGACAATTCCAGTTATTTACATGCTGGAGCACACGCTAAACACTATTCGGAGTCAAGGGGTGGGTCAACAGGAAGGGGAGGAACTACAGGAGGATTCATATGCGCAAGACACAACAACATCACCAAGGTCCAGACGTTCATCATCACCAACGCGGCAGGCATGGGACCATGGGGGATAGGGATCAACAAGGGCGCATAGTAGCAGGCGAAATGTTGAGGATGGTGCAGGAGAACATGAAGAAATGGAGGACGAACTGTCCATGGACATGGAAGACTCAGCGGATGAGGGAGACCTTGGTCAAATTTCTGTTGAAAGAGGTTGGGGGGAGATGTCAGAGGAAGAAAGAACTGTTAGCACCTCTATGCCACAAACAGAGCGTGGACTTGGTCCGCATGGCTGCGCAAGACACATGAGCGCCTTCTTGCTGCACTACCTCCAACATGACCCTCGTATTGTCAAAATTAGAAGTTATGATGACTACTGGCTTTCCACACTATTAGATCCCCGGTACAAGTCCAAATTTTGTGACATAATTCCAGCCATAGAAACGTATGCAGGAGTATCAGCACAAGCTGTTACTCGATCTTAGCTCGGCTTTTCCACCAAACAACCGTGGTGCAGGGAGTGAATCTCCCAGTTGTAACTTGACAAACATGGGACGGTCTCGTCATCTTCAACAGTCTACCCGTACCAGTAGCACCGTATCTGGTGCTGGTAACAGTAATTTTATTGAATCTTTTCATAATTTTTTTAGGCCATCCTTTGCAAGACTTTCTTTGTCCAGAGACAAGAAGTCTGACACATAGTCAACGGCTGGAGAGGATGATACAGGAGTATCTCCAAATGAACATCGATGCCATGACTTTGCAAATGGAGCCTTGGTCATTTTGGGCTTCAAATCTAGAAAAATGGCCAGAGCTCTCCACTTACGCCTTGTAGATTTTGTCGTGTCCAGCTGCCAGCGTTGTCTCTGAACGTGTCTTCAGTGCTGCTGGCTGTGTGCTGACAGATAAGCGCACGCATCTGTCCAGTGACAATATGAACAGACTAACGTTCATCAAAATGAACAAGTCATGGATCCACAAGGAATTTACTACCCCTGTGTCATCCTGGGGAGAGTAAATGCTTGTGGATTTTGAATGTGCTTGATGCAAATCTACCTGTGAAGTGTACAACTGGGGCACAAGTGCTGCCACTGAAGGGGTGGGTGTATGTGGGGCCCAATTTTTGGAAAAAAGGGATACTCCGCTTGGAGTAATCCTTGCTTGCTGTGTTTTTTAAAAGGAGCCAAGATGAACAAGTCATGGTTCAGCAAAGTCTTTGCTACCTACTCCAGTGTCATCCTGGGGACGGTTAAGGATGGCGCATTTTTGAATGTGCTTGATGCAAATCTACCTGTGAAGTGTACAACTGGGGCACAAGTGCTGCCACTGAAGGGGTGGGTGTGTGTGGGGTCCAATTTTTGGAAAAAAGGGAGACTCCGCTTGGAGTAACCCTTGCTTACAGTGTTTTTAAAAATGATCCAAGATGAACAGAGCTGGGATCAGGAAAGACTTAGCTACCTACCCCGGTGTCATCCTGGGGACGGTTAAGGATGGCATATCTTTGAATGTGCTTGATGCAAATCTACCTGTGAAGTGTACAACTGGGGCACAAGTGCTGCCACTGAAGGGGTGGGTGTGTGTGTGGCCCAATTTTTGGAAAAAAGGGAGACTCCGCTTGGAGTAACCCTTGCTTCCTGTGTTTTTTAAAAGGAGCCAAGATGAACAAGTCATGGTTCAGCAAAGACTTTGCTACCTACCCCGGTGTCATCCTGGAGACAGTTAAGGATGGCGTAATTTTCAATGTTCTTGATGCAAATCTACCGTGAAGTGTACAACTGGGGCAGAAGTGCTGCCACTGAAGTGGTGTCTGTGTGGCCCAATTTTTGGAAAAAAGGGAGACTCCGCTTGGAGTAACCTTGCGGTGTTTTACATGATTTTAGAAGGGCATGCCATGCCTATATTAGTTTTTTCTCCTCTTTTTCCTTGTCCAGCTCTTTTGTTTTCGCATGAGTATATGTCCTTGTCACTTTCCCATGTGTTTGTGTTGTGTTGTTAGTTGTTTGTAACCTTTTGGACACCTTTGAGGGTGTTTTCTAGGTGTTGTTATGTGTTTGTGATTGCCTCCCATTGTTTCCTATGCGGTTCGAGCGGTTCGCCGAACCGAACTCGAACGAGACCTCCGTTCGGCGAACCGAACTCGAGCCGAACCTCGACCGGTTCGCTCATCTCTAGTAATGAGACACCTTTTTATAGGCAATCAGTTGAAGTAAACCAACAATTGAAAAACCAAATCCATTATAATACATAAATCCTCAGATATATTTATATTTGACCATGAGCCCAACTCATGACAATTTACTTACAAATGACCACTGGTCCCTGCTGAGCATATAGGGTCTGAATATTTAGACAGACACATAATTGTAGAAAAAGTATTACAAATCTTTATTTATATTCATATAAACAGAGTACACAAAATAGACAGCGTTGATTTAAAAAAGTGCAAGTTTGTGCATAAAAAACAACTAACCAGGGCAGTGTGGTCAATAATACAATTATAATCTGTGATACATGGCTGGATAGGCATGCAAAAAAGTCGCAATATAGCATCACAAAATAACCTGATCAAATATATAACGTATTTTTATGTATACTTCATAATGCGTCATGTTCATAATTACAGTAAAGGAAAGGGTTAATACACCTCAATAATTAGTTCATATAATTAGCTTGCATGGGTAAGTATATCAGGTCTTAGACTTAAGGTATCATAGGAATCAAATTGACATTTTAAGGCCAGGCAACTTAAAGCAGGTGATTTGACCTGAGCCGTGCACGAAAAGTAATCCCAGTGTCAATAGTATAGTTGTACACAACCAAATAACTGGGCTGAGTAAATCCTCATAAATAGCCCATTGGTTAATAGGATAAGTATAGTACCTAGTCAGTCATCACCTCATATATAATACCAGAGCATACCGACCCGCTATTGCCATATGTGTCACGACCACACTGCCCTGCACCTCAACGCGTTTCGCCGCAGGCTTCGTCCAGGAGGTGCACGGACAGTGAGGAAGGCACTATTTATGGGTTATTGATATAATTCACCTGTGTATGTTGGCGCGCGTTGTCCGGTCCCCGCATCGCCCACCACGGTGCCTGGCGTCCCGGAAGTCACGCCGCACATGCGCGCAATGCGGCAATCCGCTAGGAAGCCAGGAGGCATGGGGGAGAGGCAGAGACACGGGCAGCGCGCACACACACAGTGCAGCAGTGGTGGACATATTTAGTATGGGCAAAGGTGAGGGCAGACCGCTTGTAAATATGAAGATTAACTGCTTGATCAGTTCCAGATATGTAGAGGCGGTTTGTTATAACTGCAACCTTTTTCTACAATTATGTGTCTGTCTAAATATTCAGACCCTATATGCTCAGCAGTGACCAGTGGTCATTTGTAAGTAAATCATCAGTTGAAGTAGCTGATATTACTTTTCACTAAGTGGCAGGATTGATTTCTAATTATTGATAGATTTCAGCTGGTGGCATGACTTTTCCATGGCTTCTTGCACCCCTCTTTCTGCATGTGTTCCTTTCTCTGCCATTTCTCCTTATTACACATAACTTAATTTATGGACATCTATGGTTTGTCTTTTTGCCTATGTGGATTGGATGGGTTGTTACCAACATCTGGTGAGAAATTCATGACAATAACACCTGTAGAAATATATTTATTTAGAAAATTGGTACAATGTTTAATGCTTTTTCACCTACTCTATGTAGCGAAGCAGCCTGTGAGGAAAGCTGTATTAACAGGTGCAGGAAAAGAACCTATCATACCTATGTAATAGTAAATGTGCATAAAATCATGCCCCCAGCACATCTGTTATGATAAAAATGAAGAGGCCAACTCATGTATGACCTCTTTCACATGTCAGTGAAAAAATACACATTTTATCACTGATGTGATAAAGGTGCGTATATCCCTCCATGTGCTGTGATTTTGGCACATGTGCTATCCGTGATAATACATAGAGATCAGGCGCTTATACTCACCTGTCCCCGGCGCTGTTGTCCGTGTTGCTGATGTCTCCCATGATGCTGTCTCTGGCCACTGGTGTCTCCCCTCTGCAGCTAGTTCCGGGTCGGCTGTGCTGTGCATATGTATGAGCATAATTAGCCAGTGTGGAAGCAGAGAAAGCAGCGGCTGAAGACAGTGTTGCTGGAGACGGGTGAGTTTGAAAAGCTTTTTATTTTAAATGTACGTGATTTTTCTGGTACGTGTTTCCCAAATCACACCACTGTGTTGTCCGTGGGACATCAGTGATGCCAGAAAAAAATGTACTTGTCTCCGTGTGGAATACATGGACTCGCGTGTGCGCCGCACGGAAACACATCAGTAAGAAATCACTTATGTGTTCACAGACCCATTGATTTTAATGGGTCTGCATATGTCAGTTATTCTGGTATGTATAAAAACTGTAACATACGTACCAGAGTCACTAATGTGTGAAGGGAGCCTAAGAGAGAGAAATATTTTCATAGTGGTTAACGAAAAATCCTTTCATAATAAAGCCAAATCCAATGATTAACAATTAAAAAAAATATATATATATAAAACACACAAAAAATGTAAAGATATCAAGTATTTGTTATTTTCATAATTGTCAACATTTTTACAATAAAACTACTGTATGTAAATTAAATTAATATTATTTTGTAGTATTGTATAATAATATTGATAACAATTTGTCACATAAAACTTCATGAAAAAAGCACAATATAAGTAAGATGTTTGAAAATTAAAATATGAAGCTGTTTATCTATGGTCTGGCATTACACTTGCCACATCTCATCATCTACAAAACTTTAGTCTGCAACGTATCTGCTCCTCAAACACGAGACATATCTGAAAAGCAGGCAGAAAAATATGATTAAATGTCTTCTATCCTCAGTGATCAAAAAAACCTCCAAGGCCTATTAAATTGATGAAGTTAAAAACGACAACCTTAAGTGTGAGATGTTAGAAAAAATTGTTACGCTGTTGACTAAAGTAGACAGAGTTACTTACAGGAGAGGCTAATCCATTCGACCTGCCAAGCCTGTGTTTCACATCTGATTAAAAACATGCCAGTCTTCCCACACAGAAAAGCACACAACACTACAAAATAGACCCACTTTCCAGTGAGTGTTTTCTGTGAACCTGTTGGGGCTTGGCAGAAACATTAATCTTTTCTTTTCCCCTCAACAGTAAATCAGCAGCTAGGAAAACATTCTGTTTCCAAAGACCCAGGGGGAGATATTCCCACTGAGGTAGAATAAAAGAGCGTTACATAGAAAATAGCACGCTGGATGGCACATGTTCATCTAAAGCTTATTTCCAAACAGGCATTAGAATAGTTTGGTAAGCACCATCCAGTCTTTCTAAAAATAATAAAAATAACAATAATAATCCTTGAAATATGCTCTGCACATGAGAGATTTTTTCAAATTTGAAGAAATAGTGGATAATTGAGAGTGAGAACATTATTGGTTTAGAAAAGAAAATGTTCACAAAAAAATATGTTGCAGAAACTTCAATTTTAATATCTGGAAAAACTAATAACTTAGAAGATCTTGGCACAATTCATCACAGAAAATAAAAAAAATGCTTATATAACATAATAAACTAGTATTTAACTGGGTTTTTTATTAGATTATTATAGAAAATAAAAAAATGTCCCAGAAAAGTGGCAGATACTAGAATGTAAGCTACATTGTATCCATGTTGGCATTTCCTTGTTGCTTATATTTGCCACATGCATTTAAAATTCAGCTGCTCCTCGGTATTTACTCACTAAACATGGAGAGATAGCAAAATAGGTATACCAAGAACGGAAAAAAATGCCTGTATAAAAATTTGGCTACAGAATCATTTACGAAACAACATTGAAGGTGTTGCAACTCTAGCAATAAGAAGCAAAGATGTATACAAATGGCACTTCTTGAGATAGTAGACATAAGAAAATCAGGAGATAGGGATACTATTTCTGAATCATGTAGTGCATTTAGAAAACATTATGAGCCCAACTCAATGAGGTGTGATTGCCAGTTTTCTGGAATAAAGCATCTTACAATGTCACAAAAGTTTGTGACATGGTGTTTTTAAGTTAGTCTTGGCTAGCTCTGGCCAAACATTTAGATGCATTGTGGTAAGCCAAGGCCCATCCTCCAAATTCATCAAAATGTATGCCATTTTTGTGGTGTAAATTATGGAACAAGTCTTACTGGATAAATTAGTGTCACAGGTCTGTCACAACAGAGAGTGGCCTCTCCTATTCTTGGGGTCAGAAGATTGCAATGCTTAGCTACTTGCACACATGCTTTGTTTTCTTGTAAGTCGTGTAGATTTCCCTTGTGCTAGTGCTGCAAGGGTTAAAACTGTTCTTTTGTCTCCTAAGGTTTTCCATTCTGGTCGATCTCAGCTGGCCTATTTTATTCACTCCTCTCTCTGGTAAAAGGTCCCACCTCTTAGCTTGGCTAATTGCCAGTGATAGGCTGCTATACCTTGGTATCAGTGTGGAGTCGTGGAAAGAAAAGTTGCTTTGGATTGGTTTGTGATGATTGCCATCTGGAAGGTTTTTTTCTACCCTTTCTGTCTAGTTCCCCTTATCGCTTTATCACAAAGCATAAAGGCCCAGTCACACTAAACAACTTACCAGCGATCCCAACAACGATACAACCTGATAGGGATCGCTGGTAAGTTGCTAGGAGGTCGCTGGTGACATGTCACACTAAGCGATGCTCCAGCGATCCCACCAGAAACCTGACCATACAGGGATCGCTGGAGCGTCGCTACACGGGTTGCTGGTGAGCTGTCACACAGGCAGATCTCACCAGCAACCAGTGACCAGCCCCCAGCGCCGCGTGGAAGCATTGCTGCGCTTGGTAATTAAGGTAAATATCGGGTAACCAACCACTTAGCGCTGGCTCCCTGCACACCTAGCCACAGTACACATCGGGTTAATTACCCGATGTGTACTCTGCTACGTGTGCAGGCAGCAAGAGCTGGCTTCTGCGGACGCTGGTAACCACGGTAAACATCGGGTAACCAAGAAGCCCTTACCTTGGTTACCCGATATTTACCTTCGTTACCAGTGTCCGCCGCTCTCACGCTGCCAGTGCCGGCTCCCTGCTCCCTGCACTCCTAGCCACAGTACACATCGGGTTAATTACCCGATGTGTACTGTGGCTATGTGTGCAGAGAGCAGGGAGCCGGCACTGACAGCTGAGAGCGGCGGACGCTGGTAACTAAGGTAAATATCGGGTAAATAAGGTAAGGGCTTCTTGGTTACCCGATGTTTACCGTGGTTACCAGTGTCCGCAGAAGCTGGCTCCTGCTGCCTGCACATTTAGTTGTTGCTCTGTCGCTGTCACACACAGCGATGTGCGCTTCACAGCGGGAGAGCAACAACTAAAAAATGATCCAGGACATTTGGCAACAACCAGCGACCTCCCAAAAGGGGCCAGGTTATTGCTGGATGTCACACACAGGAACATAGCTAGCAACATCGCTGCTACGTCACAAAAGTTGTTCCTTAGCAGCGATGTTGCTAGCGATGTTGCTTAGTGTGACGTGGCCTTAACTTGTGTTCTTGCTGCCTTGCACACTAGTCAGGGCAGGGTTTAATGTAAGTCAGGGGGAGGAGTGTGATCAAAACAGGGGATGAAAGAATCTATCTAGGTACATCAGGTACCTCAGGGTTGCTTATGGTAGGTGTCAGGGGTTGCCCTTCCTATTTGTCCCTAGTAGCTGTAGTGCTTTCCTTCTGTCCAGCAGTGCACTGTTTTACTCCTTAGTGAAGCTTGACCTTAACAATGGCCTCACCTTATTTGAGGCTTTAATAGACTCTGTTTCTGCTCTGGCAGAGCAGCTGCAAAATCTGTTTCTCAAGGTGGCATATCTGTGTTCAGTGATACTACAGCACTAGCCACAGACTATGGGTTTAGCAGTCATTGCTGCTGGGCACTTCCTGTCTGAGTTTAAATTGGCTTTTCTGGGTAGGTTGTCTGGAGGTTTTTTTTTTTTAGGGAAGTCTGTAAGGTGTACTTTAGTCTTCAACCTCAGTCCTTGGGTACTGAGGAGCAGCAAGTGGGATTGTCATCTTCCTTCTTCAGATGGACTTTCATGCATGTTGTTTTTCCCTACCATCCGGTTCTCAGTCGCTCTGGATGGTTGATAAATGTTTCAGCGCTCTGGAGCTCGTTTATGACAATCTTGACTGTGCCTCCTTTGCTGAATTCAAACTATGCCAGCGTCAGCAGGGAGATCAGTCAGCTGAGATATTTTGCTCTGAGTTCCACAGATGGTCCAAGAACACTAGATTGAATTACCCTGGTCTCTAGAGTTATTTTTGTCAGGGTCTTTTTGAAAGAATAAAAGATACCTTTGTCCTGTAGATACTCCTGTGACCTTTGAGCCTGCTATGTCAGTAGCAAGTCAGTTGATCGTTGTCTCCATGAGAGACCAAAGAAAAACACAATTACCTCCTGGACTTCTTGTTTATAATGATCTTGGGTCTCAGCTCACGGGGAGCCATTAAGTTTGGGCGGGGGGGACTCTGTACACTGGTCATCTGATTGGTGCAAAACAGGAGGTTTTTGTGGTTCTAAGGGTCATTTTGTAGGTACCTTCCCCTCAATATGTAACCATAAGATTGCCAGAAAACTAATGAGTCTAGGTTGCATAGGGGATAGCAATCTGCCTGTACATATCTCCTCTAAAGGTAGCTTACAATTTTGTTTACCCAAGGTCCTTTTAGGTGGAAGAAAGGTATTTATTTGTGCCTTTTTGGATAATGGTGTGGGGTTTAATCTGATGGACTCTCGCTTTGTCCCAACTCAGGGCCTTACACCTCATAAGTTGCCTAAGCCTATTCCCATTGTTGCTATAAATTCTGCACCCCTAAGTCAGGGTCATTTCACTAAGGTCATTCAGGATTTTTTTCTAAATGTTGGGGCTATGCAGACTGAATTCATTAACTGTTATATGTTAGAGGTGCTGCCTCCTTAGTGATTCTAGGTTTCCGTTAGCTTACAGTACCTTACACAATCTGATCCGGTAGTAGACAGGCATACAAGGGAGGTGGTGAGATGGAGCATTTACTGTCAAAATAACTGCCTGAACACTCTTATGATTGTGCAACCAATCTAATTCCAGGAACCAAGTTGCCTAAAAGTAGGTTACATAACATTTCTGGCCCTCAGAGATACGCAATAAAGGATTACATTACAGAGAGCATTGCTAAAGGACATATTAGACCCTTCTCAACTCCCATGGCAGCAGGGTTTTTCTTTGTTAAAAAAAAAATATGGGGATGTTTAGATTTCGGCAAACTGAAGCAGATCATCATCCGGGATCTTACCCCTCTCATCCTGGACCACTTTAAACAGATTGTCAGGGCAAAATGTTTGAAAACTTTGTCATGAAGAATTGGTTTGTCCAACGCTTCCTTCATTTTTCAGCATTTTGTTAATTACATTTTTCTACATCTGGTGGGTAGATTTGTGGTTATCTATTTAGATGAAATTTTAATTTATTTACATGACCTAGAGTCACACTAGGGACATGTAAGACAGGTTTTACAGATACTTAGGGAGAATAAACTCTCTGTCAAGCTAGAGAAATGTATGTTTGCCATCCAAGAGATTCAATTTCTGGGATATTTATTATCATTCCTCTGCTTTGTATGGATCCCGTGAAAATCCAGTCAGTCCTGGAATGCGATCACTCTGAAAATCTGAAGACTTTACAGCGATTTCTAGATTTTGACAACTATTACCGTTGGTTCATCAAAAACATTTCACAAGAAGATAAACCATTGCCGGATATAAACCGGCAGGGGGCAGACTTTTTGAGATGTCTAATCAGGCCCCTGAGCATTTGTTTCCTTAAAGAAAAGTTTTGTTTCTGTTTTGGACCTAATACAGCCTGATGTCACCAAATCATTTATTGTAAAGGTAGATGCATCTGATGTAAAGATAGAGGTTGTATTATCACAGGGGTCATCCCCAAGTGAGTGGCATCTTTTTCTCTAAAAAATTGTCACCCACCAAGAGGTACTATAACATCAGCAATAAGGAACTTCTGGCTATAAAATTATCCTTTTCTTAGCAGGTGCAGTACATGTGGTCAAGGTTCTCATGGATCATAAAAACTTATTAGAAACTGCGACTTACTCCTATACAGGCAAGGTGGTCTTTGTCACTAGATTCAACTTTTTTGTACTGTATCATCCAAGGGTTAAAACATTAAAGCATTGCCCCACTTTTCCTGTGGGGAGAAAATGGGGGTGAGTCTGTCCCCATTTTTTGGATAATGGGGTGAGTTCTGGCCCCAATATTTCTGCAATATGTTCAAACCTGGAGGACATCACGGAGACCCAGGTGGACACCCTCGCCACCCATCTTCCAATTAACCTGTTTGTTCAGTTGAACCTCCGACTTGGAATATTAAGTGAAAGTTATGATTCAGTTTTTGAAGGTTGTCCTGGTAGTAAAACTACCACTCTTCTACTCTTGCATTACTTTTGATAATCAAGCTTACATAATGATGTCCAGAATTATTTATCTTCTTGTAATTCATGTCTGTGTTGTAAAACTCCCCTTACTCATTCATCTGTGATTTTGCAACTATTGGGCATTCCCAGTAGTCTGGGGGCTCACCTGTTAGTGGATTTTGTCAATGATCTCTCTGTGTTTGCAGGTAAAACTGTGGTAGTGCTAGTAGTTGTGCATAAATTTAGCAAAATGGCTCGTTTTATTGTGTTTCCATCATTTCCGAGTGCTAAAACTTTGCCAAAAGTTTTCATGAATGAGATTGTGAAGCTTCATGGACTCCCCTCTCATATTGTTTTGGCTCAAGGGGCCCAATATATATGTCAAAGTTTTGGAAGGCATTTTGTATTTGTTTAGGGATTCATCTCTCATTTTCGTCCACTTTTCTCTCACTCTCTAAGGCCCTCTTCACATGTCCATGAAAAACATTTGTGTTTTGCATGTCGTGTTGAAGGTGCGTATAGCCCATCCGTGTGCCTTGCTTTTGGCGCACTAGTGTTCACAGTGTGCTATCTGTGATAGCATATGGAGAGCAGGAACTTTTTACTCACCTTTCCCCAACACTGCTGTCCCCGATGCTGATGTCTCCAGCGCTGCTGCTGCTTTTGGGTCCATGGTGCAGTGAATATTCATGAGCATAATGAGTGGGCCTGGAAGCAAGTGACAGCAGTGCCGAACACAGCAGCACTGGAAACAGGTCAGTATAGAAAATCGTTTTATTTCAAAGACACGTATTTTCTCCAGTAGGTCTCACACTGATGCCACATAGTTTACATCAGTGTGTGGTCCGTGTGACATGAGTGCTGCTGGAGAAAAACAGACTTGTCTCCATGCGGAACACATGGACACACGTGTGTAGCACACGGAAACACCTCTGTGAGAAAACACTGATTTGTGCGCAGACCCATTGATTTTATTGGTTCTGTGTATGTCCATATCTCCAGTACATATGAAAATGGACATCATACGTACTGGAATCACTGATGAGTGAAGGGACCTAATGGATAGACTGAATAGGTGAATCAAAATCTTGAGAAATATCTGAGATTTTTGTTTCTGAAAATCAGGAGAATTAGATTTTTTTATTACCTTTAGTTAGCAGTAAATAACCAACATTACAAATACACAGGCAAGCCCTCGTTCTTCGGGCCATATGGCTTTCATTCACAATTCTATACCTTTAATGGAAATCGTTCTTCCAGAGTTCCTGGGGAAGTGTGATTTTCCTCCTCTATAAACTCTGTGTGGCAGGGGGTTGTAAATAATTTGAGTTCCAAATATAAAAGTATGGGTGATCTGAAGAGCGTAATTGATCTAAACTTCAGTGTTGTTGATTTGATGTGGTTCTCAACTAAAACCATTAAATTAAAAGTTCCTTCCTGTATTCTGAAATTCAGGTTCATCGGCCCCTATAAGATAGTTGCCGCAATCAATCCAGTAGCATTTCCCGTTGCCTTGCCACCTACCTTTAAAATCCATAATGTGTTTCACAAATCACTCTTCAAAAAATATATTGCTTCTTCGGAACCAGTACCGCTACATCCTCCTCCAGTTGTTGTCGATGGGAATCTTGAGTTTTATGTAGTCAAAATATTTGATTCCTACTTTGTACAATGAACCCTTTCATTACTTGGTGCATTGGGAGGGTTATGATCTAGAGGAGAAGATGTGGGTTCCAGCATGCTCATGATATTGGGCTAGTCCAGTCATATCATGCTTTACACGCTGATAAACCAGGTCCTAAGGGTCCTGAGACTCCTCTTTTTAGAGGGGTACTGTCATGGGACTATCATGACAGAAAGTGTGCTGTCGTACTCTTGGAGTCATAATCTTGCAGCGCCTGGCTACATGTATACCTGTGCTGGTTGAAGCTAATTTGCTTTTCTGTTCGCCGTGCAGATTTCACTTGTGCTAGTGCTGCAAGGGCTAAAGCTATTATTTTTTTTGTCTCTTGAGGCTTTCTGTCCTGGTCTACCTCAGTTGTTCTGTTTTATCCACTCCCCTCTGGTATAAATACTCACCTATTAGCTTGGATAATTGCCAGTGATTGCCTGTTATACCTTGATACCGGTGTGTAGGTGAACTGTTAAAAAAAAGATTGCATTGGACTAGTTTCTGGAGATTGTGTGATGCCCTGGCCTATCAGGTCGTCACAGGGTATTGTGAAATCTGCCCTTCTGCACAGTATCCACTCCTCCTTGGTTACAGATCCTGGTCCTTTGGTGTTGCTAACAGATTAGCCAGTCAAAATCCTAGGAACACTTTACACCAAAGCCACCATACACACCATTGGGGGGCCTGAAGGGAATAGGACCGCCCATATGGGGGAGTTGGTACTGAAAAGTGAGAAAGTGACAGAGAAGTGAAACTGGAGTGAAAGGAGTAGGAGGTAGAACAGTGACTCTCCGAGAGGGAGAGGTCACCGGTCTGGAGCAGGGCTCCTGGAGTTTACTAGGTGGCAGACGTTAGTCTGGGCCTGGTAGGAGCTGGAACCCCGGTCGCAGAGGATCGCGTCAAGGGGCACGGTCTGCTGAGAAGGGCAGCAGGTGGCCTTGAGCCATCACCGGGCAGGGGCCAGGGCACGACGGGGTACGTGGACCCCAGGCCGGGAAGTAGCTTCACGCAGTTCCTGTTTATTCTGAATCATTGAAGGGAAGAGATGAGGAGTCTGGTGGTGGCGGTGCAAGCCCATGAGATTGAAATCCCACGTGAAGAGAGGGTAAGCACTTACCCAGTCCCTATTGATTGCCCAAATCCCTATGTGTCCCTATATGGGGGGTTAGAAGGGAACAGTGAGAAAGTGACAGAGAAGTGAAACAGGAGTGAAAGGAGTAGGAGGTGGAACAGTGACTCTCCGAGAGGTCACCGGTCCGGAGCAGGGCTCCTGGAGTTTACTAGGTGGCAAATGTTAGTCTGGGCCTGGTAGGGGATTGCGTCAAAGGGCACGGTCTGCCGTGAAGGGTAGCCAGTGGCCTTGAGCCATCACCGGGCAGGGGCCAGGGCATGACGTGGTATGTGGACCCCAGGCCGGGAAGTAGCTTCACGCGTCTCGGTAATTTACCCGACGGAGGTGAAGACTTCAAGATTCAACCCCAACCCGCTCCAAAATTGGGGTACTAGCGTACCGATGGGATAGGACTTTCCCAAATACAGTCCAAAGAAATCCTACGCGTGAACCCTGAGAGCAAGCTCACTCCGTTAACCATACGGGTGAGCGGGACCTGAAAAGTTTCAAGCTTGAGGGTCCAACTAGTGAGAAGGTACCACGGAAAAGGCCACAGGCTAATAGCAACAGCAAGGGTACGGATCCCAGCGTGCTCCCTCCAGGCTGCAGTGGTGCTCAGAATTCTGGTTTACAAGCTGTCGGTGCTATTATTCCTGGGCTGAGTGAGTATGCTGAAAAGCCCCTTTTCCTCTACCCAACAGCACCCCAATCACCAACACCCAAAAGAGGGGTTAAAACATCTGCTACACCATCGTCACCAGGCTCCCCCAACTGCAGCGGTGGTCTCCTACATTACCACGCACCGTGGGTGGCATCACAAACTGTACATACTCCCCCTCTCTTCTTTTAATTCGAGATGCCCCAGATTTGGAGACCCCTCGAGCCACTACGGCTCTGGATCCGAACGGCTCGGCCGCTGACACGGGGGCGGTACAATTGCAGCATGGAAGTTTATTTACTCCGTTCTCTCTAATTTCCTTTGTGTCTTAATCACAGTGCAGGACAAATGATCCTTCTGCCCTGTGCACTAGTCAGGGCTGGGCTTAGGATAAGTCAGGGGTAGGAGCGTGATAGCTGCAAGGGGTGAAAAAACCTGTCTTGAGACATCAGTGAACTGAAGGTTGCTTAGGGTAACTGTCAGAGTTTACCCTTCCTGTTTGTCCCTAGTCTAGTGGCAGTCTACCTCTTTCCATCTTTTGCATATGTGCCGTTTGCCTCCTTCAGGGGAGTGTGACAATTAGGCCTTATATCTGTTTCATGATCTAAAAGTCACTTCATATCATCTAATTCCATGGCAAATTAAAGTGATATATAGTGTTAAATCTAAAACTTGTAGAAGGAGGTATTACTGCGCTGCCCGGGACAGGAAAAATACAAAAAAAACTGTTGTATAATGAAAGGAGTGATTTTATTTCTACGCATTTCAGGAGTCTGTGCCCCCTTCTTCTGGAAATGAATCACTCTGATGCACATGGATGAAGAAGGGGGCACAGACTCCTGACATGCGTAGAAATAAAATCCTTCCTTTTATAATACAAAATTTTGTTTTGTATTTTTCCTGTCACGGGCAGCGCAGTAATACCTCCTTCTGCTCCTTCAGTCTACATTTGATATCTCAGAGAACTGCTGCAGCCTGTTTCATTGAGTTTGCTTTGGGCGTTGTGACTCTCTCACAACCTTTAGGGTATGTTTGCACGTTGAGTATTTCCTTGCGTTCATGTGCAAGAGAGTTGTGAATAAAGATCACTGATAAATTCATGTGTTATTAGTGGAAGAGTGACTGATGTCTTCCGTGAGATGAGCTGTGGACACTGTTATATCCAGGTATTGCTCCTTTAATTTCAACTTGACTTTTCCAATCCATGCTACTTTCTTACTATGTACACACTTTCACTTTCATCAAATAGTATGGTCACACATAGACAGGTATAAATAGTTGAGTAAGCAAAGGTAGTATTCTAAAGAAATGAGGAACTGAGTGCTATTGAAAAGCAAGGAGAGAAGTGGAAACTATATTTTGCAGTAGATAATTATACTAAGCATAAAGGTACGGAGAAAAAAATAATGCTGACCTCACTAAGTCAAGAGCTATTGGCATTAGGCGGTCAGTCCATATGCAGTAGTAGTGAAATGGTTTTACACCTAACTAGAGATAAGCAAATAAAGTCCAATGGAATTGAATTATACTCGACTTTTACAAAAATCCGCTCAGCCACAATGCTGACATTTTTAATTTTTTTTCTCATTACCTATTTTTTATACTTCTTGCTTTCAGTTTTTGCGTGTTTGTTTTTTCTTTTTTTTCCATCTTCTCTGTTTCATATTTCTCCATCATAATGGCCTTGTTCAGACTGGCACATTTTTGCAACAGTCTGTATATTAACATTACATTGAGAATGGTAGCCATGATTCTAATGTGCATAAGTGATTTCCCACACTATTCTTAAGTCCATGTGAACAAAAATTAAAAATAACAGAATGTACTATTCTGGCTTTAGAAATTAAAATAATGCATGTATTGGAAGTGATTGGAGCTGCTCATGGATGCTATCATGTTTAGAATTTGTAGCCATGGCTGACCTGATTATTATAGTGGTGCACTAATCCAACAATCTTTTACTATCATTTGCCCAGTTGCCCAGTCACTATTACTTCTCTAATAAAGCTGTGCCTGCACTCTACCAGCATGTCACAGGTAGAGTTGAGCGCGGTTCGTGGTTCGTGGTTCTCCAGTTCGCGGCTCGAGTGATTTTGGGGCATGTTCTAGATCGAACTAGAACTCGAGCTTTTTGCAAAAGCTCGATAGTTCTAGAAACGTTCGAGAACGGTTCTAGCAGCCAAAAAACAGCTAAATCCTAGCTTGGTTTCTGCTGTAATAGTGTAAGTCATTCTGTGAATCAAACTATTATCACATTTCAGTGTATAGTGTGCGTGAACAGCGCCTTCAGATCACTGCTGTTTCTATAATGGCGATCGCCATTTTTTTTTTTTTTTTTCTTGTCTTCCTTCCCTAAGCGCGCGCGTCTTGTGGGGCGGGCCAGCATGTCAGCCAATCACAGACACACACACACCTAAGTGGACTTTGAGCCAGAGAAGCAACGGCATGTGTGATAGGATCTGCATGTCACATGTCCCTGCATTATAAAACCGGACATTTTCTTCACGAACGCCATTATCTGCCTTCTGCGTCTTTGGTGTCAGACATCAGTGTCGCAGCTCCGTCCTCCTGAGTCCTATAGCCGATACAGCTGTATGCGCTGCATACACAGCGTTAGACAGCTTAGGGAGAGCACATTCTAGCAGTCCTTTTAAGGGCTCAAAGCGGCAGGGTCAGAGAGCCATAAGTGACAGGTCCTGCAAACAGCAACAGCGTCTGTGTAGCCCAGGTCAGGGATTTCCTCCCTGCATTTCACCATTAGGAGGGAATAGAAAGGCAGGCTTCCATTCCTCTACCCAGAGCACCACAATCCTGCCACTGTACCCTCTTGTCCTCTGCACACTCCAACTCATTCTAAGTAAGCCATTATACTAGCAAACATTCAGTGTACCTAGTGGCATCCTATACGTGGCTATTGGACTTTGCTATAGTCCCACTAGTGCAAAGACATTTGCAGAGCACGTCTGCCTGCATTGCACACTACAACTTTTTTAAACTAAGCAATTTTACTAGCAAACACTCAGTGTACCTAGTGGCATCCTATACGTGGCTATTGGACTTTGCTATAGTCCCACTAGTGCCAAGACATTTGCAGAGCGCATCTGCCTGCGTTGCACACTCCAACGAATTATAACTAAGCCATTATACTAGCACACACTCAGTGTACCTAGTGGCATCCTATACGTGGCTATTGGACTTTGCTATAGTCCCACTAGTGCAAAGACATTAGCAGAGCACATCTGCCTGCATTGCACACTCCAAGTTTTTTAAACTAAGCAATTTTACTAGCAAACACTCAGTGTACCTAGTGGCATCCTATACGTGGCTATTGGACTTTGCTATAGTCCCACTAGTGCAAAGACATTTGCAGAGCACGTCTGCCTGCATTGCACACTACAACTTTTTTAAACTAAGCAATTTTACTAGCAAACACTCAGTGTACCTAGTGGCATCCTATACGTGGCTATTGGACTTTGCTATAGTCCCACTAGTGCCAAGACATTTGCAGAGCGCATCTGCCTGCGTTGCACACTCCAACTAATTATAACTAAGCCATTATACTTGCACACACTAAGTGTTTTTTAGTGGCATCCTATACGTGGCTATTGGACTTTGCTATAGTCCCACTAGTGCCAAGACATTTGCAGAGCGCATCTGCCTGCGTTGCACACTCCAACTAATTATAACTAAGCCATTATACTAGCACACACTCAGTGTACCTAGTGGCATCCTATACGTGGCTATTGGACTTTGCTATAGTCCCACTAGTGCCAAGACATTTGCAGCACGTCTGCCTGCGTTGCACACTCCAACTAATTATAACTAAGCCATTATACTAGCACACACTCAGTGTACCTAGTGGCATCCTATACGTGGCTATTGGACTTTGCTATAGTCCCACTAGTGCCAAGACATTTGCAGCACGTCTGCCTGCGTTGCACACTCCAACTAATTATAACTAAGCCATTATACTAGCACACACTCAGTGTACCTAGTGGCATCCTATACGTGGCTATTGGACTTTGCTATAGTCCCACTAGTGCCAAGACATTTGCAGCACGTCTGCCTGCGTTGCACACTCCAACTAATTATAACTAAGCCATTATACTAGCACACACTCAGTGTACCTAGTGGCATCCTATACGTGGCTATTGGACTTTGCTATAGTCCCACTAGTGCCAAGACATTTGCAGCACGTCTGCCTGCGTTGCACACTCCAACTAATTATAACTAAGCCATTATACTAGCACACACTCAGTGTACCTAGTGGCATCCTATACGTGGCTATTGGACTTTGCTATAGCCCCACTAGTGCCAAGACATTTGCAGCACGTCTGCCTGCGTTGCACACTCCAACTAATTATAACTAAGCCATTATACTAGCACACACTCAGTGTACCTAGTGGCATCCTATACGTGGCTATTGGACTTTGCTATAGTCCCACTAGTGCCAAGACATTTGCAGCACGTCTGCCTGCGTTGCACACTCCAACTAATTATAACTAAGCCATTATACTAGCACACACTCAGTGTACCTAGTGGCATCCTATACGTGGCTATTGGACTTTGCTATAGTCCCACTAGTGCAAAGACATTTGCAGAGCACGTCTGCCTGCATTGCACACTACAACTTTTTTAAACTAAGCAATTTTACTAGCAAACACTCAGTGTACCTAGTGGCATCCTATACGTGGCTATTGGACTTTGCTATAGTCCTACTAGTGCCAAGACATTTGCAGAGCGCATCTGCCTGCGTTGCACACTCCAACTAATTATAACTAAGCCATTATACTAGCACACACTCAGTGTACCTAGTGGCATCCTATACGTGGCTATTGGACTTTGCTATAGTCCCACTAGTGCCAAGACATTTGCAGCACGTCTGCCTGCGTTGCACACTCCAACTAATTATAACTAAGTCATTATACTAGCACACACTCAGTGTACCTAGTGGCATCCTATACGTGGCTATTGGACTTTGCTATAGTCCCACTAGTGCCAAGACATTTGCAGCACGTCTGCTTGCGTTGCACACTCCAACTAATTATAACTAAGCCATTATACTAGCACACACTCAGTGTACCTAGTGGCATCCTATACGTGGCTATTGGACTTTGCTATAGTCCCACTAGTGCCAAGACATTTGCAGCACGTCTGCCTGCGTTGCACACTCCAACTAATTATAACTAAGCCATTATACTAGCACACACTCAGTGTACCTAGTGGCATCCTATACGTGGCTATTGGACTTTGCTATAGTCCCACTAGTGCCAAGACATTTGCAGCACGTCTGCCTGCGTTGCACACTCCAACTAATTATAACTAAGCCATTATACTAGCACACACTCAGTGTACCTAGTGGCATCCTATACGTGGCTATTGGACTTTGCTATAGTCCCACTAGTGCAAAGACATTTGCAGAGCACGTCTGCCTGCATTGCACACTACAACTTTTTTAAACTAAGCAATTTTACTAGCAAACACTCAGTGTACCTAGTGGCATCCTATACGTGGCTATTGGACTTTGCTATAGTCCTACTAGTGCCAAGACATTTGCAGAGCGCATCTGCCTGCGTTGCACACTCCAACTAATTATAACTAAGCCATTATACTAGCACACACTCAGTGAACCTAGTGGCATCCTATACGTGGCTATTGGACTTTGCTATAGTCCCACTAGTGCCAAGACATTTGCAGCACGTCTGCCTGCGTTGCACACTCCAACTAATTATAACTAAGCCATTATACTAGCACACACTCAGTGTACCTAGTGGCATCCTATACGTGGCTATTGGACTTTGCTATAGTCCCACTAGTGCCAAGACATTTGCAGCACGTCTGCCTGCGTTGCACACTCCAACTAATTATAACTAAGCCATTATACTAGCACACACTCAGTGTACCTAGTGGCATCCTATACGTGGCTATTGGACTTTGCTATAGTCCCACTAGTGCAAAGACATTTGCAGAGCACGTCTGCCTGCATTGCACACTACAACTTTTTTAAACTAAGCAATTTTACTAGCAAACACTCAGTGTACCTAGTGGCATCCTATACGTGGCTATTGGACTTTGCTATAGTCCTACTAGTGCCAAGACATTTGCAGCACGTCTGCCTGCGTTGCACACTCCAACTAATTATAACTAAGCCATTATACTAGCACACACTCAGTGTACCTAGTGGCATCCTATACGTGGCTATTGGACTTTGCTATAGTCCCACTAGTGCCAAGACATTTGCAGCACGTCTGCCTGCGTTGCACACTCCAACTAATTATAACTAAGCCATTATACTAGCACACACTCAGTGTACCTAGTGGCATCCTATACGTGGCTATTGGACTTTGCTATAGTCCCACTAGTGCCAAGACATTTGCAGCACGTCTGCCTGCGTTGCACACTCCAACTAATTATAACTAAGCCATTATACTAGCACACACTCAGTGTACCTAGTGGCATCCTATACGTGGCTATTGGACTTTGCTATAGTCCTACTAGTGCCAAGACATTTGCAGAGCGCATCTGCCTGCGTTGCACACTCCAACTAATTATAACTAAGCCATTATACTAGCACACACTCAGTGTACCTAGTGGCATCCTATACGTGGCTATTGGACTTTGCTATAGTCCCACTAGTGCCAAGACATTTGCAGCACGTCTGCCTGCGTTGCACACTCCAACTAATTATAACTAAGCCATTATACTAGCACACACTCAGTGTACCTAGTGGCATCCTATACGTGGCTATTGGACTTTGCTATAGTCCCACTAGTGCCAAGACATTTGCAGCACGTCTGCCTGCGTTGCACACTCCAACGAATTATAACTAAGTTACATTGTCAGGGATATTTATTCTTTATTATTCTGCTGTTAATAAAGCTAGACCACCACTGCAATCTTCACCACCTCTCAATTTTTACTACCACATTTTCAGTCCACAATCTTGTCGCAATCAACATGAGTGGCAAAATGACAGATGCTGGTGGAAAGGGGAAGAGGCGTGGTGGAAAAGGCAAAAAAGGTTTTGTCAGTGGGGAAGGTGCCAAAGCTCCATTATCATCTGCTGAAGATAGACCATCTACTAGCAAAAGTAAGATGTCTACTACTTATTGTGGACAATCCGATGTGCTCCCTTTTTTACGGACACGAACAAGAGGAACAAAGGTAGATGATGGGCAAAAAAGGAAAATGCTTGAATGGATCTCAAGTGGTCCAACAAGTGCCCTCTCAGCCACTTCAAGTACCGCATCCAAAAAACACCATTCCTCTGAGTTGTCATCCCAATCACACTTGATTTCTCACAGCTCTGAAGTCTCCATCAGCCCTGCACAGTATGGTGGAACTGAGATGGCTGAGTCTGCAGAGCTGTTCAGTCACACTATAGCCTGGGAATCAGAGGTCTGCTCCCAAGCTACAGTGAGTACAGAACAGGAAATGGTCTGCAGTGATGCCCAGAACCTTTGTGACTCAGATTCAGGCCGTGAGGACCAAGTTTCTGAGCATAATGTTGACCCTTTGTCACAAACTGTAACACCTGTGGTTATAGACAATGAGGAACATACTGATGAAGATGAGACGCAGATACCCGATTGGGATGACAACTTAAATATTCGGTCAGGGCAAGAAGAGGCTCGGTCTGAGGGGGAGGGGAGTGCGAACACAACAATTGATGATGACGTTCTAGATCCCACCTACTGTCAACCCCCAGTCAGGCACTCGAGGAGGTCAACAGAGGCGGTGGAGGAGGATGCAACCGACGACGAAGTTACCTTGCGCCTTCCTGGACAGAGTCGGAGCACTGGTAGCACGTCTACAACTGCATCCTCAGCCACCACTCTGCCTATGAGCATTATTCGGGGTGGATCAACAGGTCGCATGGCCTCTAAGCCTTGCCTAGCCTGGGCCTTTTTTCACATCGAAAAAGATCGCCCAACTCATGTGATATGTAACATTTGTCATGATTCTGTTAGTAGAGGTCAAAACCTCAGCAGTTTGACAACTTCTTCCATGAATCGTCACATGAATAAATATCATAAGTCCCGGTGGGAAGCTCACCGTGCTGCAATGCCGGCTAGCGGAGCGAACCATCCACCGCCCGCCCCTTCCAGTGCATCCGCGCGCTCTTCATCTTCTAGGACTGTGGGGACAGCTGTCACACCTGTTTTTCCACGCAAAACTTCCACCACTGTAACCGCAACAGGCAGTTTGCTTGTAAGGTCGTCAGTTGGTTTGGAAGGGGAAACAAGTGAGTGTGTACAGCTCTCTCAGACATCGATAGCACCAATGTTGGATGAAGGCAACATCATGTCTCCGCCTGCACTTTCCTCACAAACCTGCATTTTTCCAGGGACACCCTACTCAACACCGTCTACACACAGCAGCCAGATCTCTGTCCCTCAGATGTGGTCAAATAAAAGGCCACTTCCTCCGACCCATGACAAAGCTAAGAGGTTGACTCTATCCCTCTGTAAGCTGTTGGCTACCGAAATGCTGCCTTTCCGCCTAGTGGACACACAGGATTTTAGAGACCTTATGTCTGTCGCTGTGCCCCAGTACCAGATGCCTAGTCGCCACTACTTCTCTAAGAAAGGTGTGCCCGCGCTACACCAGCATGTCGCACACAACATCACCGCTTCCTTGAGAAACTCTGTGTGTGAACGGGTGCATTTCACCACCGATACTTGGACCAGTAAGCATGGACAGGGACGTTACATGTCGCTGACTGGGCACTGGGTAACTATGGTGATAGATGGTGAAGGGTCTGCTGCACAAGTCTTGCCGTCCCCACGACTTGTGTGTCAATCCTCTGTCTGTCCAAGTTCCGCCACAGCTTCTGCATCCTCCACCTCATCTGGGTCCTCCACCTCCGCCCCAAGCCTGCCTGGTCAGGCCACCAGCGTTCTCACTGCGCAGAAGGAATCACGCACGCCTCATTACTATGCTGGCAGCCGAGCGCAACGGCATCAGGCGGTCTTTAGCTTGACATGTCTTGGTAATAAGAGTCACACAGCTGAGGAGTTGTGGTCAGCTCTGCGGTCCGAGTTTAATAAATGGTTGTCTCCACTCAACCTGCAGCCTGGTAAGGCCGTGTGCGACAATGCTGCAAACCTGGGTGCGGCCCTTCGCCTGGGCAAGGTGACACACGTACCTTGTATGGCTCACGTGTTGAACCTTGTCGTGCAGCAATTTTTAACACACTATCCCGGCCTAGATGGCCTTCTGAACAGGGCACGAAAACTGTCTGCTCACTTCCGGCGTTCAAGCGCCGCAGCTGAGCGACTTGCATCGCTACAGAAGTCTTTCGGCCTGCCGGTTCATCGCCTGAAATGCGATGTGGCGACACGCTGGAATTCAACTCTCCACATGTTACAGCGACTGTGGCAGCACCGCAGAGCCCTGGTGCAATACGTCATGACGTATAGCCTGGGCCAACGAGATGCAGAGGTGGGGCAGATCACCCTGATGGAGTGGTCTCAGATCAAGGACCTATGCACCCTTCTGCACAGTTTCGACATGGCGACGAATATGTTTAGCTCTGACAATGCCATTATCAGCATGACGATTCCAGTCATTTACATGCTGGAGCACACGCTAAACACTATTCGGAGTCAGGGGGTGGGACAACATGAAGGGGAGGAACTACAGGAGGATTCATATGTGCAAGGGACAACAACATCACCAAGGTCCAGACGTTCATCATCACCAACGCAGCAGGCATGGGACCATGGGGAACAGGGATCGACAAGGGCGCATAGTAGCAGGCGAAATGTTGAGCAAGGTGCAGGAGAACATGAAGAAATGGAGGACGAACTGTCCATGGACATGGAAGACTCAGCGGATGAGGGAGACCTTGGTCAAATTTCAGTTGAAAGAGGTTGGGGGGAGATGTCAGAGGAAGAAAGAACGGGTAGCACCTCTATGCCACAAACACAGCGTGGACTTGGTCCGCATGGCTGCGCAAGACACATGAGTGCCTTTTTGTTGCACTACCTCCAACATGACAGTCGTATTGTCAAAATTAGAAGTGATGATGACTACTGGATTGCCACACTATTAGATCCCCGGTACAAGTCCAAATTTTGTGACATAATTCCAGCCATAGAAAGGGACGCACGTATGCAGGAGTATCAGCAGAAGCTGTTACTCGATCTTAGCTCGGCTTTTCCACCAAACAACCGTGCAGGTGCAGGGAGGGAATCTCCCAGTTGTAACTTGACAAACATGGGACGGTCTCGTCATCTTCACCAGTCTACCCGTACCAGTAGGACCGTATCTTTGCCGGTAACAGCAATTTTATGGAATCTTTTCATAATTTTTTTAGACCCTCTTTTGCAAGGCCACCAGAGACAACAAGTCTGACACATACTCAACGGCTGGAGAGGATGATACAGGAGTATCTCCAAATGAACATCGATGCCATGACTGTGCAACTGGAGCCTTGCTCCTTTTGGGCTTCAAACATAGAAAAATGGCCAGAGCTCTCCAGTTACGCCTTGGAGATTTTGTCGTGTCCAGCTGCCAGCGTTGTCTCTGAACGTGTATTCAGTGCTGCTGGGTGTGTGCTGACAGATAAGCGCACGCGTCTGTCCAGTGACAATGTGGACAGACTGACGTTCATCAAAATGAACAAGTCATGGATCCAGAAGGAATTTACTACCCCTGTGTCAATCTGGGGAGAGTAAATGCTTGTGGATTTGGAATGTGCTTGATGCAAATCAAAACATCCTGTTTGCAACTAGGGCCCAAGTGCTGCCACTGATGGGGTGGGTGTCTGTGTGGCCCAATTTTTGGAAAAAAGGGAGACTCCGCTTGGAGTAACCCTTGCTTACATTGTTTTTAAAAGAAGCCAAGATGAACAAGTCATGGGTCAGCAAAGACTTTGCTACCTACCCCGGTGTCATCCTGGGGACGGTTAATTATGGGGTATTTTTGAATGTGATTGATGCAAATCAAAACATCCTGTTTGCAACTAGGGCCCAAGTGCTGCCACTGATGGGGTGGGTGTCTGTGTGGCCCAATTTTTGGAAAAAAAGGGAGACTCCGCTTGGAGTAACCCTTGCTTGATGTGTTTTTAAAAGAAGCCAAGATGAACAGAGCTGGGATCAGGAAAGACTTTGCTACCTACCCCGGTGTCATCCTGGGGACGGATAAGAATGGCGTATTTTTGAATGTGCTTGATGCAAATCAAAACATCCTGTTTGCAACTAGGGCCCAAGTGCTGCCACTGATGGGGTGGGTGTCTGTGTGGCCCAATTTTTGGAAAAAAAGGGAGACTCCGCTTGGAGTAACCCTTGCTTGATGTGTTTTTAAAAGAAGCCAAGATGAACAGAGCTGGGATCAGGAAAGACTTTGCTACCTACCCCGGTGTCATCCTGGGGACGGATAAGAATGGCGTATTTTTGAATGTGCTTGATGCAAATCAAAACATCCTGTTTGCAACTAGGGCCCAAGTGCTGCCACTGATGGGGTGGGTGTCTGTGTGGCCCAATTTTTGGAAAAAAAGGGAGACTCCGCTTGGAGTAACCCTTGCTTGATGTGTTTTTAAAAGAAGCCAAGATGAACAGAGCTGGGATCAGCAAAGACTTTGCTACCTACCCCGGTGTCATCCTGGGGACGGATAAGAATGGCGTATTTTTGAATGTGCTTGATGCAAATCAAAACATCCTGTTTGCAACTAGGGCCCAAGTGCTGCCACTGATGGGGTGGGTGTCTGTGTGGCCCAATTTTTGGAAAAAAGGGAGACTCCGCTTGGAGTAACCCTTGCTTACATTGTTTTTAAAAGAAGCCAAGATGAACAAGTCATGGGTCAGCAAAGACTTTGCTACCTACCCCGGTGTCATCCTGGGGACGGTTAATTATGGGGTATTTTTGAATGTGATTGATGCAAATCAAAACATCCTGTTTGCAACTAGGGCCCAAGTGCTGCCACTGATGGGGTGGGTGTCTGTGTGGCCCAATTTTTGGAAAAAAAGGGAGACTCCGCTTGGAGTAACCCTTGCTTGATGTGTTTTTAAAAGAAGCCAAGATGAACAGAGCTGGGATCAGGAAAGACTTTGCTACCTACCCCGGTGTCATCCTGGGGACGGATAAGAATGGCGTATTTTTGAATGTGCTTGATGCAAATCAAAACATCCTGTTTGCAACTAGGGCCCAAGTGCTGCCACTGATGGGGTGGGTGTCTGTGTGGCCCAATTTTTGGAAAAAAAGGGAGACTCCGCTTGGAGTAACCCTTGCTTGATGTGTTTTTAAAAGAAGCCAAGATGAACAGAGCTGGGATCAGCAAAGACTTTGCTACCTACCCCGGTGTCATCCTGGGGACGGATAAGAATGGCGTATTTTTGAATGTGCTTGATGCAAATCAAAACATCCTGTTTGCAACTAGGGCCCAAGTGCTGCCACTGATGGGGTGGGTGTCTGTGTGGCCCAATTTTTGGAAAAAAAGGGAGACTCCGCTTGGAGTAACCCTTGCTTGATGTGTTTTTAAAAGAAGCCAAGATGAACAGAGCTGGGATCAGGAAAGACTTTGCTACCTACCCCGGTGTCATCCTGGGGACGGATAAGAATGGCGTATTTCTGAATGTGCTTGATGCAAATCAAAACATCCTGTTTGCAACTAGGGCCCAAGTGCTGCCACTGATGGGGTGGGTGTCTGTGTGGCCCAATTTTTGGAAAAAAAGGGAGACTCCGCTTGGAGTAACCCTTGCTTGATGTGTTTTTAAAAGAAGCCAAGATGAACAGAGCTGGGATCAGCAAAGACTTTGCTACCTACCCCGGTGTCATCCTGGGGACGGATAAGAATGGCGTATTTTTGAATGTGCTTGATGCAAATCAAAACATCCTGTTTGCAACTAGGGCCCAAGTGCTGCCACTGATGGGGTGGGTGTCTGTGTGGCCCAATTTTTGGAAAAAAAGGGAGACTCCGCTTGGAGTAACCCTTGCTTGATGTGTTTTTAAAAGAAGCCAAGATGAACAGAGCTGGGATCAGCAAAGACTTTGCTACCTACCCCGGTGTCATCCTGGGGACGGATAAGAATGGCGTATTTTTGAATGTGCTTGATGCAAATCAAAACATCCTGTTTGCAACTAGGGCCCAAGTGCTGCCACTGATGGGGTGGGTGTCTGTGTGGCCCAATTTTTGGAAAAAAAGGGAGACTCCGCTTGGAGTAACCCTTGCTTGATGTGTTTTTAAAAGAAGCCAAGATGAACAGAGCTGGGATCAGGAAAGACTTTGCTACCTACCCCGGTGTCATCCTGGGGACGGATAAGAATGGCGTATTTTTGAATGTGCTTGATGCAAATCAAAACATCCTGTTTGCAACTAGGGCCCAAGTGCTGCCACTGATGGGGTGGGTGTCTGTGTGGCCCAATTTTTGGAAAAAAAGGGAGACTCCGCTTGGAGTAACCCTTGCTTGATGTGTTTTTAAAAGAAGCCAAGATGAACAGAGCTGGGATCAGCAAAGACTTTGCTACCTACCCCGGTGTCATCCTGGGGACGGATAAGAATGGCGTATTTTTGAATGTGCTTGATGCAAATCAAAACATCCTGTTTGCAACTAGGGCCCAAGTGCTGCCACTGATGGGGTGGGTGTCTGTGTGGCCCAATTTTTGGAAAAAAAGGGAGACTCCGCTTGGAGTAACCCTTGCTTGATGTGTTTTTAAAAGAAGCCAAGATGAACAGAGCTGGGATCAGCAAAGACTTTGCTACCTACCCCGGTGTCATCCTGGGGACGGATAAGAATGGCGTATTTTTGAATGTGCTTGATGCAAATCAAAACATCCTGTTTGCAACTAGGGCCCAAGTGCTGCCACTGATGGGGTGGGTGTCTGTGTGGCCCAATTTTTGGAAAAAAAGGGAGACTCCGCTTGGAGTAACCCTTGCTTGATGTGTTTTTAAAAGAAGCCAAGATGAATAGAGCTGGGATCAGCAAAGACTTTGCTACCTACCCCGGTGTCATCCTGGGGACGGATAAGAATGGCGTATTTTTGAATGTGCTTGATGCAAATCAAAACATCCTGTTTGCAACTAGGGCCCAAGTGCTGCCACTGATGGGGTGGGTGTCTGTGTGGCCCAATTTTTGGAAAAAAAGGGAGACTCCGCTTGGAGTAACCCTTGCTTGATGTGTTTTTAAAAGAAGCCAAGATGAACAGAGCTGGGATCAGGAAAGACTTTGCTACCTACCCCGGTGTCATCCTGGGGACGGATAAGAATGGCGTATTTTTGAATGTGCTTGATGCAAATCAAAACATCCTGTTTGCAACTAGGGCCCAAGTGCTGCCACTGATGGGGTGGGTGTCTGTGTGGCCCAATTTTTGGAAAAAAAGGGAGACTCCGCTTGGAGTAACCCTTGCTTGATGTGTTTTTAAAAGAAGCCAAGATGAACAGAGCTGGGATCAGGAAAGACTTTGCTACCTACCCCGGTGTCATCCTGGGGACGGATAAGAATGGCGTATTTTTGAATGTGCTTGATGCAAATCAAAACATCCTGTTTGCAACTAGGGCCCAAGTGCTGCCACTGATGGGGTGGGTGTCTGTGTGGCCCAATTTTTGGAAAAAAAGGGAGACTCCGCTTGGAGTAACCCTTGCTTGATGTGTTTTTAAAAGAAGCCAAGATGAACAGAGCTGGGATGAGGAAAGACTTTGCTACCTACCCCGGTGTCATCCTGGGGACGGATAAGAATGGCGTATTTTTGAATGTGCTTGATGCAAATCAAAACATCCTGTTTGCAACTAGGGCCCAAGTGCTGCCACTGATGGGGTGGGTGTCTGTGTGGCCCAATTTTTGGAAAAAAAGGGAGACTCCGCTTGGAGTAACCCTTGCTTGATGTGTTTTTAAAAGAAGCCAAGATGAACAGAGCTGGGATCAGCAAAGACTTTGCTACCTACCCCGGTGTCATCCTGGGGACGGATAAGAATGGCGTATTTTTTAATGTGCTTGATGCAAATCAAAACATCCTGTTTGCAACTAGGGCCCAAGTGCTGCCACTGATGGGGTGGGTGTCTGTGTGGCCCAATTTTTGGAAAAAAAGGGAGACTCCGCTTGGAGTAACCCTTGCTTGATGTGTTTTTAAAAGAAGCCAAGATGAACAGAGCTGGGATCAGGAAAGACTTTGCTACCTACCCCGGTGTCATCCTGGGGACGGATAAGAATGGCGTATTTTTGAATGTGCTTGATGCAAATCAAAACATCCTGTTTGCAACTAGGGCCCAAGTGCTGCCACTGATGGGGTGGGTGTCTGTGTGGCCCAATTTTTGGAAAAAAAGGGAGACTCCGCTTGGAGTAACCCTTGCTTGATGTGTTTTTAAAAGAAGCCAAGATGAACAGAGCTGGGATCAGGAAAGACTTTGCTACCTACCCCGGTGTCATCCTGGGGACGGATAAGAATGGCGTATTTTTGAATGTGCTTGATGCAAATCAAAACATCCTGTTTGCAACTAGGGCCCAAGTGCTGCCACTGATGGGGTGGGTGTCTGTGTGGCCCAATTTTTGGAAAAAAAGGGAGACTCCGCTTGGAGTAACCCTTGCTTGATGTGTTTTTAAAAGAAGCCAAGATGAACAGAGCTGGGATCAGCAAAGACTTTGCTACCTACCCCGGTGTCATCCTGGGGACGGATAAGAATGGCGTATTTTTGAATGTGCTTGATGCAAATCAAAACATCCTGTTTGCAACTAGGGCCCAAGTGCTGCCACTGATGGGGTGGGTGTCTGTGTGGCCCAATTTTTGGAAAAAAAGGGAGACTCCGCTTGGAGTAACCCTTGCTTGATGTGTTTTTAAAAGAAGCCAAGATGAACAGAGCTGGGATCAGCAAAGACTTTGCTACCTACCCCGGTGTCATCCTGGGGACGGATAAGAATGGCGTATTTTTGAATGTGCTTGATGCAAATCAAAACATCCTGTTTGCAACTAGGGCCCAAGTGCTGCCACTGATGGGGTGGGTGTCTGTGTGGCCCAATTTTTGGAAAAAAAGGGAGACTCCGCTTGGAGTAACCCTTGCTTGATGTGTTTTTAAAAGAAGCCAAGATGAATAGAGCTGGGATCAGCAAAGACTTTGCTACCTACCCCGGTGTCATCCTGGGGACGGATAAGAATGGCGTATTTTTGAATGTGCTTGATGCAAATCAAAACATCCTGTTTGCAACTAGGGCCCAAGTGCTGCCACTGATGGGGTGGGTGTCTGTGTGGCCCAATTTTTGGAAAAAAAGGGAGACTCCGCTTGGAGTAACCCTTGCTTGATGTGTTTTTAAAAGAAGCCAAGATGAACAGAGCTGGGATCAGGAAAGACTTTGCTACCTACCCCGGTGTCATCCTGGGGACGGATAAGAATGGCGTATTTTTGAATGTGCTTGATGCAAATCAAAACATCCTGTTTGCAACTAGGGCCCAAGTGCTGCCACTGATGGGGTGGGTGTCTGTGTGGCCCAATTTTTGGAAAAAAAGGGAGACTCCGCTTGGAGTAACCCTTGCTTGATGTGTTTTTAAAAGAAGCCAAGATGAACAGAGCTGGGATCAGGAAAGACTTTGCTACCTACCCCGGTGTCATCCTGGGGACGGATAAGAATGGCGTATTTTTGAATGTGCTTGATGCAAATCAAAACATCCTGTTTGCAACTAGGGCCCAAGTGCTGCCACTGATGGGGTGGGTGTCTGTGTGGCCCAATTTTTGGAAAAAAAGGGAGACTCCGCTTGGAGTAACCCTTGCTTGATGTGTTTTTAAAAGAAGCCAAGATGAACAGAGCTGGGATGAGGAAAGACTTTGCTACCTACCCCGGTGTCATCCTGGGGACGGATAAGAATGGCGTATTTTTGAATGTGCTTGATGCAAATCAAAACATCCTGTTTGCAACTAGGGCCCAAGTGCTGCCACTGATGGGGTGGGTGTCTGTGTGGCCCAATTTTTGGAAAAAAAGGGAGACTCCGCTTGGAGTAACCCTTGCTTGATGTGTTTTTAAAAGAAGCCAAGATGAACAGAGCTGGGATCAGCAAAGACTTTGCTACCTACCCCGGTGTCATCCTGGGGACGGATAAGAATGGCGTATTTTTGAATGTGCTTGATGCAAATCAAAACATCCTGTTTGCAACTAGGGCCCAAGTGCTGCCACTGATGGGGTGGGTGTCTGTGTGGCCCAATTTTTGGAAAAAAAGGGAGACTCCGCTTGGAGTAACCCTTGCTTGATGTGTTTTTAAAAGAAGCCAAGATGAACAGAGCTGGGATCAGGAAAGACTTTGCTACCTACCCCGGTGTCATCCTGGGGACGGATAAGAATGGCGTATTTTTGAATGTGCTTGATGCAAATCAAAACATCCTGTTTGCAACTAGGGCCCAAGTGCTGCCACTGATGGGGTGGGTGTCTGTGTGGCCCAATTTTTGGAAAAAAAGGGAGACTCCGCTTGGAGTAACCCTTGCTTGATGTGTTTTTAAAAGAAGCCAAGATGAACAGAGCTGGGATCAGGAAAGACTTTGCTACCTACCCCGGTGTCATCCTGGGGACGGATAAGAATGGCGTATTTTTGAATGTGCTTGATGCAAATCAAAACATCCTGTTTGCAACTAGGGCCCAAGTGCTGCCACTGATGGGGTGGGTGTCTGTGTGGCCCAATTTTTGGAAAAAAAGGGAGACTCCGCTTGGAGTAACCCTTGCTTGATGTGTTTTTAAAAGAAGCCAAGATGAACAGAGCTGGGATCAGCAAAGACTTTGCTACCTACCCCGGTGTCATCCTGGGGACGGATAAGAATGGCGTATTTTTGAATGTGCTTGATGCAAATCAAAACATCCTGTTTGCAACTAGGGCCCAAGTGCTGCCACTGATGGGGTGGGTGTCTGTGTGGCCCAATTTTTGGAAAAAAAGGGAGACTCCGCTTGGAGTAACCCTTGCTTGATGTGTTTTTAAAAGAAGCCAAGATGAACAGAGCTGGGATCAGGAAAGACTTTGCTACCTACCCCGGTGTCATCCTGGGGACGGATAAGAATGGCGTATTTTTGAATGTGCTTGATGCAAATCAAAACATCCTGTTTGCAACTAGGGCCCAAGTGCTGCCACTGATGGGGTGGGTGTCTGTGTGGCCCAATTTTTGGAAAAAAAGGGAGACTCCGCTTGGAGTAACCCTTGCTTGATGTGTTTTTAAAAGAAGCCAAGATGAACAGAGCTGGGATCAGGAAAGACTTTGCTACCTACCCCGGTGTCATCCTGGGGACGGATAAGAATGGCGTATTTTTGAATGTGCTTGATGCAAATCAAAACATCCTGTTTGCAACTAGGGCCCAAGTGCTGCCACTGATGGGGTGGGTGTCTGTGTGGCCCAATTTTTGGAAAAAAGGGAGACTCCGCTTGGAGTAACCCTTGCTTACATTGTTTTTAAAAGAAGCCAAGATGAACAAGTCATGGGTCAGCAAAGACTTTGCTACCTACCCCGGTGTCATCCTGGGGATGGATAAGAATGGCGTATTTTTGAATGTGCTTGATGCAAATGTAGCTGTGAAGTGTACAACTGGGGCACAACTGCTGCCACTGAAGGGGTGGGTGTGTGTGTGGCCCAATTTTTGGAAAAAATGGAGACTCCGCTTGGAGTCACCTTGCGGTGTTTTACATGATTTTAGAAGGGCGTGCCATGCCTATATCTGTGTGTCCTCCTCTTTTTCCTTGTCCAGCTGTTTTGTTTTCGCATGAGTATATGTCCTTGTCACTTTCCAATGTGTTTGAGTTGTTTGTCACCTTTAGGACACCTTTGAGGGTGTTTTCTAGGTGTTTTTCTGTGTTTGTGATTGCCTGCCATTGTTTCCTATGCAGTTCGAGTTCGGTTCGTCGAACGTTCGACGAACCGAACTCGAACGGGAGGTCCGTTCGGCGAACCAACCTCGAGCCGAACCGCGACCGGTTCGCTCATCTCTAGTCACAGGAAACATCAGCCATTTTTTAATGTGTGCCTAACAGGGTGCATTTCAGAATTGACACCTAGTCCAGCAAGCATGGCCAGGGGCATTACATCATTGCTGACAGGGCACTGGGTGACTTGTGGCTGCGGGTACAGGCATGCAAAGGGCTTCTCCACAAGTCTAGGAATTCTCAAGGTTTGTGGGACAAACCTCTATATTTACCACTTCCTCCACTGCTTCCGCCTCCTCCACCTCCTCTAGGGCCACCTCCAGTGCCATCAACCTTTCCCTTAATGTAAGCCCCTGAGGCTTCAGTCGCCACAGAGGTACTGCACCTCATCCAAAGGTGTGTTATTCCATCCTGGGTATGGAGGAGGTCCCCCCTGGTTCACACAAAGCACAACACTCTCACTCAGCAACACCTCACCAGACATGGCAAGGGCGTGTTAAACCTGAGGCCAGGCCAGGGGTGGAGTCTTATGAGTGGGGAGACAGACAATAGTGGAGTTTGGAGAGAGATGGAAAGGAGAGGAGCAGTGGAGGAGTGAAGACCTGTGGCCTGGAGCTGGAACCGCTTGGCCTGGGCAAAGACAGAATGGATCCTAGAGACCAAGGGAGTGCCATAACCTCCTGTGGTCTTGTTTCAAATATAATCTACAGGTGGAAGGACTTTGCTGCAACTGGTCCCTAGGCTAGAGGAGAAGAACCTACGTACTCCGCTAGTAAAGCCAGCGGCTGAGGTGACTGCAAGCACCGACACTACATCTGCACACAAATTTGCGGGAAGGTGACCCCAAAGGATCAAGGGATAGAGCTTCACACCACCCAAAAGGGTCTGCGGGCAACAGCACAGAGTTCAGTGTGTGAGGGCGCAAAGCAGGAGAGAGAAGCAAATGCAGAAAGATGACCAGGGAAGGTACGCATAAGAAGGGTGCACCGTATTCGACCTCTGAACTACCCGGGATTGGCTGGAGCCCATCACAGTGAAACCCCAGCACTCCAAAGGTGGTTACTGGCATGTCGTGTTACCTTGGAACCTGCTACAGTGAGTAAAAACTTTAAGACTGCATCCCTGTGTCACTCGGTTATTTGCCTGTGCGTCCGGCCCAGCAACCCCACCATCGCCTAGTACAACCCCCATCTGCCCTGGGGCCCAGCTCTACCTGTGAAGAGCTACACCATCTAAGCTGCGTCACCATCTGCCCCAGAGGTCCCATCCCGCAACGGCGGCAGCTAACGTGCCGCATACCACAGGTAGATTCACGAATAAACTGTCATCATCCACTTTCTATTTACTAAACGACACCACCGAGGTCACGGAATTGGGCCTCGCCACTGTGGCGCCCCAGGAGCAGAGCCGCTGCCTGGTAACGAGTAACCCCAGGCCCCGGTGCGGGAGTGTCATAACATGCATTCCAACAATGCACAGATAATCCCCACCTTCCTACTGCACAGCCAGGGCTCACTGCAATCAGGCAGTGTTGAAATTAAAATGCATTGGAGAACGCAGTCACACAGCTGAAGAGTTGTGGACAGCTATCTAGGACTAGTTTGAGCAATGGCTGTTTCCATTGAACCTGGAGTCAGAGAAGGCCATGTGCTATAATGGTGCAAACCTAGTGGCAGCCCTTTGCTGGGACAACCTCACACATGTGCCTGGCATGGCTCATGTACTCAACCTGGTTGTACAGCAATTTTTGGGCCATTATCCTTTCCTGGATTCATTGCTGCAGAAGGCACGGTCGCTGTGCACTCACTTCCGCTGTTTGCACCTTGTGGCTAATCGACTCATCTTGATACAAACATCTTTTGGTGTACTGGTTAACCAGTTGATTTTCAATGTGCTGAAAAGTCAGAATTCCACCCTGCACATGTTGCAGTGACTGTGCCTGCAGCGATGAGCCCTGGTGCAGTATGTCATAGCGTATAGCCTGGACCAACATGCACCGCTTGTGGGTCAAATCACGCTTCTAGAGTGGGCACAGATAAAGTATATCTGCACTTTTCTGCAGAGTTTCATAATGGCTACTAAGATGGTTAGCAATGACAATGCCATCATCAGCATCACTATTCCGTTTATCTACATGGTTGATCATACTTTAAATAGTTTGCGGGAGGAGGTGGTGATCCCAGAGGAAGAGGAGAAAGCAGAGGGTGCAGAAGGGAGAACGATATCTGTAAGATCTGGTCTGTCGTCGCACAGGCCTTTTTTAAGGGTACCCCTACAGGGCCGAAAATGTCTCCAACAGAGTTTTTTCTAAAAGTGCCCCCACAGAGCCTGTTGGAGAGTGGCCACACAGACCCTTTTTTAAAAGTGCCCCCACAGAGCCTGGTGCAGAGTAGCCACACCGACCTTATTTTAAAAGTGCCACCACAAATCATTTTTTAAGAGTACTCTCACAAAGTCTGGCGCACAGTGGCCACACAGATCCTTTTTTTTAAGAGTTTCCCCACAGAGCCTTTAAATTTTTCCCCCAAAGACCTTGGTGCGGAGTGGCCATACAGATCCTTTTTAAGAGTATACCCACAGAGTCCTTATTAGGAGTACTGTGCCGCCCCCGCGTCAGCAGCCAGGCTGCTCGGATCTGCATCCGCAGTGGCTCGAGGGGTCTCCGGACCCGGGGGTCGAGGTCGCGCGGCCACTCGGAATAAAGGGAGAGTATTTACACGGGATGGTATGGTGGAAGTTTGTGACGCTACCCGTGGTGCGTGGTAAGATGGAGTACCACCGCTGCAATTGGGAGTACCCGGTGGCGATGGTGTGGGCAGCTAGGTGTTTAATCCCTCCACGGGTAGAGGGAATACCCCGGGACTCGGTGATGGTGATGGGGAGGTGCCGTTGGGACGGTAAGGGTCACTTGTGTACTCACTCAATCCAATAACGCTGACACCGACAACTGTGGTAAACCAAAGTTCTGGACACGCTGCCGCTTGGAGGGAGAATGCCTGGATCCCATGCCCGTTGGTGTTGCCTGTTAGTCTGTGACCTTTGCTGCCTTGGTACCTAGTCTTCTAGTTGGTCCCTTTTAGCCTGAAACTAATCGGGTCCCGCTCACCAGTACGGCTAACTGGGTTAGCTTGCTCTCAGGGTTCACACTTGGGGTTTTCTGGACTATGTAGTGGGAATGTCCTATCCCCCTCGTTGCGCTAGTACCCCAATATTGGAGCGGGTGGAGAACGGATCTTGAAGGCTTCATCCTCGTTGGGTAAATTGTCGGGACGCCTGAAGCTCCTTCCTGACCTAGGGTCTACGTACCCCGTCGTGCCCTGGCCCCTGCCCAGTGATGGCACAAGGCCGTCGGCTGTCCTCCTCGACAGTCTGTGACCCTTGTCACTATCCCCTGCGACCGCGGTCCAGCTCCTACCTGGCCCAGACCAATGTCTGCCACCTAGTAGTCTCAAGGAGCCCACCTCCTGACTAGAGTTGAGCGCGGTTCGCGGTTCGTGGTTCTCCAGATCACGGTTCGAGTGATTTTGGGGGCTGTTCTAGATTGAACTAGAGCTCGAGCTTTTTGCTAAAGCTCGATAGTTCTAGTTACGTTCGAGAACGGTTCACGCAGCAAAAAGCCAAGCTAATTACTAGCTGGCTTTCCGATGTAATAGTGTAAGTCACTCTGTGACTCACACTATTATGAAATTTCAGCGTATAGTGTGCGGGAACGGCGCATTCAGATCACTGCTGCTGGGATAATGGCGATCGCCATTTTTTTTTCCTTGTCTTCCTTCCCTAAGCGCGCGCATGTAGTGGGGCGGGCCAGCATGTCAGCCAATCCCAGACACACACACACACACTTAAGTGGACTTTTAGCCAGAGAAGCAACGGCATTGTGTGATAGGATGTCAATGTCACATGTCCCTGCATTATAAATACGGGCATCTGCCCATCTGGACGCCATTATCTGCCTTCTGCGTCTGGGTGTCAATCACTGCTGGCGTAGCTCCTGTCTCCGATACTGCTGTGTACGCTCTATACACAGCGCTATACAGAATAGGGATAGCAGTTTCTTTCAGCTCTTGTAAGGGCTAATTACAGCAGGCTCAGAGCCATAGGTGACAGTCAGGTCCGTGGAAACAGATTTTAACAGCTACACAAGATAACAGCGTCTGTGTAGCTAAGGTCAGGGATTTCCTTGCTGCATTTCCCCATTAGGAGGGATAGAAAGTGAGGCTTCCTTTCCTCTACCCAGACCCACAACCCTGCCACTGTACCCTCCTGCCCTTTGCACACTCAAACTCATTGTTACTAAGCCATTATACTAGCAAACACTGAGTAAACTTAGTGGCATCCTAAAAGTGGCAGTTAAACTTCCATTAGTGTCCCACTAGTGCAAATCTATGTGCAGCACCTCTGCATTGCACACTAAAACTCATTGTTACTAAGCTATTATACCAGCAAACACTGAGTAAACTTAGTGGCATCCTAAAAGAGTCTGTTGGACTTCCATTAGTGTCCCACTAATGCAAATCTATGTGCAGCACCTCTGCATTGCACACTCAAACTCATTGTTTCTAAGCCATTATACTAGCAAACACTGAGTAAACTTAGTGGCATCCTAAAAGTGGCTGTTGGACTTCCATTAGTGTCCCACTAGTGCAAATCTATTTGCAGCACCTCTGCATTGCACACTCAAACTCATTGTTACTAAGCCATTATACTAGCAAACACTGAGTAAACTTAGTGGCATCCTAAAAGTGGCTGTTGGACTTCCATTACTGTCCCACTGGTGCAAAGCTATTTGCAGCACCACTGCATTGCACATTCAAACTCATTGTTACTAAGCCATTATACTAGCAAACATTGAGTAAACTTAGTGGCATCCTAAAAGTGGCTGTTGGACTTCCATTAGTGTCCCACTGGTGCAAAGCTATTTGCAGCACCACTGCATTGCACACTCAAACTCATTGTTACTAAGCCATTATACTAGCAAACACTGAGTAAACTTAGTGGCATCCTAAAAGTGGCTGTTGGACTTCCATTAGTGTCCCACTGGTGCAAAGCTATTTGCAGCACCACTGCATTGCACACTCAAACTCATTGTTACTAAGCCATTATACTAGCAAACACTGAGTAAACATAGTGGCATCCTAAAAGTGGCTGTTGGACTTCCATTAGTGTCCCACTGGTGCAAAGCTATTTGCAGCATAACTGCATTGCACACTGAAACTCATTGTTACTAAGCCATTATACTAGCCAACACTGATTAAACTTAGTGGCATCCTAAAAGTGGCTGTTGGACTTCCATTAGTGTCCCACTGGTGCAAAGCTATTTGCAGCACCACTGCATTGCACACTCAAACTCATTGTTACTAAGCCATTATACTAGCAAACACTGAGTAAACTTAGTGGCATCCTAAAAGTGGCTGTTGGACTTCCATTAGTGTCCCACTAGTGCAAATCTATGTGCAGCACCTCTGCATTGCACACTCAAACTCATTGTTACTAAGCTATTATACTAGCCAACACTGATTAAACTTAGTGGCATCCTAAAAGTGGCTGTTGGACTTCCATTAGTGTCCCACTGGTGCAAAGCTATTTGCAGCACCACTGCATTGCACACTCAAACTCATTGTTACTAAGCCATCATACTAGCAAACTATGCTGCCAGTTTAAGGGCCGTAGTTGCATTGTCAGGGATAGTTATTGTTGTTTATTCTGCTGTTAATAAAGATGGACCACCGCTGCAATCTACACCACCTCTCAATTTTTACTACCATATTTTAAGTGCACAATCTTGTCGCAATCAAAATGAGTGGCAAAATGACAGATGCTGGTGGAAAGGGGAAGAGGGGTGTTGGAAAAGGAAAAAAAGGTTTTGTCCATGGGGAAGGTGGCAAAGCTCCATTAACATCTGCTGAAGATAGACCATCTTCCAGCAAAAGTAAGATGTCTACTACTTACCGTGGACAATCCGATGTGCTCCCTTTTTTACGGACACGAACAACTGGAACAAAGGTAGATGATGGCCAAAAAAAGAAAATGGTTGAATGGATCTCAAGTGGTCCAACAAGTGCCCTCTCCTCCACCTCAACTACCGCATCCAAAAAACACCAGTCCTCTGAGTTGTCATCCCAATCACACTTGCTTTCTCCCAGCTCTGAAATCTCCATCCACCCTTCACAGTATGATGGAACTCAGATGGCTGAGTCTGCAGAGCTGTTCAGTCACACTATAGCCTGGGAATCAGAGGTCTGCTCCCTTGCTACAGTGAGTACAGACCAGGAAATGGTCTGCAGTGATGCCCAGAACCTTTGTGACTCAGATTCAGGCCATGATGAACAAGTTTCTAAGCATAATGTTGACTCTTATTCACAAACTGAAACACCTGTTGTAATAGACAATGAGGAACATACTGATGACGATGAGACACCGATACCAGATTGGGATGACAACTTAAATATTCGGTCAGGGCAAGAAGAGGCTCGGTCTGAAAATGAGGGAAGTGCAGACACAACAATTGATGAGGAAGTTCTAGATCCCCCCCTACTGTCAACCCACAGTCAGGCCCTCGAGGAGGTCAACAGAGACGGTGGAGGAGGATGCAACTGATGACGAAGTTACCTTGAGCCTTCCTGGACAGAGTCGGAGTACTGGTAGTGCGTCTACAACTGCATCCTCAGCCACCACTGTGCCTCTGAGCACTAGTCGGGGTGGATCAGCAGGTCGCATGCCCTCTAAGCCTTGCCTAGCCTGGTCCTTTTTTGACATAGCAAAAGATCGCCCAAATTATGTGATCTGTAAAATTTGTCGTGATTCTGTTAGTGAAGGGCAAAACCTCAGCAGTTTGACAACTTCTTCCATGAATCGTCACATGAATAAATATCATATGTCCCAGTGGGAAGCTCACCGTGCTGCAATGCGGCCTAGCGGAGCGAACCATCCACCGCCTGCCCCTTCCAGTGCATCCGCACGCTCTTCATCTTCTAGGACTGTGGGGACAGCTGTCACACCTGGTTTTCCACGCACAACTTCCACCACTGTAACCGCAACAGGCAGTTTGCTTGGTAGGTCGTCAGTTGGTTTGGAAGGGGAAACAAGTGCGTGTGTACAGCTCTCTCAGACATCGATAGCACCAACGTTGGATGAAGGCAACATCATGTCTACGCCTGTACTTTCCTCACAAACCTGCATTTTTCCAGGGACACCCTACTCAACACCGTCTACACACAGCAGCCAGATCTCTGTCCTTCAGATGTGGACAAATAAAAGGCCATTTCCTGCGACCCATGACAAAGCTAAGAGGTTGACTTTATCCCTCTGTAAGCTCTTGGCTACCGAAATGCTGCCTTTCCGCCTGGTGGACACACAGGATTTTAGAGACCTTATGTCTGTTGCTGTGCCCCAGTACCAGATACCCAGTCGCCACTACTTCTCTAAGAAAGGTGTGCCTGCGCTACACCAGCATGTCGCACACAACATCACCGCTTCCTTGAGAAACTCTGAGTGTGAACGGGTGCATTTCACCACCGATACTTGGACCAGTAAGCATGGACAGGGACGTTACATGTCGATGACTGGGCACTGGGTAACTATGGTGATAGATGGTGAAGGGTGTGCTGCACAAGTCTTGCCGTCCCCACGACTTGTGTGTCAATTCTCTTTCTTTCCAAGTTCCTCCACTGCTTCTGCCTCCTCCACCTCATCTGGGTCCTCCACCTCCGCCCCAAGCCTGCCTGGTCAGGCCACCAGCATTCTCACTGCGCAGAAGGAATCACGCACCCCTCATTACTATGCTGGCAGCAGAGCGCAACGGCATCAGGCGGTCTTTAGCTTGAAATGTCTTGGAAATAAGAGTCACACAGCGGCTGAGTTGTGGGCAGCTCTGGAGACTGAGTTTAATAAATGGTTGTCTCCACTTAACCTGCAGCCTGGTAAGGCCGTGTGCGACAATGCTGCAAACATGGGTGCAGCCCTTCGCCTGGGCAAGGTGACACACGTGCATTGTATGGCTCACGTGTTGAACCTTGTTGTCCAGCAATTTTTAACACACTATCCCGGCCTAGATTGCCTTCTGAACAGGGCACGAAAACTGTCTGCTCACTTCCGCCGTTCAACCACCACTGCTGAGCGACTTGCATTGCTCAAGAAGTCTTTCAGCCTGCCGGTTCATCGCCTGAAATGCGATGTGCCGACACGCTGGAATTCGACTCTCCACATGTTACAGCGACTGTGGCAGCACCGCCGAGCCCTGGTGCAATACATCATGACGTATAGCCTGGGCCAACGAAATGCAGAGGTGGGGAAGATCACCCTGATGGAGTGGTCTCAGATCAAGGACCTATGCACCCTTCTGCACAGTTTCGACATGGCGACGAATATGTTTAGCACTGACAATGCCATTATCAGCATGACAATTCCAGTCATTTACATGCTGGAGCACACGCTAAACACTATTCGGAGTCAGGGGGTGGGACAACAGGAAGGGGAGGAACTACAGGAGGATTCATATGCGCAAGACACAACAACATCACCAAGGTCCAGACGTTCATCATCACCAACGCGGCAGGCATAGGACCATGGGGGACAGGGATCAACAAGGGCACATGGTAGCAGGCGAAATGTTGAGGAAGGTGCAGGAGAACATGAAGAAATGGAGGACAAACTGTCCATGGACATTGAAGACTCAGCGGATGAGGGAGACCTTGGTCAAATTTCAGTTGAAAGAGGTTGGGGGGAGATGTCAGAGGAAGAAAGAACGGTTAGCACCTCTATGCCACAAACACAGCGGGGACTTGGTCCACATGGCTGCGCAAGGCACATTAGTGCCTTCTTGCTGCACTACCTCCAACATGACCCTCGTATTGTCAAAATTAGAAGTGATGATGACTACTGGCTTGCCACACTATTAGATCCCCAGTACAAGTCCAAATTTTGTGACATAATTCCAGCCATAGAAAGGGATGCACGTATGCAGGAGTATCAGCAGAAGCTGTTACTTGAACTTAGCTCGGCTTTTCCACCAAACAACCGTGCAGGTGCAGGGAGTGAATCTCCCAGTTGTAACTTGACAAACATGGGACGGTCTCGTCATCTTCAACAGTCTACCTGTACCAGTAGCACCGTATCTGGTGCTGGTAACAGCAATTTTATTGAATCTTTTCATAATTTTTTTAGACCCTCCTTTGCAAGGCCACCAGAGACAACAAGTCTGACACATAGTCAACGGCTGGAGAGGATGATACAGGAGTATCTCCAAATGAACATCGATGCCATTACTTTGCAAATGGTGCCTTGCTCATTTTGGGCTTTCATATCTTGAAAAATTGCCAGAGCTCTCCACTTACGCCTTGGAGATTTTGTCGTGTCCAGCTGCCAGTGTTGTCTCTGAACATGTCTTCAGTGCTGCTGGGTGTGTGCTGACAGATAAGCGAATGCGTCTGTCCAGTGACAATGTGGACAGACTAACGTTCATCACAATGAACAAGTTATAGATCCACAAGGAATTTAGTACCCCTGTGTCATCCTGGGGAGAGTAAATGCTTGTGTATTTTGAATGTGCTTGATGCAAATCTAGTTGTGAAGTGTACAACTAGGGCACAAGTACTGCCACTGATGGGGTGTCCGTGTGGCCCAATTTTTGGAAAAAAGGGAGACTCCGCTTGGAGTAACCCTTGCTTGCTGTGTTTTTTAAAAGGAGCGATGATGAACAAGTCATGCTTCAGCAAAGACTTTGCTACCTACCCCATGGTCATCCTGGTAACGGTTAAGTATGGCGTATTTTTGAATGTGCTTGATGCAAATCTACCTGTAAAGTGTACAACTGGGGCACAAGTGCTGCCACTGATGGGGTGTCCGTGTGGCCCAATTTTTGGAAAAAAGGGAGACTCCGCTTGGAGTAACCCTTGCTTGCTGTGTTTTTTAAAAGGAGCCAAGATGATCAAGTCATGGTTCAGCAAAGACTTTGCTACTTACCCTGGGGTCATCCTGGGAACGGATAAGTATGGTGTATTTTTGAATGTGCTTGATGCAAATCTAGCTGTGAAGTGTACAACTGGGGCACAAGTGCTGCCACTGAAGGGGTGGGTGTGTGTGGCCCAATTTTTTGAAAAAAAGGGAGACTCCGCTTGGAGTAACCCTTGCTTACATTGTTTTTAAAAATGATCCAAGATGCACAGAGCTGGGATCTGGAAAGACTTTGCTACCTACCCCGGTGTCATCCTTGGGACGGTTAAGTATGGCGTATTTTTAAATGTGCTTGATGCAAATCTAGCTGTGAAGTGTACAACCGGGGCACAAGTGCTGTCACTGAATGGGTGGCTGTGTGTGGGGCCCAATTTTTTGAAAAAAAGGGAGACTCCACTTGGAGTAACCCTTGCTTACATTGTTTTTAAAAATGATCCAAGATGCACAGAGCTGGGATCAGGAAAGACTTTGCTACCTACCCCGGTGTCATCCTGGGCACGGTTAAGAATGGCATATTTTTGAATGTGCTTGATGCAAATCTAGCTGTGAAGTGTACAACTGGGGCACAAGTGCTGCCACTGAAGGGGTGGGTGTGTGTGTGGCCCAATTTTTTGAAAAAAGGGAGACTCTGCTTGGAGTAACCCTTGCTTACATTGTTTTTAAAAATGATCCAAGATGCACAGAGCTGGGATCAGGAAAGACTTTGCTACCTACCCCGGTGTCATCCTGGGGACGGTTAAGTATGGCGTATTTTTGAATGTGCTTGATGCAAATCTAGCTGTGAAGTGTACAACCGGGGCACAAGTGCTGCCACTGAATGGGTGGGTGTGTGTGGGGCCAAATTTTTTGAAAAAAGGGAGACTCCGCTTGGAGTAAACCTTGCTTACATTGTTTTCAAAAATGATCCAAGATGAACAGAGCTGGGATCAGGAAAGACTTTGCTACCTACCCCGGTGTCATCCTGGGGACGGTTAAGTATGGCGTATTTTTGAATGTGCTTGATGCAAATCAGTGTACAACTGGGGCACAAGTGCTGCCACTGAAGGGGTGGGTGTGTGTGTGGCCCAATTTTTGGAAAAAAGGGAGACTCCGCTTGGAGTCACCTTGCGGTGTTTTACATTATTTTAGAAGGACGTGCCATGCCTATATCTGTGTCTCCTCCTCTTTTTCCTTGTCCTGCTCTTTTGTTTTCGCATGAGTATAGGTCCTTGTCACTTTCCCATGTGTTTGTGTTGTGTTGTTAGTTATTTGTCACCTTTTGGACACCTTTGAGGGTGTTTTCTAAGTGTTTTTATGTGTTTGTGATTGCCTCCCATTGTTTCCTATGCGGTTCGAGTGGTTCGCCGAACCGAACTCGAACGAGACCTCCGTTCGGCGAACCGAACTCGAGCCGAACCGCGGCCGGTTCGCTCATCTCTACTGGTAACAGTAATTTTATTGAATCTTTTCATAATTTTTTTAGACCCTCCTTTGCAAGGCCACCAGAGACAACAAGTCTGACACATAGTCAACGGCTGGAGAGGATGATACAGGAGTATCTCCAAATGAACATCGATGCCATTACTTTGCAAATGGAGCCTTGCTCACTTTGGGCTTAAAATCTTTAAAAATGGCCAGAGCTCTCCACTTACGCCTTGGAGATTTTGTCGTGTCTAGCTGCCAGCGTTGTCTCTGAACGTGTCTTCACTGCTGCTGGGTGTGTGCTGACAGATAAGCGCACGCGTCTGGCCAGTGACAATATGGACAGACTAATGTTTATCAAAATGAACAAGTCATGGATCCACAAATAATTTACTACCCCTGTGTCATACTGGGGAGAGTAAATGCTTGTTGATTTGGAATGTGCTTGATGCAAATGTACCTGTGAAGTGTACAACTGGGGCACAACTGCTGCTACTGAAGGGGTGGGTGTCTGTGTGGCCCAATTTTTGGAAAAAAGGGAGACTCTTCTTGGAGTAACCCTTGCTGTGTTTTTTAAAAGGAGCCAAGTTGAACAGAGCTGGGATCAGGAAAGACTTAGCTACCTACCCCAGTGTCATCCTGGGGACGGTTAAGGATGGCGTATTTTTGAATGTGCTTGATGCAAATCTAGCTGTGAAGTGTACAACTGGGGCACAAGTGCTGCCACTGAAGTGGTGGGTGTGTTTGTGGCCCAATTTTTGGAAAAAAGGGAGACTCCACTTGGAGTCACCTTGCGGTGTTTTACATGATTTTAGGTCGTGCCATGCCTATATCTGTGTCTCTTCCTCTTTTTCCTTGTCCAGCTCTTTTGTTTTCGCATGAGTATATGTCCTTGTCACTTTCCCATGTGTTTGTGTTGTGTTGTGAGTTGTTTGTCACCTTTTGGACACCTTTGAGGGTGTTTTCTAGGTGTTTATATGTGTTTGTGATTGCCTCCCATTGTTTCCTATGCGGTTCAAGTGGTTCGCCGAACCGGTTTAGCGAACCGAACTCGAACGGGACCTCCGTGGCGAACCGAACTCGAGCCGAACCACGGCCGGTTCGCTCATCTCTACTCCTGACCTCTCCTCTCAAGAGTCACTTCTCAACTCACTGTCTCTTAACACTCCTGACCTCCCCTTAACCAACCCCCCAAGTGGGCGACCCTATTTCCTTCAGGTTAGCCACTGATGTGTCTGGTGGGTGTGGTGCAGAGTGTTCTTAGGATTTTGAATAGCTTGTTCTTGGCAACACCAAAGGTCAGGGACCCATAACCAAGGAGGAGGTGGATATTGTACAGGAGGGCAGATTGCATAATACGCTGTCATGACCTGATAGGCCATGGCGCCACAGTACCCCCACAGAGCCTGGAGCAGAATGGCCACACGGAGCCTGTTTTATGCATATGCAGACAGAGTAGTAAGATAAATAACCTAACACTGTCCTCACTCAAGCAGCATCCTGTCACTATGCTTATCAGAGTAAAATGACAGTGCCACCTATGATGTGATGGTTTTACAAGCTGGGAAATGTGGTGAGACAGTCTGTAGCAGCCATGACAATACTTGGCAAGGTTGTGATCGCTATGAAAGTGTTCACAGCCAAAAAGTTTGTTGATTAGCTGCACTTCAACCTTTCAACAAACTATTTAGCATCTAACTCCACACTCAACCATGGACTTCTGTGAGAAATCCTTTTTGAATATGAGCATTGAACACTCTGTGTCCTGTTCGTACCCCAAATTTTACAGTTTGGGTTTGCTCATCCCTACTCTTTTGGGCTCAAGGTGCCCAGGTTATGTATCCATTTAGGTTCTTTTTTATTTATTTGCCAATTCATAATTTTGAAATATACCGTATTTTTCATTTTATAAAATGCACCGGATTATAAGACGCACACCAAATTTAGAGTAAAAAAAAGGTAAAAATAAATAAAAATGGGGTCCTTCTTATACTCCGGTGTTGTCTTACCAGAGGGGGTGGCAGTGGTGGTGGAGCGAGTCACAGGGGGCAGAGGTTGTGCTGGCAGCATCGGCGAGTCCGTGGTGGCAGCAGCAGTAGCGGGAGCGGCGGGTCAGTGGTGGGGGTGACGGCAGTGGATCTGTGGTAGCAACAGCTGGTCAGTGGTTGCGGCGGCGGGTCAGTAGTGGCAGCGGCGGTGGGTCAGTGGTGGAGCAGGCCGGTACGGTGAGTGTCCAAGTCTGTCCACGTTCTTAGGTCAAATGATGACACCCGGAGCGGTGTGTGAACCGATGGAGCTCTCATCCAAGAGCTCCATCTGCACATTCGCTGACTCCCGGTGCCATAATTTCAAACCAGGACCTAGGATAGACTGGGACACCCGCCGCAAAGCCACCGCAGTCCACACAGCCACCTGCCCGCCCACACAGAGTGGCAGCCAGCAGACCGCCCACCGGCACAGCGAGGCAGCCGGTCACCGGAACAGAGAGGCAGTCAGCCTCCAGCACCGACAGGCACCCGGTTGCCCACACACAGCGACAAGCACCCAGCCACCCACACACAGAGCCGCACAGACAGCTCCCCGGTAAGCCATATTTGGATTTTAAGACGCACAAATTTTTGGGAGGAAAAGTGTGTCTTATAATCCGAAAAATACGGTAGTTTATTACAAGGCTATACAACTTAAAATACTTTAAAATATATTTTTTGAAATTTATTTTGAAAAACTATTTAGCATAACTAACCCCAAGTGACATGAATGTCAAACTTGTTTCTTCTTATACTTTCTCTGCTAAAAAGTTTTGAGGTCAAATTCAAATCAAAGTTTTCTGTAAAGCGATTACCATATTGTTTTTTTATCTGTTATATTATTTCATACAGCTAAATAAGATTGTCATTAGGACATAAGGCAAAAACATGCAGTCATACAGTAACTAAGCAACAACATGCCAAGAATAAAAGCTCCTCAGACCCTTGTTTGAAATATGGAAATATAAAGAAATACCAATCTGTTTTAATCTACCTAGCATAGTGAAATTTTCTAGAAATGTATAATTTCTTTCAAACAATTCAGATTAATAAACAATCTGTATTAAAGGAAATCTGTCAGCAGGTTTTTGAGGTATAATCTGAAAACATCATGCTGCAGGGGCTAATACAGACTGAGTTAATTGTTGTTTACCTGCAACTCATGTTTTAGCTTCAGTAGATTATAGTTGCAAGTCTAGGTCAGCTAGAGGGCAGATATTCTGGCATGTACCCTGCTGTAATTAAAAGTTCACTGTCCATAGACTTTGTATATAGAGAGCCTGGTGTGGGCTGGGGCAGCTTTCTTAGCTCTGCTACATGCTAAATCTAAAAACTATAATTGTGTCAGAATCGCTGAATTGAGTAAACTAAGTGATTCATCATTGGATTTAGGGTCTGATGAGCTAGCAAAAACCTGCTTACAGATTCCCTTTAAGTAGCAGTAATATGATGCATTAGTGGTAATTTCTCAAACAGTGCATAGGACAAAAGGAGAAATGTCCTGAATAAGCGAATATAGTTTACACTTTTATTTTAAAGAAATCTAAAGAAATATGAACTGTATTGAGACTTGTCATTAAAGACACCTCCTACATTTATTGTATATATGTATATATATATATATATATATATATATTGCTGGAGTTTGCAGCGGGACAGTTGTTCTATTTTTGTCTGATGTAGTATTCTAGCTGCTCAACAGTCCTAAGTAGGGATGAGTGTACCCGAACTGTAAAGTTTGACGCTCGTAACAGACACCGGATGTCCGGGGTTTGGACTCAAACATGGACTTTTAAAAAATTCCATGTCCGAGTTTGGTGTTCGGGTTCTGTTCATATGTTAATAACTAGTTTGCTGAAAGGTTACATGAAGAAGATAATTCTACACTGCTGTAAACAATAAAGATTAAAAAAAAGACATATGCTCCCACCCATTATTGATAAACCGTGAAGGTAAAACAGATATCTACAGTTCGCAACCCCCAGCTTTCTTCTTTACCCTGACTGGTTATGACAAATAGACATGATTCCACACTATTTTTTTTCAATTATTTATTGAAATAATTTAAAAAAAAAAGTATGGGGTCCCTCCTATTTTTGATAACCAGCCAAGACAAAGCAGGCAGCTGGGGGCTGGTATTATCAGGAAGGGAATACCCATGGTTGTTTGACACTTCCCAGCCTAAAAATAGCAACAAGCAGCCGCCCAAGATGTGGCGCATGAATTAGATGTGTCAATTCTGGCACTTTACCCAGGACTTCCTGATTGTCCTGGGATAATACATATTACAGGGATTGATGTCAGCTGTGAATTGACAGCCGATATAAAGCCCAGGGGTTTGTATTGCATAGATGTCTATCAGACACCCCATTACTAACCCAGTTAGCATAAAGTTAAAAAACAGAAGACAGGGGGAAAAAAAAGTTTATTTGAATAAAGTCTCCCACACATGCCATCGTTCACCAATCTATTACTTCAATCCTTGACATTCTGAAATAACTAGACATGAGCGATGTTCAAGGCTCGAGGTTCGCCAATTTCATGTTCGAGTGATTTTGGGGGGTGTTCAAGTCGTTCGACGAACTCGAACGATTTGCTAAAAGTTCGGCAGTTCAAGTTACTTTCGAAAACGGTTTGATCACCCAAAGCGTGGCTTTTTACAGCTACGTGTGCAGGGAGCCATCGCTGGCAGCCTACGGTAAGCTGGTAACCAGGATAAATATCGGGTATCCAAGCAAAGCGCTTTGCTTAGTAACCCGATGTTTACCCTGGCTACGTGTGCAAAAATCCCCGAAAGCCACACAGAAGCACTGCCGTGGGACTTCCGTAGGATGCCGCTGCAGTCTGTGTCCCGCTCCAGCCCCAGCTCCAGCCACGCTGCTGCCCGCTCAGCAGTGTCCATAGCTGCCCACACTGTTCGGTGTCCGCAGCTGCCCACACTGCAGTGACAGCAGCAGCGGGGATGACAAGCGCTGCCGTCAGGAGGTTAGCGAAGTTCCTTACCTGCGGTGATGAAATAATGCCCTCCTGACATCAGCACTGTCTTCCATGGCCGCCGCTTGTCACATCTCCTCTCGCTGCCGACCTGAGACTGTCACTAGCGGTGACGTCACAGGCACCCGCGATACTTGGTTGTGAAGGCAGCGGTCATTGAACTCAGTGACAGCTCTGCTATCAGGAGTGCAGCGATCACCGCAGGTTATAAACCTTGCTATCCTCCTGACAGCAGCGCTCGTCACCCCCTTTAGTGACCTGGGCTGACCTATTGATGTTAGCTCAGGTCCCTGTACAGCTCTCCCAGCCAATATGGAACATTCTGTTCTTCATTGACTGGGACATTGACTATGGTATGGATTGTCATGGGACCCCCTTGGATTACACCAGAACTGGATTTGTTTTTCTTTCTAATAAATTGGTGAAAGAGAGAATGTTTTGGGAAGTGTTTTTTCAAATAAAGATGTGTTTGTCGTCTATTTTTTTTTTATTACTGACTGGGTTGGTGATGTCGGGTATCTGATAGACGCCTGACATCACAAACCCCAGGGCTTGATGCCAGGTGACATTACACATCTGGTGTTAACCCAATATATTACCCCGTTTGCCACCGCACCAGGGCAACGGGATGAGCTGGAGCGAAGCACCAGGATTGGCGCATTTAATGGATGCACCACTTCTAGGGCGGCTACGGCCTGCTATTTTTAGGCTGGGGAGAGTCCAATAACCATGGACCTCCCTAGTCTGAGAATATCAGACCCCAGCTGTCAGCTTTACTTTGGCTGGTGATCCAATTTTGGGGGTACCCCCACGTGTTTTTTTTTTTAATTATTTATTTAATTTAAAATAACAGCGTCAGGTGCCCTCAGTTTTGGATTACCAGCCAAGGTGAAGCTGCCAGCTGTGGTCTGCAGGCTGCAGCCGTCTGCTTTACCCTAGCTGGCTACCAAAAATAGGGGGAACCCCATGTCCTTGTTTTTAAATTTATTTATTTTTTTGGCTAAATACAAGGCTAAGCACCCCTTAGTGCCACATGAAAGGCACCAAAGGGTGCATAATTACAAAATGCAGGAGAGTGGGACATTATGTGTCTTTCTGCCATTATAATGACAGAAAAGACTGATATGAAGTGTACAAGCACAGGAAAATCACCAGAGCGCTCTACGCTGTGAAAAGCAGTAGAAAATGGCACTAGAGTAAACATGTGACCGCCTCATGTAGGTTGAAGCTATGGATCCTGGGTAAATTTATGTATTTTCCCTCCTTTAGTTTTTTTGCAGTACGCAAAAAAATGGAAGGCACACGGATGACAAACGGATGACATACGGACCGTATACGGAATGGAAACGGATGCCACACGGATGCATCTGTGAAAATAACAAACCTTTTTTGCGGACCGAAAAAACGGATTGGTCGTGTGAATGTAGCCTTATTCTGATCTGCCATTTAAAAACAGCAGGCAGAAATAAGTGAATTGCACCCCCCAGCGTCAGAAAATCTCTGCGTTTTCATGGGGTAGCTGAGACTCTGGAGATTATGATTCAGGCGGTTTGTCCGGTCCCCGCTTACGTGACCACCGGTATACACCGTATACCGATGATCACGTTACAGTAAATGACAGCGCCGGTAAAAAATTATTTGTCTCCCATCTGGCATGAACAAACATGTCAGATGGGAGATAAATTTCCTCCCCGGTCCCCTCTGGTCCCCCGGTGTCGCAAGTGCTCTCCCCCAGACCCCCTCCCGGAAATCCAAGATGGCCGCGTGCACAGCAGTGCGCCGGCCGCATTCACCCTACTCCTCTTATTTCTGTTGCATGTGCCATGACACATGCGACAGAAAACTCCTCCCCAGGCCCTGCCAGGTCACCCCCTATAACCCCACCGGTGTTCCCCGGTGTCCCACGGTACTTGTGCAGCATTGATCCCCCGCAGCCCCCTCCTTCAGAATAGACGCTGCCGCATGCATCGAGCGGCTGTCAGCTCAGCTTCCTGTGTTCAGACACAGTGAGTGGCGGTAACCATGCATCTGTAAGCTATTGCAATGACCTGCTCATGAGGTAAGGAACATAGTTGATCAGGAGAGATATACTACATTTCCAAATAAAGGTATTTGATTTTATAGTTGGCCTGCTGAACGACTACCAAACATGAGAGTCCGTTATACACCACAAGAAAACATGTCTAAATAGCGAGCTCTGTTGTTTAGTATTCATTCAGCTGGATAACTGGACTTAAAGGGGTATTCCATCTCCAAGATCCTATCCCCAATATATAGTAGGTGGAATAGCAATAATATCAGCAAATACCAATATTTGGAAATGTAGAATAGTTCTCCTCATTAGGCAAGGCATTACAGCTTTGGTAGCAACAGTTACGACATGGACTCTGCTGCTGTGAACTCGGGGAGAGTGGGTGCAGATTCATTGCACCCACACTCCCCCCATGGAGGGTCTGCAATCCTAGAAAATGGGGGATACGTTCCCTGAGCGTGTCCCCCATATTCTACATGGTCCAGAGTCGTCGTGGGACCCCCTTATTTTTTTTTCCCTACAATAAATTGGTGAAAGAAGGAATGTTTTGGGAAGTGTTTTTTCAAATACATTTTTTTTGTGATGTCGGGTATCTGATAGATGCCATCACATCACAAACTGCTGGGCTTGATGTCAGGTGACCTTACAGCTAGTATGAACCTCATTTATTACCCTGTTTGCCACTGCACCAGGGCATGGGATGAGCTGGGGTGAAGCGCCAGTATTGGCGCATCTAGTGGGGCACTTCTGGGGCGCCTTCGGCCTTCTATTTTTAGGCTGTGAAGGGCCAATAACTATGGACTTTCCCACCCTGAGAATACCAGACCACAACTGTCCGCTTTACCTTGGCTGGTGATCCAATTTGGGGGGGACCCTACTTTTTTTTGTAGTTATTATTATTTATAAAATAATTATTAAAAAAGAGCCTGAGGATCACCAAGCACGGTAAAGCTGCCAGCTGTGGTTTTCAGGCTACAGCCATCTGCTTTACCGTAGCTGGCTACGTAATTTTTTTTTTTTTTTACCCTAGAATGAGCAAGCAATTCAATCTACCATAGAAAACAAATGACCTTGCAGGCCTGCGAGGCCCCAGGTATGCGTTCTAGGGTTAAACCATTTTTTTTTTAAATAAAAAAATTAATGGGCTTCCCTGTATTTTGATTGCCAGCCAAGGTAACGCCAGGCAGATGGGGGTGGCAACCCGTGGCTGTCTGCTTTATATGCGCTGAGAATCAAAAATACCACAGAGCGCTACGTCATTTTTTTAATGATTTATTTTTAGAGTACTGTTATGTCAGGCAATCAAAATACAGGGAAGCCCATTTTGTTTTTTAGTTATTTAAATAAATAATTAAATAAAATATATATATGGGCTCCCACTGCATTTTTTGTATTGCTAGCTAAGGGTAATCCAAGCAGCTACTGGCTGCTAACCCCCACTGCTTGGTGTTACCTTCACTGGCAATGGAAAATCCAGGGAAGCATTTTTTTTTTTTTTTTGGCAAAAAAACTAAAAATAAAAATGACGTGAGCTTCGCCATATTTTTGTATGCTAGCCAGGTATAGCAGGCAGGTATGGCTGCCCCCAGCTGCCTATTTGTACCTGGCTGGGAACTAAAAATATAGGGAAGCCCTTTTTTTAATTATTTCATGAATTTCATGAAATAATAAAAAAAAAACAAAAAAAACAATGTGGGTTTCGCCCCATTTTTGTATCCAGCCAGGTACAACTAGGCAGCTGGGGATTGTAATCTGCAGCACAGGTTAGCCCAAGCTTTCTGGGCCCCTCTGCTGCGAATTGCAGTCTGCAGCCTCCCCAAAAAATGGTGCTTTCATAGAAACGCCATCATCTGGCACTGTATCCAACTCTTCCAGCAGCCCTGAAGCCGGGTGGCTCGCTGGGTAATAATGAGTTAATACTAGCTTTGTTTCACTAGCTAGTATTAAGCCAGAAATTCTTAATGTCAGTCAAGTTTGACCCGGCCATTAAGAACCTCCAATTAAGGGTTAAAAAAAGACATCACACAGAGTAAAAATACTTTAATAGAAATAAATACACAGACACACTTAGAGACTCCATGTTTATTACTCCCTGTCACCCTCCACGATCCTGGTCTTCTTCTTTGTCCTTCGACCCATGCAGCTCTGCTACATCATACAGCACTGCATGGGAGGAAGACGCTGCTGCTTCCTGTGCAGTCTATTCACTCAGTGAGTGAGCAGAGGCTGCGGGCTGTAACCGCTGACAGGTGGGTTACCATAGCAATGGTGCTCCAATCACGTGATACCCGGTGCCACTATTTACTGGCTGTGACAGCTAGTCCCTGCATGTGGGCTGATTTTGTAAAGAGCGCACACATGCAGGAACGGGGAGTCGACCATGTGCCAGAGCATTTCGCCGGTACACGGACATGCTTGAAAGATCACCGCGTACCGGAGAGATGCACTGACAGGACCTAGTAATGACGTCTAGCCATGTGACCAGTCTGTAGCCAATGAGATAATAGACACATGACTGGTCACATGCTATTTTGATGTCACGATAGGTCCTATCATCAGTGCTGGTTACCGGGAGGACGCAGCAATTATTGGAAGGAAAAGCGGCTGGAGAAAGAGTGCAGGACGCATCGCGGGGACCTGTAAGTGTTATGGCAATGTTTATTAACTGTATGTGTACATGTATAATGTGTTTTTATGTGTTTGTGTTTGCCTCCCATTGTTTTCAATGGGGTTCAATTGGTTCGTCGAACGGTTCGAACTGAACACGAACGCCAGGGGGGTGGCTCATCTCTAGAAATAATCAAAACTCTGCTTTTGTGAACCCATGCTGTTTTCATGGATGCAGTATGCAGTAATGTTCCACAACCCTGAGAAATTCCTTGTTTGCTGCTGACCAGCAGTGACCTCTGGAGCCTCAGCCTGAAAACGTTCTGAGCGTGCTCTGAGGTCAAGCCTGTCACGCAAATCAAAGAATAGGTCTGTGATGCATTCACATAATTATAAAAAGGTTTTTTTAACCCCTTCAGCCCCCGGGCACTTTCCGTTTTTGCGTTTTTGTTTTTTGCTCCCCTTCTTCCGAGAGGCGTAACTTTTTTATTTTTCCATCAATCTTGCCATATGAGGGCTTGTTTTTTGCGGGACGAGTTGTACTTTTAAATGAAACCATCAGTTTTACCATATAGTGTACTGGAGAACGGCAAAAAAATTCCAAGTGCGGAAAAATTGCAAAAAAAGTGGGATTGTACAATAGTTTTTGGGATATTTTATTCACCGTGTTCACTATATGGTAAAACTGATATGTGGGTATGATGCCTCAGGTCGGTGCGAGTTTATAGACACCAAACATGTATAGGTTTACTTGTATCTAAGGGGTTAAAAAAAATTCACAAGCTTGTCCGAAAAACGTGGCGCACGTTTTGCGCCATTTTCCAAAACCCGTAGCGTTCTCATTTTTCAGGATCTGAGGCTCAGTGATGGCTTATTTTTTGCGTCTCGACCTGACGTTCTTAACGGTACCATTTTTGCGCAGATGCTACGTTTTGATCGCCTGTTATTGCATTTTGCGCAAAATTTGCGGCGACCAAAAAACGTAATTTTGGCGTTTGGAATTTTTTTGCCGCTACGCCGTTTACTGATCAGATTCATTGATTTTATATTTTGATAGATCGGGCATTTCTGAATGTGGCGATACCAAATATGTGTATTTTTTATTTTTTTAACCCTTTAATTTTCAATGGGGTGAAAGGGGGGTGATTTGAACTTTTAGGTTTTTTTATTTTTTTTTAATTTTTTAAAACTTTTTTTTTACTTTTTTTTTTTTTTTTACTAGTCCCTCTAGGGGGCTATTGCGATCAGCAATCCGATCGCTCTGCACTATCTGCAGATCTCAGCTACAGAGCTGAGAACTGCAGATTTGCTGTTTCACTTTCAATGCCGGCTGTATTCCGGCATTGAGAGGAAGTGACTCATGTTAGCCACAGGCGTCATCACATGACCCTGTGCTACCATGGCAACCGCCGAAAGTCACGTGATCATGTCACGTGACTTCCGGCGGGAGCGGGGTAAGTCACTGTCATGGCGGCGCCCATATACATATCGCTGCCAAGACTTTGGCAGCGAAATGTAAGGGGTTAATGGCCGCGGGTGGAAGCGATTCCACCCGCGGCTAGCAGGTACACATATCAGCTGTTGATAACAGCTGATAGGTGCGCGTCTCGCCGCCGCCGACCGGCGGCAGGGGGCGGGGCTTACCGGCACACGATCCATGACGTATCTAGTACGTCATGGGTCGTTAAGGGGTTAAAGATAAATATGGGGAACTTTTGTTTGATGAAACCATGTGTTACGGTTGCTGTGGCACTGGAGACTATGTTTAGATTTCTTGCTACTGCACATGTGCAAGCGCTGGAGACTAAGTCCTATCTTGGAGCCATTGCACATGTGCGGGTGACATCATCGCTGACACGAGGTCACATGTCTCTGACACCTTCTAAGCTGATTGGCCACTGGTCATGTGCTTGTGACACGTGGTCACATGTCTCTGACACCTTCTATGCCAATTGGTCGCTGGTCATGTGCTTGTGACGCTTTGCTCGGTGATAGGCCAGCGTGACGTCATTGCTGTCATTCTGGCAGCGGATTGGCTCTGGTGTCCTCCATCTTGGATGAGGCACAGAGTCTATATAAGACCCTGACGCACGCCGCCCGGCGCTCAGTCCTCTTGGTTCATGCATGAGAGTAGACGCTCTGTGCACGTCCCTCTAGGCATCTCTATGTCTATGCTAGGTGAGCGCTTCCAGCAGGGTAGTGTTCTTATACCTTACAGCTTCGGCTGCGGTCCGTATCCTTACCTCTTAGTGGAGCGGACATAGGCAGGTGCCTGAGGCACATGGTCCGGCTGGGCCTTGTGATTCTACTCGTAGGTGGACGTCTGGCAGTTGTTTGTATCCTCGCACACTAGGGGAGCGAACATAGGTAGGAGCTTTGTGTGGCTTATGCTGCTGTCCGTCTCTTTTGCACCACTAGTGGAGCAGACCTAGGCAGGTGCCATATCTAGTGGTTCGTGTCCTCGCACACTAGTGGAGCGAACGCAGGTAGGAGCTTTGTGCGGCTTACGCTGCTGTCCGTCTCCTGGCACCGCTAGAGGAACGGACCTAGGTAGGTGCCATTTCACATTCATTGCTTTTGTCTCTGTGACCATTAACAGAGACCATACCACACACCCTCCAAGTAAGGGAGGAATTGCTTTATTTTCTAATTATATTCCTCTGTGAGTTTAACAGAGGTATTGCACTTTGCACTTGTGCTATTACTATTTACAGTGGCACACTTATATACCCCTTATCCTCTGCCATAGTCTGCAGCAGAGTCTTTGCACGGTGGACCCTGACTGTCTGATATTCCTTTGGGTTTTATTATCAGGCAGCTCCCCATAACACCATGTAAGTGATGCTCATTTCCTCATTAACAAGACATTTGGGGCAGTTTAATATTAAAAACGATATGGCAGGTTCCCTTTAAGCTAAACTCTATATGCCTGGCATTATTTCTACATGGACTATGTCCCCCATATAAATATTTCCTCAGTCTAATTGTCATTTTGTGGAGAAAAATTCCCGTGGCCCCCAGTATTTCTGAGTACCAGAACAGAGGTCAATCATCTGCCCTACTGCTTCATTCGTTCTTAATGGGAGTGTCTAGCGCAGCGCTCAGCTAATCTTTCACATTCACATGAATGGAGCAGTAGTGTGGAAGACCGATCACCACTACAGAAGATCCCCGGTTCACATGATTGTTTGGGGCTACAGCACACGGCAGTCGGACGACCAGAGATCGGAAAGTTATTCCCTATTATATTTGAGGGATAACGTTAAAGTTTGAAAAATCTGCTATAAAGAATATCTAAAGAACTTTTGGAATATTTTTTATGTTTTAGGCCACTTCTAAGTAGACTTCTTAGAAGACTACAGTTCAGGAGACAGAAGAGCATACAGACAGAATTGATGCTGAGAGTAGATTTTCATAGTGCTGTCTCCTGAGCTGTGCACTTAAGAAGAGATCTCTTGAGCAATCGGTGTTAAGCGGGCTTTACACGAGATGACTGATCGTGCGATGCATCGTCGGGGTCACGGTTTTCATGACGCACAATCCGGCATCGTACACGACGTCGTCTCGTGTAACACCTCCTAGCGACGCAGTATCGCGCACAAATCGTGAGTCGTGTACTCGTCGCTAGGTTTCATAAAATTGTTTAATTAAAATGGTGGCTGTTCATCGTTTCCGTGGCATCACACGTTGTTCCGTGTGACACCACGGGAACGATGAACAGCAGCTTTACCTGCCTCCCGCGACATCCGACGGCTTAATGGAAGGAAGGAGGTGGGCGGGATGTTTACATCCCGCTCATCTCCGCCCCTCCGCTTCTATTGGCCGGCTGCAGTGTGACGTCGCTGTGACGCCGAACGTCCTTCCCACTCCAGGAAGTGGACTTCGTCGCCCACAGCGAGGTCGTCCAGAAGGTAAGTACGTGTGACGGGGGTTAAACGAGTTTGTGCGCCAGGGGCAACTAATTGCCCGTGACGCAAAAACAACGGGGGCGGGTACGATCGATCATGCTATCGCACAATCGGTCGTCTCGTGTAAAGCAGGCTTTAATCTCAGGTTCCACTCTATGATGCCCCTTCTCCTTACTGAGCCCACCTAATCTACTCAGAATTAATTAACCTAAAGCAAATAAGATATCTTTCAAAAGTTAAGTTACATGTTTACATGTTATTTATATGTTTAATAAAGCTACTGCCTGCGACTAATCAGTATTGTGGTTCCTACATAGTCTACAGTCTGATGATGGCTGTTAACAACTACCAGCATTTCCTTGCCATTATTAAGAATTTACTGGGAGTTGTAAATTAATGCAAAATAATTGTATATGCTATATATGGGGCTAACCTGACAGTGCACTTGATTGCTGTACTAAGCTTGGCAATGTATCTATGTACTGACAGTGGTTTTGGTGATGTCTTATTGTATTTAGGGTGGTTTTAGTGATGTATTACTGTACTGACGGTGGTTCTAGTGATATAGTTATGTGGATAGGCTCAGTCTCCTGAGCTAAAAATATAGCTATCTGTACAGTGCTGGCCAAAAGTATTGGCCCCCCTGCAATTCTGTCAGATAATACTCAGTTTATTCTTGAAAATGATCGCAATCACAAATTCTTTGGTATTATTATCTTCATTTAATTTGTCTTCAATGAAAAAAAATAAAACAAAGCCACATTGGATAGAATTCCACACCAAACAAAAAAAGGGGGTGGACAAAAGTATTGGCATTGTTTGAAAAATCATGTGATGCTTCTCTAATTAGTGTAATTAACAGCACCTGTAACTTACCTGTGGCACCTAACAGGTGTTGTCAATAACTAAATCATACTTGCAGCCAGTTGACATGGATTAAAGTTGACTCAACCTCTGTCCTGTGTCCTTGTGTGTACCACATTGAGCATGGAGAAAAGAAAGAAGACCAAAGAACTGTCGGAGGACTTGAGAATCCAAATTCTGAGGAAGCATGAGCAATCTCAAGGCTACAAGTCCATCTCCAAAGACCTGAAAGTTCCTGTGTCTACGGTGCGCAGTGTCATCAAGAAGTTTAAAGCTCATGGCACTGTGGCTAACCTCCCTAGATGTGGAAGGAAAAGAAAAATTGACCAGAGATGGTGGATAAAGAACCTCGACTAACATCCAAACAAGTTCAACCTGCCCTGCAGTCCGAGGGTACAACAGTGTCAACCCAAACTATCCGTCGGCGTCTGAATGAAAAGGGACTGTATGGTAAGATACCCAGGAAGACCCCACTTCTTACCCCGAGACATAAAAAAGCCAGGCTGGAGTTTGCCAAATCTTACCTGAGAAAGCCTAAAATGTTTTGGAAGAATGTTCTCTGGTCAGATGAGACAAAAGTAGAGCTTTTTGGGAAAATCCATCAGCATAGAGTTTACAGGAAAAAAAAGAGAAGCTATAGTAGGAGAGAAAAGGCGCAATAGGGTCTTACCCGATTTACAGGGCAGAGGGAAAGGGTTAAAACACACTCACCTGGCTGGGTTGTGCCAGTCACAACCCCTTAGAGAACGTGGATGAGTGCTTTAGTGGTTCAGCAGCGGCCCCGTGTCTGAGCAAAGGATATCAAAGTGTAGACTGGAGGAAAAACGGGTTTAAAAACCGCGCTAGGAAACCACGAGCAAGGATGTAAATGAATATTTTTCTTTTATTTAGATAATTCCAACGCGTTTCGGAGACCCATCTGTCTCCTTCCTCAGGGAAAAAGAATCTTTTCTTTCGTAGATTCTTTTTTCCCTGAGGAAGGAGACAGATGGGTCTCCGAAACACGTTGGAATTATCTAAATAAAAGAAAAATATTCATTTACATCCTTGCTCGTGGTTTCCTAGCGTGGTTTTTAAACCCGTTTTTCCTCCAGTCTACACTAGGAAAAAAAAGAGGCATTCAAAGAAAAGAACACGGTCCCTACAGTCAAACATGGCAGAGGTTCCCTGATGTTTTGGGGTTGCTTTGCTGCCTCTGGCACTGGACGTCTTGACCGTGTGCATGGCATTATGAAGTCTGAAAACTACCAACAAATTTTGCAGCATAATGTGGGGCCCAGTGTGAGAAAGCTGGGTCTCCCTCAGAGGTCATGGGTCTTCCAGCAGGACAATGACCCAAAACACACTTCAAAAAGCACTAGAAAATGGTTGGAGAGAAAGCACTGGAGACTACTAAAGTGGCCAGCAATGAGTCCAGACCTGAATCCCATAGAACACCTGTGGAGAGATCTCAAAATGGTAGTTTGGAGAAGGCACCCTTCAAATCTCAGGGACCTGGAGCAGTTTGCCAAAGAAGAATGGTCTAAAATTCCAGGAGAGCATTGTAAGACCGCATTGATTGTTACCGTAAGCGGTTGTTCGCAGTTATTTTGGCTAAAGCGGGCTTTACACGAGACGATAGATTGTGCGATATGTCTTTGGGGTCACGGTTTCCGTGACGCACATCCGGCATACCGCACGACGTGGTTTCGTGTGACACCTCCTAGCGACACAGTATCGCTCACAAATCATGAGTCGTGTACTCGTCGCTAGGTTTCATAAAATTGTTTAATTAAAATGGCGGCGGTTGTTCATCGTTTCCGTGGCATCACATGTTGCTCCGTGTGACACCACGGGAACGATGAACAGCAGCTTTACCTGCCTCCCGCGGCACCCGACGTCTTAATGGAAGGAAGGAGGTGGGCGGGATGTTTACATCCCGCTCATCTCCGCCCATCCGCTTCTATTGGCCGCCTGCCGTGTGACGTCGCTGTGACGCCGAACGTCTCGCCCACTCCAGGAAGTGGACGTTCGTCGCCCACAGCGAGGTCGTCCGGAAGGTAAGTACGTGTGACGGGGGTTAAACGAGTTTGTGTGCTATGGGCAACTAATTGCCCGTGACGCAAAAACTACGGGGGCGGGTACGATCGATTGTGCTATCGCACAATCTATCGTCTCGTGTAAAGAAGGCTTTAAGGTTGTGCTACCAAGTATTAGGCTAAGGGTGCCAATACTTTTGACTGACCCATTTTTGGAGTTTTGTGTGAAATGATCAATGATTTCATTTTTGTTTCATTCTCTTTTGTGTTTTTTCATTGCAAGCAAAATAAATGAAGATAATAATACCAAAGAATTTGTGATTGCAATCATTTTCAAGAAGAAACTGAGTATTATCTGACAGAATTGCAGGGGTGCCAATACTTTTGGCCAGCACTATGTCTGTCAGCTGAATAAGTAATAGACTAAAGCCCCCATACACTATAGTTTGATCCTTTGGCCAGCAACACCCATATACAGGAGCACTCATTCTGCCAAGTGTTCCTGTTTTCCCTATTAGAGCTACTGTTAGGCATCTCTGACAGCAGCTTATCATTTAGAGGGTAAAAGGATCTACACTCTGTAATTGGACATGCTGGATCCTTATTTCACTCGACAATCATGAGTTAGAGCTCTAATACACATTGGACTGTCAGCAGAACCTGTCTATATTGGCGGGTTTAGACAACTTTAGGTTAATGTGCAGGAATGTCTTAACTACTAACTGAAGGCTATGGGTACTCTTGGGGCATGTGCACAGAATGTCTGTAGATGTCTGTGAACCCCCTTAATTATTCAGACAGAAGATGCTTCCAGACACAGTCATAACTTTGTCCTGACACAACTTTTTTTTTGGTTCTTGGTTGTTTTTACCAACATCTTTTAGCTACTTGTTTTTATTTCATTTTTTAATAAGCTAGGAAGCAACATCCAAGCAGAAGCCGCCCATATAATGGACCGGTCACTTTTAGCGACTTCAAGTCTGAGGAAGCCTGAACGGGTTAAAAAAAACCTCCATATGAATAGCAAGTCACTTTTACATTGCAGTATTACAAGTTCATTCATTTTAGAATTATTTATCGTTATTTCAGGAGGGTTACAGAGCAGATCTGTCTGAAAAAAAAAATTGTGTGCCCATACCCTAAGGCGGGCTTTGCACACTACGACATCGCAGGTGCGATGTCGGTGGGATCAAATTGAAAATGATGCACTTCCGGCATCGCATGCGACATCGTAGTGTGTAAAGGCTTGATGATACGATTAACGAGCGCAAAAGCGTCGTAATCGTATCATCGGTGCAGCGTCGGCGTAATCCATGATTACGCTGACGCGACAGTCCGATGTCGTTCCTCGCTCCTGCGGCAGCACACATCGCTGTGTGTGAAGCCGCAGGAGCGAGGAACATCTCCTACCGGCGTCACTGTGGCTTCCGTAGGATATGCGGAAGGAAGGAGATGGGCGGGATGTTTACATCCCACTCATCTCCGCCCCTCTGCTCCGATTGGCCGCCTGGCATGTGATGTCGCTATGATGCCGCATGACCCGCCCCCTTAACAAGGAGGCGGGTCACCGGCCAGAGCGACGGTCGCAGGACAGGTAAGTCCATGTGAAGCTGCCGTAGCGATAATGTTCGTTACGGCAGCTATCACAAGGAAATCGCTGCTGCGACGGGGGCGGGTACTATCGCGCTCGGCATCGCAGCATCGGCCTGCGATGTCGCAGCGTGCAAAGTACCCCTTAGTCTGACTGATGAGAAGGGGGCGCCACCACTGACAGTGCCTAGGGCAGCATGAACTCCAAAGAAAGCCCTGCTTGTATTTGTGGATTGCACAATGAACCATGGTCTCAGACAGTGATTTCTGGAAGTATTTCTGAGCTTATGAAGTGTTCAGCATGACTGAACCATGTTTGTTGCCAAGATAAACTTGAAAAACAATGCACCATCTTGATAACTTTCCACAGAAACTCATCTCACTTAAGAGGATTAAGATTTAACATTGCAGAAACTATTAACCAATGTCAGGTTAGATGTCAAATCACTTTTTCCCCCCTGTAATTTTGTAGTTATTGGTTGTTCATACCTAAAAAAAAAAATCCCCAAAAATTCCAACGCAAATAAAATGTAAAAAAAATGAGAATGCAATGATGTCTAAATTTTTTATTGCAATATTTTATTCACAACAGATTGTAGAATACATATTAAAATTTGAAAGTTATCAGGTGGCATTGCATTTCAAACAGACATGATTCTGCAGGGCAAATCACTTCATGGGCTCGTGAATAGAGATGAGCGAACCGGTCGTGGTTCGGCTCGATTTCGGTTTGCCGAACGGAAGTCTCGTTCGAGTTCGGTTCGGCACACCGGTTCGGCAAACCGCATAGGAAACAATGGGAAGCAATCACAAACACATAAAAACACCTAGAAAACACCTTCAAAGGTGTCCAAAAGGTGACAAACAACTCACAACACAACACAAACACATGGGAAAGTGACAAGGACAAATTCTCATGCGAAAACAAAAGAACGTAACGAGGAGAAAGAGGACGAGACACAGATATAGGCATGGCACGCCTTTCTAAAATCATGTAAAACACCGCAAGATGACTCCAAGCAGAATCTCCCTTTTTTCCAAAAATTGGGCCACACAGACACCCACCCCTTCAGTGGCAGCACTTGTGCCCCAGTTGTACATTTCACAGGTAGATTTGCGTCAAGCACATTTTAAAATACACCATCCTTAACCGTCCCCAGGATGACACCAGGGTAGGTAGCAAAGTCTTTGCTGATCCCAGATCTGTTCATCTTGGCTCCTTTTGAAAAACACAGCAACAGTTACTCCAAGCGGAGTCTCCCTTTTTTCCACAAATTGGGCCATACAGACTCCCACCCCTTCAGTGGCAGAACTTGTGCCCCAGTTGTACACTTCACAGCTAGATTTGCATCAAGCACATTCAAAATTACGCCATCCTTAACCGTTCCCAGGATGACCCCGGGGTAGGTAGCTAAGTCTTTCCTGATCCCAGCTCTGTTCATCTTGGATCATTTTTAAAAACACTGTAAGCAAGGGTTACTCTAAGCGGAGTCTCCCTTTTTTCCAAAAATTGGGCCACACAGACACCCCATCAGTGTCAGCACTTGTGCCCCAGTTGTACACTTCACAGGTAGATTTGCATCAAGCACATTAAAAAATACGCCATACTTAACCGTCCCCAGGATGACACTGGGGTAGGTAGCAAAGTCTTTGCTGAACCATGAATTGTTCATCTTGACTACTTTTAAAAAACACAGCAAGCAAGAGTTACTCTAATCGGAGTCTCCCTTTTTTTCCAAAAATTGGGCCACACAGACACCCACCCCTTCAGTGGCAACACTTGTGCCCTAGTTGCAAACAGGATATTTTGATTTGCATCAAGCACATTGCAAATCCATAAGCATTTACTCTCCCCAGGATGACAAAGGGGTAGTAAATTTCTTGTGGATCCATGACTTGTTTATTTTGATGAACGTTAGTCTGTTCACATTGTCACTGGACAGACGCGTGTGCTTATCTGTCAGCACACACTCAGCAGCACTGAAGACACGTTCAGAGACAACGCTGGCAGCTGGACACGACAAAATCTCCAAGGCGTAAGTGGAGAGCTCTGGCCAGTTTTCAAGATTTGAAGCCCAAAATGAGCAAGGCTCCATTTGCAAAGTCATGGCATCGATGTTCATTTGGAGATACTCCTGTATCATCCTCTCCAGCCGTTGACTATGTGTCAGACTTGTTGTCTCTGGTGGCCTTGCAAAGGATGGTTTAAAAAAATTATGAAAAGATTCAATAAAATTGCTGTTACCAGCACCAGATACAGTGCTGCTGGTACAGGTAGACTGTTGAAGATGACGAGACCGTCCCATGTTTGTCAAGTTACAACTGGGAGATTCACTCCCTGCACCACGGTTTTTTGGTGGAAAAGCCGAGTTAAGATCGATTAACAGCTTTTGCTGATACTCCTGCATACGTGCGTCCCTTTCTATGGCTGGAATTATGTCACAAAATTTGGACTTGTACCGGGGATCTAATAGTGTGGCAAGCCAGAACTCATCATCACTTCTAATATTGACAATACGAGGGTCATGTTGGAGGTAGTGCAGAAAGAAGGCGCTCATGTGTCTTGCGCATCCACGCGGACCAAGTCCACGCTGTATTTGTGGCATAGAGGTGCTAACCGTTCTTTCTTCCTTTGACATCTCCCCCCAACCTCTTTCAACTGAAATTTGAGCAAGGTCTCCCTCATCCACTGAGTCTTCCATGTCCATGGACAGTTCGTCCTCACTTTCTTCATGTTCTCCTCCACCTTCCTCAACATTTCGCCTGCTACCATGCCCCCTTGTTGATCCCTGTCCCCCATGGTCCCATGCCTACCGCCTTGGTGATGATGAACATCTGGACCTTGGTGATGTTGTTGTCTCTTGCGCATATCAATCCTCCTGTAGTTCCTCCCCTTCCTGTTGTCCCACCTCCTGACTCCAAATAGTGTTTAGCGTGTGCTCCAACATGTAAATGACTGGAATTGTCATGCTGATAATGGCATTGTCAGCGTTAAACATATTCGTCGCCATGTCGAAACTGTGCAGAAGGGTGCATAGGTCCATGATCTGAGACCACTCCATCAGGGTGATCTGTCCCACCTCTGCATCTCGTTGGCCCAGGCTATACGTCATGACGTATTGCACCAGGGCTCGACGGTGCTGCCACAGTCGCTGTAACATGTGGAGAGTCGAATTCCAGCATGTCGGCACATCGCATTTCAGTCGATGAACCGGCAGGCCGAAAGACTTCTGGAGCGATGCAAGTCGCTCAGCTGCGGTGGTTGAATGGCGGAAGTGAGCAGACAGTTTTTGTGCCCTGTTCAGAACGCCATCTAAGCCGGGATAGTGTGTTTAAAAATTGCTGGACAACAAGGTTCAACATTTTAGCCATACAAGGCACATGTGTCACCTTACCCAGGCGAAGGGCCGCACCCAGGATTGCAGCATTGTCGCACACGGCCTTACCAGGCTGCAGGCTGAGTGGAGACAACCATTTACCAATCTCAGTCTCCAGAGCTGCCCACAAATCAGCCGCTTTGTGACTCTTAGTTCCAAGACATTTCAAGCTAAAAACCGCCTGATGCCATTGCGCTCTGCTGCCAGCATAGTAATGAGGGGTGCGTGATTCCTTCTGCGCAGTTACAATGCTGTTGGCCAGGCAGGCTTGGGGCGGAGATGGAGGACCCAGACGAGGTGGAGGAGGCAGAAGCAGTGGAGGAACTTGGACAGACAGAGGATTGACACACAAGTCGTGGGGACGGCAAGACTTGTGCAGCAGACCCTTCACCATTGTGACGTAGCGACCACCAACGTGGTAAATGGACGCTATATGTCACAGTGGAGAAGGTATCTGCGATATCTAGATGAAAAAGGTTGCTATGGGACTTGTAGTCCACAAAGGCTTCTTGTTAGACATAAGGGTCAGGTTCCCTTTAATAATCCCAAGGTGCTCTGCAGGGCTGAGATTCACAGACCTCCACCTGTGGGTGTGGCTCAAGGGGTTAAAGCAATCCAGTCTCAGAACCTGGGTGGAGTGTGTCTAGGGCAGTCTGGATAGAGACTAGTCCGGCACACTACTAATTCCCATAAGAATCAAGGAGACATGGTAAATTGAAAAATCTTTTTTTCTTTTATTTTGCTCGTGAAAAAGTGAAGAAAGTGCTTTACATGCGTCCGCCGACGTTTCGGCCAATAGGCCTTCCTCAGGTCGGACAAAACTGGAGAGCAGCAGGAGAAGAAGCAAATAAAAGTAGATGTATTAGACCGTATGTTGGAACAGTGGGGTGAACACTGTTATACACAGGAAAATCTATATGATTCAACTGAGGGTACTGGCTCACTCTCTTGTCAATCGAAAATCTTGAGTATAACGGTCCTCTGGTGGCTGTAGTGTGACTACCAGAGAATCGGCATAGGGGGTCACCAAGTCTCGTCAACCATGACCAGAGACCTGTGTTGAGGTAAGTATCCAGTACTCTTTAATATGCAGAGATAATTATGTTTCCATGTTCTACGTATATTACCATTACTTATAGGTGCTCAGGAATCCTGTCATTCAAAGACGGCTGTGACTCCAGAGATAGTTCTGGGATAGGGATTGGAGGAGGAATATGTGACCTCACAGGACGAGCGGTTCACCTCCCTAGCACCTCTGATACCTGTCGGTAGTCGCCTGGATTCTCCTTGTCTCCTTGGACCCTTTCCCATACATAGGCCACTGGAATCATAGGCTACTACTTGGGTCAGGTCCCACCTTACTCTACATACCCTTTAACCATATTCCTCCTCCAATCCCTATCCCAGAACTATCTCTGGAGTCACAGCCGTCTTTGAATGACAGGATTCCTGAGCACCTATAAGTAATGGTAATATACGTAGAACATGGAAACATAATTATCTCTGCATATTAAAGAGTACTGGATACTTACCTCAACACAGGTCTCTGGTCATGGTTGACGAGACTTGGTGACCCCCTATGCCGATTCTCCGGTAGTCACACTACAGCCACCAGAGGACCGTTATACTCAAGATTTTCGACTGACAAGAGAGTGAGCCAGTACCCTCAGTTGAATCATATAGATTTTCCTGTGTATAACAGTGTTCACCCCACTGTTCCAACATACGGTCTAATACATCTACTTTTATTTGCTTCTTCTCCTGCTGCTCTCCAGTTTTGTCCGACCTGAGGAAGGCCTATTGGCCGAAACGTCGGCGGACGCATGTAAAGCACTTTCTTCACTTTTTCACGAGCAAAATAAAAGAAAAAAAGATTTTTCAATTTACCATGTCTCCTTGATTCTTATGGGAATTAGTAGTGTGCCGGAGTTATTTCAAATTTACTGACTGTTTTTTTTCTCCAGAGCACCTACACAAGGTGAGGCAAGGTCTTTTCTCATAAATTTTGGATAGAGACTAGCTCTAGACTTCCAGTGTGTGTGCTGGGAGAGAGTGAGAGCAGAGCCAAGAACTCTGCAGAGAGCCACCTGTGTGGAGGCTGAGCACAGGACTCCGTTATTAAGACTGAGGTGAGGGCTGTAAGGCCGAGCCTCTCCTGGAGGAGACCCAGACCCAGTGGTCTGCAGAGGTCCCTGGGGCCGCGAGGGAACCTCAGCTAGAGGTGTCTGCTGGCAGGTGCCAGAGAGTAAGGAAAGTGGTTAACTTCCACTATGAACTTGTAATAGAGTCTGCTCTGTAAGCTGCAGAGCCGGAAGCCTGGAAAAGCTCCAGGCCGGCGTGGAGCGCTTATAAGTTTGTGGACCCTCCTGGAACAGCCGAACGGGGCATCGTAAGACCGTTTCCTACGGCAAGGGGTGCCTGTGTGACGGGGACCCGTATGGACGGTGCATAACCCGGCTGTGTTCCGGATGAATTTACATGTACAGCAAGGACAATAAAGCTGTTTGGATCGGACTATTTGAGTCACGGCGTCTTTGTAGTCTTGGGGGACCCCCACCCCGCTACACCATCTATCACCATAGTTACCCAGTGCCCAGTCAGCAACATGTAACGTCCCTGTCCATGCTTACTGGTCCAAGTATCGGTGGTGAAATGCACTCGTTCACACACAGAGTTTCTCAAGGAAGCGGTGATATTGTGTGCAATATGCTGGTGTAGCGCAGGCTCACCTTTCTTAGAGAAGTAGTGGCGACTGGACATCTGGTACTGGGGCACAGCGACAGACATAAGGTCTCTAAAATCCTGTGTGTCCACCAGGCGGAAAGGCAGCATTTCGGTAGCCAAGAGCTTACAGAGGGATAAAGTCAACCTCTTAGCTTTGTCATGGGTCGCAGGAAATGGCCTTTTATTTGTCCACATCTAAGGGACAGAGATCTGGCTGCTGTGTGTAGATGGTGGTGAGTAGGGTGTCCCTGAAAAAATGCAGGTTGATGAGGAAAGTGCAGGCGTAGACATGATGTTGCCTTCATCCAACATTGATGCTATCAGTGTTTACTAAGTACCCTATGTTTATATGCACTATACTTTTATTTAGTTACAGCAGGGTATGTTTTCACAATTTTTCCTTGGTTTCTCTTTGTCTCATGGCCAGTGTGAACATGGTCTCACAAGTTCCATGTATACCATCTCATACTCCGGCTCACTTTTTTGTTTTTATGTCGTTTTTTTGTATTCAGTACAAACAGGGAGTGGCCCCCTTCTCAGCGAGCTGGACATTTCATTCTGTGAATCCCCCTGACTGTGTGTGTCCTGTTGGGACCCAGTCGCTCTCAGCCCTTAGCCACATTGAGGCCTATTTTAGACCCATGGTAAGGTTTTAATATTAGAGAGTGTAGGTACTATCCCAACTGGGTACACCTTGACGTTTGGTGGAATAGCTTTATGCTTTTTTTGATCAAAAACAGTGTTTACTAAGTACCCTATGTTTATATGCACTATGCTTTTATTTAGTTACAGCAGGGTATGTTTTCACAATTTTTTCCTTGGTTTCTCTTTGTCTCATGGCCAGTGTGAACATGGTCTCACAAGTTCCATGTATACCATCTCATACTCCGGCTCACTTTTTTGTTTTTATGTAGTTTTTTTGTATTCAGTACAAACAGGGAGTGGCCCCATTCTCAGCGAGCTGGACATTTCATTCTGTGAATCCCTCTGACTGTGTGTGTGCTGTTGGGACCTGGTCGCTCTCAGCCCTTAGCCACATTGAGGCCTATTTTAGACCCATGGTAAGGTTTTAATATTAGAGAGTGTAGGTACTATCTTAACTGGGTACACCTTGACGTTTGGTGGGATAGCTTTATGCTTTTTTTGATCAAAAACAGTCTTTACTAAGTACCCTATATTTATATGCACTATGCTTTTATTTAGTAACAGCAGGGTATGTTTTCACAATTTTTTCCTTGGTTTCTCTTTGTCTCATGGCCAGTGTGAACATGGTCTCACAAGTTCCATGTATACCATCTCATACTTCGGCTCACTTTTTTGTTTTTATGTCGTTTTTTTGTATTCAGTACAAACAGGGAGTGGCCCCCTTCTCAGCGAGCTGGACATTTCATTCTGTGAATCCCCCTGACTGTGTGTGTCCTGTTGGGACCCGGTCGCTCTCAGCCCTTAGCCACATTGAGGCCTATTTTAGACCCATGGTAAGGTTTTAATATTAGAGAGTGTAGGTACTATCCCAACTGGGTACACCTTGACGTTTGGTGGAATAGCTTTATGCTTTTTTTGATCAAAAACAGTGTTTACTAAGTACCCTATGTTTATATGCACTATGCTTTTATTTAGTTACAGCAGGGTATGTTTTCACATTTTTTTCCTTGGTTTCTCTTTGTCTCATGGCCAGTGTGAACATGGTCTCACAAGTTCCATGTATACCATCTCATACTCCGGCTCACTTTTTTGTTTTTTTGTTTTTTTGTTTTTGTGTTGATGCTATCGATGTCTGAAAGAGCTGTACACACGCACTTGTTTCCCCTTCCAAACCAACTGACGACCTACCAAGCAAACTGCCTGTTGCGGTTACACTGGTGGAAGTTGTGCATGGAAAACCAGGTGTGACAGCTGTCCCCACAGTCCTAGAAGATGAAGAGCGCGCGGATGCACTGGAAGGGGCAGGCAGTGGATGGTCCGTTCCGCTAGGCCGTATTGCAGCACGGTGAGCTTCCCACTGGGACATATGATATTTATTCATGTGATGATTCATGGAAGAAGTTGTCAAACTGCTGAGGTTTTGCCCTTCACTAACAGAATCACGACAAATTTTACAGATCACATGATTTGGGTAATCTTTTGCTATGTCAAAAAAGGACCAGGCTAGGCAAGGCTTAGAGGGCATGCGACCTGCTGAGCCACCCCGACTAGTGCTCAGAGGCAGAGTGGTGGCTGAGGATGCAGTTGTAGACGTGCTACCAGTACTCCGACTCTGTCCAGGAAGGCGCAAGGTAACTTCGTCGTCAGTAGCATCCTCCTCCACCACCTCTGTTGACCTCTTCGAGTGCCTGACTGTGGGTTGACAGTAAGGGGGATCTAGAAGTTCCTCATCAAGCGTTGTGTTTGCACTCCCCTCCCCATCAGAACGAGCCTCTTCCTGCCCTGAACGAATATTTAAGTTGTCATCCCAATCTGGTATCTGCGTCTCATCATCATCAGTATGTTCCTCATTGTCTATTACAACAGGTGTTTCAGTTTGTGTATAAGGGTCAACATTATGCTCATGAACTTGGTCATCACGGCCTAAATCTGAGTCACAAAGGTTCTGGGCATCACTGCAGACCATTTCCTGGTCTGTACTCACTGTAGCTTGGGAACAGACCTCTGATTCCCAGGCTATAGTGTGACTGAACAGCTCTGCAGACTCAGCCATCTCTGTTCCACCATACTGTGCAGGGCGGATGGAGACTTGAGAGCTGGGAGAAAGCAAGTGTGATTGGGATGACAACTCAGAGGACTGGTCTTTTTTGGATGTGGTAGTTGAGATGGCGGAGAGGGCACTTGTTGGACCACTTGAGATCCATTCAAGCATTTTCTTTTTTTGGCCATCATCTACCTTTGTTCCAGTTGTTCATGTCCGTAAAAAAGGGAGCACATCAGATTGTCCACGGTAAGTAGTAGACATCTTACTTTTTCCCCTTTCCACCAGCATCTGTCATTTTGCCACTCATTTTGATTGCGACAAGATTGTGCACTTAAAATGTGGTAGTAAAAATTGAGAGGTGGTGTAGATTGCAGCGGTGGTCTAGCTTTATTGAAAGCAGAATAAACAACAATAACTATCCCTGACAATGCAACTACGGCCCTTAAGCTGGCAGCACAGTTTGCTATTAGAATGGCTTCGTAACAATGACCTTGAGTGTGCAATGCAAACGTGCTGCAAATATCTTTGCACCAGTGGGACAATAATGAAGTCCAACAGCCACTTTTAGGATGCCACTAAGTTTCCTCAGTGTTTGCTAGTATAATGGCTTAGTAAAAATGAGTTTCAGTGTGCAATGCAGAGGTGCCGCAAATATCTTTGCACCAGTGGGACAATAATGAAGTCCAACAGCCACTTTTAGGATGCCACTAAGTTTCCTCAGTGTTTGCTAGTATAATAGCTTAGTAACAGTAAGCTTGAGTGTGCAATGCAGAGGTGCTGCAAATAGATTTGCACTAGTGGGACACTAATTGAAGTCCAACAGCCAATTTTAGGATGCCACTAAGTTTCCTCAGTTTTTGCTAGTATAATGGCTTGGTAACAATGAGCTTGAGTGTGCAATGCAAAGGTGCTGCAAATAGATTTGTACTAGTGGGACACTAATGGAAGTCCAACAGCCACTTTTAGGATGCCACTAAGTTTCCTCAGTGTTTGCTAGTATAATGGCTTAGTAACAATGAGCTTGAGTGTACAATGCAGAGGTGCTGCAAATAGATTTTCACTAGTGGGACACTAATGGAAGTCCAACAGCCACTTTTAGGATGCCATTAAGTTTTCTAGTATAATGGCTTAGTAACAATGAGCTTGAGTGTGCAAAGGGCAGGAGGGTACAGTGGCCGGGTTGTGGGTCAGTGTAGAGGAAAGGAAGCCTCACTTTCTAGCCCTCCTAATTGTGAAATGCAGCAAGGAACTCCCTGACCTTAGCTACACAGACGCTCTTATCTGTAGCTGTTAAAGCCTCTTTCCACGGACCTGACTGTCACCTATGGCTGTGAACCTGCTGTAATTAGCCCTTACAAGAGCTGAAAGAAACTTCTATCCCTATTCTGTATAGCGCTGTGTGTAGAGCATAAACAGCAGTATTGAAGACAGGAGCTTCACCTGCGGTGACTGACACCCAGACGCAGAAGGCAGATAATGGCGTCCAGACGGGCAGATGCCCGTATTTATAATGTAGGGACATGTGACATGGACATCCTATCACACATGCCGTTGCTTCTCTGGCTAAAAGTCCACTTAACTGTGTGTGTGTCTGGGATTGGCTGACATGCTGGCCCGCCCCACTACACGCGCGCTTAGGGAAGGAAGACAAGGAAAAAAAAAATTGGTGATTGCCATTATCACAGCAGCAGCGATCTGAATGCGCCATCCCCGCACACTATACGCTGAAATTTCATAACAATGTGAGTCATAGAGTGACTTACACTATTACAGCGAAAAGCCAGCTAGTAATTAGCTTGGCTTTTTGCTGCTAGAACCGTTCTCGAACGTAACTAGAACTATCGAGCTTTTAGCAAAAAGCTCGAGTTCTAGTTCGATCTAGAACTGCCCCCAAAATCACTCAAACCGCGAACTGGAGAATCACGAACCACGAACCGTGCTCAACTCTACTCATGAATACTTTTAGAAATTATTGTCTGTGAATAGAGAAGAGCGAACTTGTTTGAAAAAGGTTTGCCAATTTCAAAATTGACATGAGCCTTGCTCATTCGGATTCGTGTTTGGAAGCCCGAGCACTTTTCTCAAACATTGGCAATGTTCGGCTTTGTTCATCAGACTGGTCGTGGTTGCAATGATGCTTTTTTATATGTTATTATGACTTTGGCTAGGATAGTGCTACTGTGTGAGGAGTGTGGGGAGGTTTTTGATGAGGGGAGGGATGAGGAGAGGTCAGAAGAGCGGCTGACTGTTTGTTTTTGTTTCCTAACTTAATGTGGGGATGTTCTGGCAGCCAATCAGGGTTCAGAAACTATCAAAAACATTCAAACACAAGGGCTTGTGTCATTGGCTGGCTAAGTCACATGTTCTTCTGCATAAAAGAAGCAGACATGCAGTGTCAGTGCCATTTTGAGACTGCTACAGATTGAATCAATGCTGCTGCTTCAGCATATAAATGCAAATACACACACATTCATAATAACCCTGTGCTCCTGGAACCACTTGACATTTCAGCATCTAAATCCTGAATGCTAATTCTATCTAAATTTTGATAGCTGAATCTGTGGTCTTGCAGCTTTCCCCAATTTTGAATTTCAGCATCTAAATTCTAATTGCTAATTTTGTAGTCCTGCCAGCTATTTAAACTTCAGCATCTAAATTCTGATCACTAAATCTGTGGTTCTGCAGCCTGCCCCAAATTTACATCTCAGCATCTAAATGCAAATTCCTAATTCTGTGGTCTTGTCAGCTATTTCAATTTTAGCATCTAAATTCTGAATCTTTGGACAAGCAGCCTGGCCCAAATCAACATTTTAGCATCTAAATCCTGATTGCTAATTCTGTAGTACTGACAAAAATACTGACAAAAATAGACATTTCAGCATAGGTGGAGGAAGAGTAATATGAGGTTACATTCCATATCTACCTTAAACATTGATCAATAAGAGGTGCATGAGGGAGAGGTGTAGGTATGGTGCTCTGAGTGCACTGTCAAATTCAGGCAACACATAACATGGAGACCCAGTTTGGAGTCTCCACATTTGAAAAAATTTGGAGTAGACACCGTGGCATCAATTGCCCCACAGAAAAAAAATCTGTGGTCCTGCAGCCTGCCCCAAATCAACATTTTGGAATCTAAATCCTGATTAATAATTTTGTGGTCCTGCTAAAAATAGACATTTCAGCATGGGTGGAAAAGGAGGAAAAGGAGGAGGTTACGTTGCATTTCTACCTTAAACACTGACCACTAAGAGGTGCATGAGTGTGAGGTGTAGGCATGGTACTCTGAGAGCCCTGCTAAATTCAGGCAACACACAACAAGGAGACCCAGTTTGGTGTCTCTACATTTCAAAAAATTTGGGGCAGACACCATTCACAGTGGCATCAATTGCCCTAGAGTACAAATAGTATAATGTGCATGTAATAGGGCCTGGCCCTGCATTTCTACCTTAAACATTGATCAGTAAGAGGTGGGTGAGTGACAGGTATAGGCCTGGTGGTCTGAGACCCCTGCTACTACAGACAACACACAATAATAGGAAATAGAAAAAAATCACACAAGAAGGCTAATAAGTTGGAGTCTTCATATTTCAAAATCTTAAGGGCCAGACACCAGGAAAAGGAACATCAATTGCCCAGAGTACAAATAGTATAATGGCACAGCATGGATACAATAGACAGGGCCTGGAAGAAGGCCTGGCCCAGCATTTCTAGCTGAAATGTTAATCAGTAACAGATGGATGGGGCACAGGTGTAAGTCTTGTCCTCTGAGACCCCTGCCACTACAAGCAACACACAACAAGGAGACCCAAATAGGAGTCTCCATTTCCCAAAAATGTGTCTTGTTGTGACTCTGGCAGCAAAAGGAGGAGGAATAGGAGGAATATTAGGTGCTTTATATATCTAAAAAGCCAAATTGTGAAAGTACCAGTGGTGGACACACTTCTTGATTGTTGTGCCACCAAGGCACTGTTAGTAACATCAGCAGCAGTAGCAACAGCAGCCACAGAAGCCACAACAGAGGTGTCATCAACTGCAATAATGCACAGTCAATGCAACACACTGAAAAAAACACCCAGTCTGCACAGTCTGTAACTGGGATGGAAAAGTCAAAGGAGCCCAAAATTTTAGTTTTCAGAAACCTAACTTTTTCAAGGTTTTTAGATCTTTTAGTCAGATGTTTTAATGATTACTGAAGTTCAATTGTAAGCAGTTCACAAGTTTTTAAACATTTATCAAGAAATGTTTTTCAAAACTGTTGGATTTTAAATTGTGGAATCAGGGGTATAGGCAATTGTCCTTGTGCCAGGCTGCATGCATGAAATTATTTACACAATATTTTAAAAATATCTTGATTTATTCAGTACTGGGTGTGATCAACACTTACAGAAATGAATGCACTTTATCACTTTGTAATACCTTGTAATGAGATTTTTAATGGCTGTCTGAAGAATGTTCGGCCTTGCTGATTGAACTTGGAAATGCAAATCAACCTCAACTTTTGTCAGGTCCCTTTGCAATTTCTGACCAATGACGTCCCAGATATGCTCTATGAGAGCCAAATCAAGAGACACTACAAGCCATCTTAACACATCAAGGCCAAATATGCTGCTCACAGTAGCATGAGCAAAATGCAGCATGGCATTGTAGCAACTAAAAATAGTGAAAAATTGTTTTGTCACTATAAATGCTACTTTTGGGTAAAAGTAAAATTAAACACAAATACTACAAATAAATGGTATTGACACACGTGGAACGACTTGAATTGTAAAATTGCCACAATATTTTCCCCATAATGTCAACATACATACAAAAAAATACAACAGAAATGTAGCATTTTCATCATATTGACATGCAAAATTGGATAACAGAGAGACTAGTGAGTCATGGAAAAAAATATCAATGAAAATGTCAAGTTATCCAACGAAAAAATCCTTCATATGGCTCTGCTGGAAAAAATATATATATTTAAAGTTCTTAACCTTATAATAGTTTTTAAAATGTTGTATTTAGTGTGCCACAGTAGCAAAACAAAAATCTGTATAAATCTAGTATCCCTATAACTCTGCCTACATGAAGAACAAAGAGGTTATTTTAGTGCACAGTGAATGGCACAAAAAACATAAATAATTTAAAACAATTTGTGAATTGCTGGGTTTTGTTTATTGTGCATCAGAAAACTTGAAAAGTGACAGTAAATTATTATGTATAACAATATAATACCAATAAAAACGTCAACTTACTCTGAAAAAAACAAGTCCTTGTACACTTCTTATGACAAAAAAATGTAAATAAAAAAAGCTATAGTGACGAAAAATCCCTTTTTGATAAAACATTTATTGTTTGTGTAAGTGTAACTAAATATATAAAAAACTATATACCAACTTTCAGAATAAATCTTATCACTTACACAGCAGGTTAGTGGCATAAAAATATAAATAAATGAAAGCAATTCTTGAACTGCGCCTGTAAAATCAGCTATAGGCTCACTTTATATTTATCATTTACTCTGCGATGAGCACACACTTTAGAGTTTCCATCTAAATCCCCAAAATTGGGATTAATACAAAAGCCCAAATGGAACTGATCACTGTAATGAGACAGATGGAGACATTTTGGACTTCTCATAACCTCTGTTCTACTAGTGTCCGTATTTTTAAGGCATCATATTGTTCACAAAAGTGTGATTCACCACTGTCTTAAATGATGGGACACGGCATCTGCTTCATTATAGAGGACATGTTTCATTAGAGTTTCATCTGAATCTAATTTTTTAAGGATACAGATGGAGAACCAGATGTAAGTGTTTAGCGTTAAGCACAAGATAAGTGGCAACCTAGCTTAAATAGTCCTAAAGAAATTTAATGTATCCCAAAATGCTACCAATAAAAGCTTGGACTGATTCACCAAAAATACAAGAACAGACTTAGGTCCACTGTATATCAACAGAACAATGATTTCCTTCTTACTGGTTGCCAAAAGTCAGTTGAAAATAAATGAATTAATTTTTACAATTACTACTTAAGGCTTTTTTGCTGTTCTGGGACCTCAGGGGCTCTTAAAATAACAACCACATTCTGTAAAATGAAATGCATTCCATGAGCTATATAGCATTCCTACTCTTGTGAGCCCTACCATGTGTCCAAACAGTAGTTTACAACCACACATAGGGTAGTTCTGCATTAGGTAGCAATTGCTTAACAAATTGTGAGGTCCATATTTAGCCATTGTGAAGATGAAAAATTAGAGGTTAAAAGAACATTTTAGTAGAAAATGTACCTGTTTCACAGCCAAATCTAATAAAAAGAATTCCCAGACACCAGATGCCCACACATTTGACTTGCTCTCATGACGTTCATAATGTTTCCAGTTACAGTTCCGTTGAGCCTCCTACATCAATAACAGTCACAACATTACCTGCTTCAGAACTGACCATATAACAAGCAGATTGAGCTTCAGTTGTGGGTTTTAACCACAAATCTTCTGTGCTGTCTGACAAATCTTCTGTGCTCCTCCTCTGATTACTTCACCTCTTCTGTACCCTTGTCTGGTCTCCAGGTTTTTTTCACCACAGAATTATTATCGCAGTCCCTGGTTAACCTGACAGTTTGGGAAATGGCTTAAGCTCCTTGCTCCACTTCCCATCTTGAGATTTGTCCTGAGCTAGAGGGCCATTACCACTACCAGTGTCTGTACACCAATGGCTCACAGAGCCAGTAAGACACTTTGGAATTAAAATTGTTTCTTTTATCTCTTCTAATAAATCTACTGGTAGAAGTTAAGCCATATTAATATACTCCTAAGAACCCAAGAGTGCTGTGGAATAATAAGTGAAAAGTGATGGCACATACAAATAACATAGGGTACTGGGCATGGCTCTTATTTTGAGATAGGCATTTCATTTATATACCTTCCCATGGCTCCCCAGTTCTATCTATATTGAGGTCACCTGACACTAGGTGAGGCTTTAATATCAGATGATGGAATTGTTCCAATTGGGGTACACCTTGTTTTGGTGGAATGGCACTTATGCTTTTTTTATCAAAAACATTATGTACTAAATACTCTATGTTAGTTATATGTACTATTGATTTCTACTTACTTACAGCAATGTATATACTCATTTTGTTTCTATATTAGGTGTTATATTGACAAACAATGAAAATGTTATTGCTTCTAAATTTTGAAAATGAAAAGACAAAAAAAAAAAAATTCTGTGTGCTAAAGGTCCCAAATCGAGAAGTCCTTAAAGGGGTTTTCCCATCTACAAGATCCTATCCCAATATATAGAAGGTATAATAATAATGATAATAATAAGAATATTAGCAAATACCTCCTATTGTAAATGTACAAATGCATCTCAATAAATAAGAATATTATAAAAACGTTAATTTATTTCAGTAATTCAATAAAAAGGGAAACATATATATTATATAGAGTCATTACAAACAAAGTGATCTATTCCAAGTGTTTATTTCTGTTAAGATTGATGATTATGGCTTACAGCCAATGAAAACCCAAAAGTCATTATCTCAGAAAATTAGAATATAGAAAATTAACTTTTTGATTATATTCTAACTTATTGAGATACACTTGTAGTATAGTTCTCCAGATTCGCTATGTTGCATGCCTCATGTGCAGGGAATTGTAGCTCTGGTATTCATAGTTATGACCACTCATATAGTGACAGTTTAGTTAGTAGCTAGTGGTCATAACTATAGATGATCGAATACCTCAAATATTCGGCTTCGCGAATATTTGCCAAATAGGTCGCCTCTATTCGACTGTTCGCGAATATTCGATGCGCAATGTCTATGGGAAACCCGAATAACAACTATTCGGGCTTCCCATAGACTTACATTGCGCATTGAATATTTGCATCATGATGGGTTTAGAGACCCCCTGAGGTGCCTAAACTAAAGAGGTCCTCCACAAGTGACACAATTTTGGAAACCCCTCAAGAAATATATCTAGATGTTTGTTGAGCCCCTTGAACACCCGGGGGGTTCACAGAAGTTTAAAATGTTGAGCCGTGAAAATATATATTTTTTTAACCACAAAATTGTTGTTTCAACCAGATACTCTTGTGAAAAAAAAGCTATCAGGAAAAAAATGCACCATAAGATTTATTGTGCAATTTCACCTTAGTATGGAGATAATACCTCATATGTGGTGGAAATCAATTGTTTAAGTGCACGGCGGGGCTCGGAAGAGAAGGTGTGCAATTTGAATTTTTGAAAGCAAAATTAGCTGAAATCATTAGGGGATGCCATGTCATATTTGTAAACCCCCTGATGTGCCTAAACAGTGGAAACCTCAAACAAGTGACCCTAATTTGGAAACTAACCCCCCCAAGGAACCTATGTAGATGTGTGCTGAGCACTTTGAACCCCAAGGTGCTTCAGTGAATTTTATAATGTTGCGCCATGAAAATGAAAATAATTTATTTTTACCACAAAAATGTTCTCTTAATCTCTATTTTTTAATTTCCATAAAGGTAACAGGATAAAATGGACCTCAATATGTGTTGTGCAATTTCTCCTGAGTATTCTGATACCTCATATGTAGGGGGAAACCACTGTTTAGGCACACTGCAGGGCTCGGAAAGCAAAAAGCGCCATTTGAATTTTCAAACGTAAAATTGTCTGGAATCATTAGTGGACACCATGTTGCATTTGAAGAACCACTGATGTGCCTAAAAAGTGGAAAACTTTCCACATGTGACCCTCCCAAAGAACCTATCTGTGGGACATTGTGTACGGTGTGTGTGTGTTACATTGTGTGTAAAAAAAAAACAAAAAAAACAAACTAAACTTTGTGTGTGAGTTTTTTGTGCATCTATTTTTTTTGAGTAGAAAAAACAGAAAGAAAAAGAGAAAATAGAAAGGAAATTCAAATTTGGTAACAAAAAAGAAACATACTAAATGAACTTCAGTAAAAAAAATAAAAGTCTTGCCCAAAATTCCAAAATTGAGCACAGATGCCGATCTGTGATATGCATTCACAGATCAGCACTCAGCGGCTTGCAGGACGCACGGATGGATGGGGCACAAGAAGTGACAGAGGATGGCAGACAAAAAAAAAAAAGTCTTGACCAAAATGGAGCACAGATGCTGATCTGTGATGTGCATCAAGGATCGATAGCTGCAGGACGCACGGACAGATATGGTGCAAAAAGCGATGTGAGATGATGGACAAAAAAAAACAAAGTCCTGCCCAAAATTGAGCACAAATGGTGGCTGCAGGACGCACAGATCGATGAGGTATAAAAGGTGATGGAGATGAAAGACAAAAAAATGAAACTCACAAGACCAGGAAGATCAGTGACCAGAGGAACTCTGCAGCCAGCAGCTTGATGGATGACTGAAGATAGGACCCAGGAAAGACCCAGCGATGGAGGCACTCACTGGCAGATGAGTTAAGAAGGATGAGGACCTAAGAGGATCCAGCAGAAGGAACCAGACAGTGGCGGCAGCAGTCAAGGGGACATCGGAGGTGGAGAGAAGAAGCTGAGAGGGGAGAGGAGGAGAAGCAGGGGACAGGAGAAGCCATGGGGAAGGGGGAGGGTTGGACAAATCGGAGGGCTGGAGTGATCATAGGAGGGCCAGTACTTACGGGCAGCGTTGCGGAGATCGAGCAGCTTGGCAGAGATTGGACAGCATAGCGGAGACTGGGCAGCGGTAGCAGCGTGGAACTACAAGTCCCAGCAAGGGCATGACGCAGACTGGCTGGGGAGGGCTTTCCAGGCCAAAACAAGCCTTAAGAGAGACGTCACCACCAGGTCAGCCCGCCCCCCGCACGCTGATTAGAGCAATTACATGTCATAGAATGATTGCTACAATCTCTGCTGCAGGGGGGGCACCGTTTTTGCTGGCCTCCAACCAATGGTTGGTGCTCCTGAAGCACCAATCATAGCTGGATTGCACTATTTTAGGCATTTCTTTTGCGTGAATCAGTGCAATATCTGTGATTGGCGGCTTAGATTTTAACAGCCAATCATAATGATCGTGGATGGGGGGTGGCAATGCCACACTCCCTGGGGTCACACAAAGGTCACCGGCTGTAAAAAACAGCAGGGGGCATCATTTGAAAGCCATTGCTTTGGCAATGGCAATCAAATGAATTTCAGGCAGTAAAGTTACTTCCCTGGTCGTTAAGCCACACAAAAATAGGATGTAACTTTACTGCCTGCGGTCATGAAGGGGTTAAAAAACTAGGCACTGTTTAAGGTCAAATCTAAACAGCATGTAGTTTGCTCTATGCCAAGATTTAATTTTGTTTGCTAGTGCCAGTCATCATCATATGATCACTCATGCAATTTTCATACATAATATGATCACATGATGATGACTAACTTCTCTTCCTAATTCTCTCAGTGAAGTAGGGGCTGTATTATATCACTGAATATTGAGACAATTAGGAAGAGTAGCTATGACTGTAAGCATGGATATACATTTGAGCTTTAACTGTGTATAGGGTGCAAAACTGAATTTGTGCTCCCAGGCTGGAAAATCTTTATTTGCCTCTGAACATACATATAGACTTCTTTAAATAAAATCTAATAGCTATGGTAATGTACTATATTGTGAACAATTTTTAATGGAAGATAGATCTATGCTGTAATATTTTTTGTTGTACAGATTGCTGGGCTGCTTCTGATGGGCTTAGAGACTAGGCAGAGCAGGCTTCGGTTCATGCCATATCTCATAGTCTGCACCGAGCAGGTAAATTTAACCATGGAATGGGTAAAACGCTTAATCTCATTCAAACCTATTGTGTTACCTCAAAGGAAAAAAATCAGCTCTAGGGGTACATACAATTGCAAGGCTTTAATGTACAAAAATATATAATATCCAAGATAAACGGGGGAGGTGTGATAAAGGTATGCTGATCCCAAAGAGGAGGTTATGTCATCTGAGACTGGAGATGGTAGATACCGACAGTTACGCTTTTCAGACTGAGCCTCCTTTGCCCTATTCTTTCGCACTTAAATTTAAGACAATTTTAAATAGAGCTTTAACTTTTGTTAAATGTCCACTTGCCAAAAAATATTGTTAGAAAAGTTGTCATCAATATACTTGTTAGATCTTCCAAAAAAGTGCTCATTCTATGCAGAAGATTGTGATATTTTCTGAACAATTTCACTATGAATATCAGTTCTGCTACACAAAAACCAAAAATTCATTAAGTTAATATTTTTGGAGGGTCGTGGTAGGAGGGTAGGGAGGTGCTGTCATTCTAACAATGTTTAGATAAAAATCTATAACTTTCCCAGATTTATATTTAATTCTGGGATGTTGTTTATTTAGAAAAAAGGGTTTTTCTTAAAGCATTTTGTTAGATCGTCACTAATTCTTGCACCCCAGATTTCCATTTTAATTCATACAAATGAAAGCTGCAACAAATTACTTATAATTGTAAATTACAGATTCTGAATAACTGAATATGAATAAGCTTATATTTGTAGTTTGATACTCATGTAAACTCTAACTGAAGGTTACATCCACTTAAGTTTCTTAGTTGTTAAAATTTTACTGACACAAATTGTGATGAATCCGATAGCTAGAGAATAACGTGTTAGCGATAAAAAACAATTAGGCTTAAAGTATGCAAAGTAACATGATACGACATGACTGCAACCATTACATACTCTAGCAGATTTTACTTACAGTATTTTATATACAGCCAAAATATTAAAGCCACCTATCTAATATTTTGCATTTATACCTCCAACTTCCAGAAATCATTGAGGCATGGACTTCTCAGTACCTTTAACAATTTAAAGGGGTATTCCCAACTCCAAGATCCTATCCCAATATGTAGTAAGTGTAAGGCTATGCTCCCAATTGTATTTAACACGGGCGAGTGCAATCTGAGAAAACATCGGATTGCGCTTCCACCAGTGTTAAACAATGAGGCAGTTTTCAGCTGTGACTTTTTTTCTCATGTTGAGTCGGCATGAGAAAAAATTGCAGCATGCTGTGTTTGGCAGTGAGTTTTCCGTTACACGCACCCATATAAGTCTATTTGTGCTTGTGAACAATCTGTCTTCATTAATGTCCTTCAAGAGCACTGCGATATGTGCACAGAGAGGCAGTGGAGAAGATGGAGAGTTCACTCTCTTCCTCCTCTCCGCAGCTGTGATCTGATCACATGTTTGTATCACAGCTGCATGACACTCAGCTCACGGTCACAGCAGAGCCTAAAGCGGGCTTTACACGCTACGACATTGCTAATGCGAAGTCGTTGGGGTCACGGAATTTGTGATGCACATCCGGCCGCATTAGCGATGCCGTTGCGTGTGACACCTATGAGCGATTTTGCATCGTCGCAAAAACGTACAAAATCGCTCATCGGTGACATGGGGGTCCATTCTCAATTATCGTTACTGCAGCAGTAACGAAGTTGTTCCTTATTCCTGCGGCAGCACACATCGCTCCGTGTGACACCGCAGTAACGAGGAAGCTCTCCTTACCTGCCTCCTGCCCGCAATGCGGAAGGAAGGAGGTGGGCGGGATGTTACATCCCGCTCATCTCCGCCCCTCCGCTTTTATAGGGCGGCGGTTCAGTGACGCTGCTGTGACGTCGCTGTGACGCTGAACGAACCGCCCCCTTAGAAAGGAGGCGGTTTGCCAGTCACAGCGACGTCGCTATGCAGGTAAGTATGTGTGACAGGTCTGGGCGATGTTGTGCGACACGGGCAGCGATTTGCCCGTGTCGCATAACCGATGGGGGCGGGAACGCACGCTAGCGATATCGGTACCGATATTGCAGCGTGTAAAGCGGCCTTTAGTCGCCTGTCATTAGCATATGACATCCAATGCTCTCCTATCGGATGCCATATGAAAGTGGGACTGAGGCCTAATAAAAATATTAGCAATACCTCTAATTATAAATGTAGTATAGTTCTCTTTATTAGCTATGTCACTTACCTCATTGCAAAGCATTGCAGTAGCTTAGGAATTCATGGTTACGACTAGGGATGATCCAATACCTCAAATATTCGGCTTCGCAAATATCCGACGAATAGGTTGTCGCTATGTACAGCAAGTGAAAGATAGAAAATGTTGCAGAAAGGGGGAGTGTGCGATTTATTTGGAAAAATAAAAAAAAATAATGAATTTGCATTTGTAAAAAATATATAAGGTGTGTAAGAATATAAGATAAAATGTAATAAAGAAAAATGTACTTTCCTTTATTATATATAATAATTGATAATTAATTTATAACCATTAACAATTGATTTTGAAAAAAAGAAAGAAAGAAATATATGTATGGAAGTGTACCAGAACTCATAAGTGGAAGCGGTGCATGGAGAATATCGGAGGGCATCAATCCCAATAGGCTAGACGACTAGCCACTGAGTTACCCCGACAAGAAAACTTAACTACATTTATAAATTTATATACGTACATGTATAAATATATCTATATATATTTTTCTAAGCCAGAGGTGAAATAAGATAAGATTTATAGGAACAATATGTGCAAATTCATTTATTGTGATGAAAAACATGAAGAATAAAGAACAAATTACCTCTGAGAAGGAAGAAGCGAGTGCCAGTGAAAGCACAAGATTGAGCATGCAGGAAAGGTGATAAAGGTTCAGAACCGTGGGAAAAATGATATTACGCATGCGCAGGGGTAAAAAAAAAAGTAAAAAATTGTGAGAAAACATTAAACTGCGCAAGCGCAAGAGTTAGGAGAGTTCAAGTAGTGGAAAGAGATGTATTCTAGGCTTGCCGCTGAGGTACAGAAAAGAAATAGATGCCTAAAACGGTGTCAAGGGAATAAAAGTGGAAATGAATTATGATTATGGGTCAAAATCTTTCTTAATGAATTATGGGCTAAAATCATTCTTTATGAATAATGAATTATGGGCTAAAAATCATTCTTTAAAAATAAGATATGAAAACATTAGGACATTATAAGTATTAGATTTGAAGATTCAAATATAACACTCAGATTTTAAAATTAGCGGAGACCTGTATTAATAAGAATAGTCACTAGTACTAAAAGCAATACAGGTATAAATGTGAACATATATAAAATGTGTTGAACAGTATATAAAAATATAACATTATATACATGTATACAGTATATATATATATATACATATATATAAGGATTAGTTAAATAATGATAAATAAAATAAATCTGTAACCTCACTGAGACCCAAAAGTTTAAAGGTGTTAAGTCTATAAATCCAAAAAGTATATCTAATCTGTTCGGTACATTTGAAGGAATCTGTTTAATGGGGGTGACTTTTAAGGTCATACTTTTATTACGTACCTGTGTGCAGTGTCTTGAGAGGTCATGTAGCAAAAAAAAAACGCTTTTTTTGTTGCACCTGTGGGAATTGAGTCTATTATGAAGTGCTTGTGACGTTCTTCCCACATATTGGTCCTTACATTCATAATCTATGAGATATATGAGAAAGTCATAATGACAAGGTCAGACTGGCATGTGAGATGGACTTTTATAGTAAAATCTTCAGATCCCATGGAGAAGTAAAAATGTTACCCTTTCATGTTGAACCGCTTTACAGCATAAACAGTGAATATTGGAATTTGAATTACACCTTGACGTTGGTATCTGGGCACAGATAAATTTGGCCACCTTTATTTGCTAAGTAACTTATATTTTTCAAAAAAATATTTTCAATTTTTTGTTCATGTTTTCTTAGCAGTAATGCATATTCAAATTCCAATATTTACCATCCACATGCTTGTTTTTCTCCTTCCCTTTAATTGAGTGCAACTGCTGTTTGAATATTCAATGTCATGTTCAGTATGCATCAGTTCAGACTATGAGATTAGGAAGTGCCAGCAATTTTTTTAGTTTGTGATTGCTTACAGTCAGACGCGCCCCCACGCTGAGTGACAGCTGTCTGACTGCAACCAATCACAGCCGACAGTGGGCGGGTCTATATCGTACAGTACAATAAATAAATAATTTAAAAAAACAGTGTGCAGTCCCCCACAATTTTGATACCAGCCAAGATAAAGCCTCACAGCTAGTGGCTGGTATTCTCAGGCTGGGGGGACCCACGTCATTGGGAGAGCCCAAGCCAAAAAATATCAGTCAGCAGCCAGCCGGAATTGCTGCATCCATTTGATGCGACAGTCCCGGGACTTTACCCGGCTCATCCCGAATGCTCTGGTGCGGTGGCAAACGGGGTAATATATGGGGTAATACCAGCTGTGTAAGGTCACCTGGCATCAAGCCCAAAGGTTAGTGATGTCACAGTGTCTATCAGATACCCGACATCACCAACCCAGTCAGTAATAAAAAAATAAATAAACAACAAGAAAAGTTTTATTTAAAAAAACACTCCCAAATCCTGGTCCGACATAATCCAATAAGAAGGTCCCATGACGAGCCATACTCACTGTTCCAGTTAATGAAGAACAGAATGTTTCACATTGGCTGGGAGAGCAGTGCAGTAACCTGAGCTACCATCATGAGGTCAGCCCAGGTCACTGCAGGGCATGACCAGCGCTGTCTTCAGGAGTTAGCTAGGTACATTACCTGCGGTGATGGAAGCCGCTGCACTCCTGACTTCAGCGCTCATCACTGAGTTCAATGACCGCAAGTGAAGTATTGCAAGTGGCCTGTGACATCACAGTCTTGGTAGAGTATTAGTTTTTGGCCTGGGCAATGTACACACTGCAGCCCATCTTTGCTGTAAGTAATACTTAATTTTTGGAGGATATTTATTCCTCTTTTTGTTGCTATTTCTATATCCCGGGCCGCCCGCAAGAGGTGATGTGAGAATGCAGTGGGCATAGAAATCAGTGACAAGCACTGACATCAGAAGTGCAGGAATTCATCACAGCAGGTAATGAACTTTAATAACCTTCTTACAGCAACCCTCATCATCTCTATGGCTGCTCGCACACTGCAGTGTGGGCAGATGCTGACACAATGCAGTGTGGCCAGATGCTGACACACTGCAGAGCAAGCAGCTGCGGGGCTGCCGCAGGAGCGGGACACAGACTGCAGAGGCACCCAAAGGAAGTCACACGGAAGTGCTTCCTTGTGGCTTCCGGGGATTTTGTGGACCCATTAACTTGCATTGAGTCACGGTCCTTTATTACTAAACGGAATAGGACATGTTCCATAATAACAGAACAGACATACAGCATCCGATCTGTTTTTTTGTAGGATCGGATGCACACGGAAGTGCTTCTATGTGCCATCCGATCCTACAAAAAAGACATTGAAAAGATGGTCCTGTCAGCAGTAAGTCGGCAAAAAAACAGGAACTGAACAGGACCAACTGAACGGTCATCTGAATGAGCCCTTAGGCCTCTGCCACACTCGTATTTTCCCTGCGTGTTGCGTGTGGTAAGTATGTGTCTCCAGTACGTGCGGTCCACGTGTGTTCTCCGTGTGCTATCCACGATAACACACGGAGAACCGGTAATTTACATACTCACGTGGTCCTTGCTGCTGTCCAGGGTTCTGATCTTCGGCTCCAGCCCCGCCCACTCCCCGCTGATGCTTTCTCCGGCCGAGCGGAGGGGTGGAGATTAGCGCTCATGACAGCATGCCCACCTCCTTTACAAGCTCATAATGAGCGGCGTCCGGCAGCAACTGTTTGCAGCGATAGATTCTGCAGGGCTGGTGGAGGTGAGTATGTGTTTTTTTTTATTTTAAAATAATGACACGTGTTTCTCCGGCTCGTGTCACACGGAACCGCAGCCACACTACATCTGTGTGGTACAGGTGCGGGCCGTGTGACACCCGTGCTGCCAGATAACACATGGACATGTCGGCGTGAGGAACACACAGACACACGTAAGTACGGAACAGACACACGTTCCGTTCCAAAATACTTACGTGTGTCCAAACCATTATGAAATCATATGTCCACGTGTGTACGTGCCTCCGATACATGAAAAAACTGGCAAACATGTACCGGCGGCACGAACATGTGACAGAGGCCTTAGGCTGTGTGTCCACAGTGCATTTTTATCACCTTTTTTCTGTTTCAGTGATTTTTTCATGCAGATTGGACACAAAGCTGCAAGCAAATCCTTATGCCAGCAAACTCACTGAGAAACGTGAAGTGTAATACACATGTTACATAGTTACTTAGGTTAAAAAAAGACCTAGGTTCATCTAGTTCAACCTTCCTCCACCAGTTCTACAGTTGGTCACTAAAGCCTGCTTTACATGGTACGATCGATTGTGCGATTTCACAATCGATTGTACCCGCCCCAGTCCTTTCTGCGTCACGGGCAAATCGCTGCCCGTGTCGCACAAAGTCAGTAACCCCCGTCACACATACTTACCTCTCGTGCGACCTCGCTGTGGGCGGCGAACGTCCACTTCCTGAAGTGGGAGGGACGTTTGGCGTCACAGCGACGTCACACGGCCGCCGGCCAATAGAAGCGGAGGGGCGGAGATGAGCAGGATGTAAACATCCCACCCACCTCCTTCCTTCCACATAGAGCCGGCGGCGGCCGCGGGAGGCAGGTGAGCTGGTCATCGTTCCCGTGGTGTCACACGGAGCGGCGTGTGCTACCACGGAAACGATGATCAACCAAATGAAACAATATTATGAAACCTAACGAGCAGTACACGACTCACGATTTGTGAGCGATACTGCGTCTCTAGGAGGTGTCACACAGGCCGGCATCGCCAGCGATGCCGGATGTGCGTCACAAAAACCGTGACCCCGACGATCTATCGCACGATAGATTGTCTGGTGTAAAGCAGCCTTTAGTCATTTATAACCAACAATGTTGTGTGTACTAAGGAAATTTTCCAGTACACACAACATTGTTGATTATAAATGATTATAAATGTTGATTTTTTTTTTTTCCTTGCCGATTTGGTGCAGATAATAATCTGCAGCATGTCAATTCTTTCGGTATGTTTAATTACGTTTAACAACATTGGGAAAACACTAATAATGCATGCATTAAAAAATGCAGCAAAAACATGCATTTTGGGCTGTAGTTTTTCTGGTAAGAGAGGCAAAAAGAGTGGAGAAATTTCTTCAGCCAAGTACTTAATGTATACACATAACCTTTATGTGAATATAGTCAAAGGGGTGAAGAAGGCAGTTGTTGTCTCAACTAGAGTTGAGCGCGGTTCGTGGTTCGTGGTTCTCCAGTTCTAGGCTCGAGTGATTTTGGGGCATGTTCTAGATCGAACTAGAACTCGAGCTTTTTGCAAAAGCTCGATAGTTCTAGAAACGTTCGAGAACGGTTCTAGCAGCCAAAAAACAGCTAAATCTTAGCTTGGTTTCTGCTGTAATAGTGTAAGTCACTCTGTGAATCAAACTATTATCACATTTCAGTGTATAGTGTGCGTGAACAGCGCCTTCAGATCACTGCTGTTTCTATAATGGCGATCGCCATTTTTTTTTTTTTTTTCTTGTCTTCCTTCCCTAAGCGCGCGCGTCTTGTGGGGCTGGCCAGCATGTCAGCCAATCACAGACACACACACACCTAAGTGGACTTTGAGGCAGAGAAGCAACGGCATGTGTGATAGGATCTGCATGTCACATGTCCCTGCATTATAAAACCGGACATTTTCTTCACGATCGCCATTATCTGCCTTCTGCGTCTTTGGTGTCAGACATCACTGTCGCAGTTCCGTCCTTTGTCCTATCGCCGATACAGCTGTATGCGCTGCATACACAGCGTTAGACAGCTTAGGGAGAGCACATTCTAGCAGTCCTTTTAAGGGCTCGTACCGGCAGGGTCAGAGAGCCATAGGTGACAGGTCCTGCAAACAGCAACAGCGTCTGTGTAGCCCAGGTCAGGGATTTCCTCCCTGCATTTCACCATTAGGAGGGAATAGAAAGGCAGGCTTCCATTCCTCTACCCAGAGCACCACAATCCTGCCACTGTACCCTCTTGTCCTCTGCACACTCCAACTCATTCTAACTAAGCCATTATACTAGCAAACACTCAGTGTACCTAGTGGCATCCTATCTGTGGCTATTGGACTTTGCTATAGTCCCACTAGTGCAAAGACATTTGCAGAGCACATCTGCCTGCGTTGCACACTCCAACAAATTATAACGAAGCCATTATACTAGCAAACACTCAGTGTACCTAGTGGCATCCTATACGTGGCTATTGGACTTTGCTATAGTCCCACTAGTGCCAAGACATTTGCAGAGCACATCTGCCTGCATTGCACACTCCAAGTTTTTTAAACTAAGCAATTTTACTAGCAAACACTCAGTGTACCTAGTGGCATCCTATACGTGGCTATTGGACTTTGCTATAGTCCCACTAGTGCAAAGACATTAGCAGAGCACATCTGCCTGCATTGCACACTCCAAGTTTTTTAAACTCAGCCATTATACTAGCAAAAACTCAGTGTACCTAGTGGCATCCTATACGTGGCTATTGGACTTTGCTATAGTCCCACTAGTGCCAAGACATTTGCAGAGCGCATCTGCCTGCGTTGCACACTCCAACTAATTATAACGAAGCCATTATACTAGCAAACACTCAGTGTACCTAGTGGCATCCTATACGTGGCTATTGGACTTTGCTATAGTCCCACTAGTGCCAAGACATTTGCAGAGCGCATCTGCCTGCGTTGCACACTCCAACTAATTATAACGAAGCCATTATACTAGCACACACTCAGTGTACCTAGTGGCATCCTATACGTGGCTATTGGACTTTGCTATAGTCCCTCTAGTGCCAAGACATTTGCAGAGCGCATCTGCCTGCGTTGCACACTCCAACTAATTATAACGAAGCCATTATACTAGCAAACACTCAGTGTACCTAGTGGCATCCTATACGTGGCTATTGGACTTTGCTATAGTCCCTCTAGTGCCAAGACATTTGCAGAGCGCATCTGCCTGCGTTGCACACTCCAACTAATTATAACGAAGCCATTATACTAGCAAACACTCAGTGTACCTAGTGGCATCCTATACGTGGCTATTGGACTTTGCTATAGTCCCACTAGTGCAAAGACATTAGCAGAGCACATCTGCCTGCATTGCACACTCCAAGTTTTTTAAACTCAGCCATTATACTAGCAAACACACAGTGTACCTAGTGGCATCCTATACGTGGCTATTGGACTTTGCTATAGTCCCACTAGTGCCAAGACATTTGCAGAGCGCATCTGCCTGCGTTGCACACTCCAACTAATTATAACGAAGCCATTATACTAGCACACACTCAGTGTACCTAGTGGCATCCTATACGTGGCTATTGGACTTTGCTATAGTCCCACTAGTGCCAAGACATTTGCAGAGCGCATCTGCCTGCGTTGCACACTACAACAAATTATAACGAAGCCATTATACTAGCAAACACTCAGTGTACCTAGTGGCATCCTATACGTGGCTATTGGACTTTGCTATAGTCCCACTAGTGCCAAGACATTTGCAGAGCGCATCTGCCTGCGTTGCACACTCCAACTAATTATAACGAAGCCATTATACTAGCAAACACTCAGTGTACCTAGTGGCATCCTATACGTGGCTATTGGACTTTGCTATAGTCCCACTAGTGCCAAGACATTTGCAGAGCGCATCTGCCTGCGTTGCACACTCCAACTAATTATAACGAAGCCATTATACTAGCAAACACTCAGTGTACCTAGTGGCATCCTATGCGTGGCTATTGGACTTTGCTATAGTCCCACTAGTGCCAAGACATTTGCAGAGCACATCTGCCTGCGTTGCACACTCCAACTAATTATAACGAAGCCATTATACTAGCAAACACTCAGTGTACCTAGTGGCATCCTATACGTGGCTATTGGACTTTGCTATAGTCCCACTAGTGCCAAGACATTTGCAGCACGTCTGCCTGCGTTGCACACTCCAACGAATTATAACTAAGTTACATTGTCAGGGATATTTATTCTTTATTATTCTGCTGTTAATAAAGCTAGACCACCACTGCAATCTTCACCACCTCTCAATTTTTACTACCACATTTTCAGTCCACAATCTTGTCGCAATCAACATGAGTGGCAAAATGACAGATGCTGGTGGAAAGGGGAAGAGGCGTGGTGGAAAAGGCAAAAAATGTTTTGTCAGTGGGGAAGGTGGCAAAGCTCCATTATCATCTGCTGAAGATAGACCATCTACTAGCAAAAGTAAGATGTCTACTACTTATTGTGGACAATCCGATGTGCTCCCTTTTTTACGGACACGAACAAGAGGAACAAAGGTAGATGATGGGCAAAAAAGGAAAATGCTTGAATGGATCTCAAGTGGTCCAACAAGTGCCCTCTCAGCCACTTCAAGTACCGCATCCAAAAAACACCATTCCTCTGAGTTGTCATCCCAATCACACTTGATTTCTCCCAGCTCTGAAGTCTCCATCAGCCCTGCACAGTATGGTGGAACTGAGATGGCTGAGTCTGCAGAGCTGTTCAGTCACACTATAGCCTGGGAATCAGAGGTCTGCTCCCAAGCTACAGTGAGTACAGAACAGGAAATGGTCTGCAGTGATGCCCAGAACCTTTGTGACTCAGATTCAGGCCGTGAGGACCAAGTTTCTGAGCATAATGTTGACCCTTTGTCACAAACTGTAACACCTGTGGTTATAGACAATGAGGAACATACTGATGAAGATGAGACGCAGATACCCGATTGGGATGACAACTTAAATATTCGGTCAGGGCAAGAAGAGGCTCGGTCTGAGGGGGAGGGGAGTGCAAACACAACAATTGATGATGACGTTCTAGATCCCACCTACTGTCAACCCCCAGTCAGGCACTCGAGGAGGTCAACAGAGGCGGTGGAGGAGGATGCAACCGACGACGAAGTTACCTTGCGCCTTCCTGGACAGAGTCGGAGCACTGGTAGCACGTCTACAACTGCATCCTCAGCCACCACTCTGCCTATGAGCATTATTCGGGGTGGATCAACAGGTCGCATGGCCTCTAAGCCTTGCCTAGCCTGGGCCTTTTTTCACATCGAAAAAGATCGCCCAACTCATGTGATATGTAACATTTGTCATGATTCTGTTAGTAGAGGTCAAAACCTCAGCAGTTTGACAACTTCTTCCATGAATCGTCACATGAATAAATATCATAAGTCCCGGTGGGAAGCTCACCGTGCTGCAATGCCGGCTAGCGGAGCGAACCATCCACCGCCTGCCCCTTCCAGTGCATCCGCGCGCTCTTCATCTTCTAGGACTGTGGGGACAGCTGTCACACCTGTTTTTCCACGCAAAACTTCCACCACTGTAACCGCAACAGGCAGTTTGCTTGTAAGGTCGTCAGTTGGTTTGGAAGGGGAAACAAGTGAGTGTGTACAGCTCTCTCAGACATCGATAGCACCAACGTTGGATGAAGGCAACATCATGTCTCCGCCTGCACTTTCCTCACAAACCTGCATTTTTCCAGGGACACCCTACTCAACACCGTCTACACACAGCAGCCAGATCTCTGTCCCTCAGATGTGGTCAAATAAAAGGCCACTTCCTCCGACCCATGACAAAGCTAAGAGGTTGACTCTATCCCTCTGTAAGCTGTTGGCTACCGAAATGCTGCCTTTCCGCCTAGTGGACACACAGGATTTTAGAGACCTTATGTCTGTCGCTGTGCCCCAGTACCAGATGCCTAGTCGCCACTACTTCTCTAAGAAAGGTGTGCCCGCGCTACACCAGCATGTCGCACACAACATCACCGCTTCCTTGAGAAACTCTGTGTGTGAACGGGTGCATTTCACCACCGATACTTGGACCAGTAAGCATGGACAGGGACGTTACATGTCGCTGACTGGGCACTGGGTAACTATGGTGATAGATGGTGAAGGGTCTGCTGCACAAGTCTTGCCGTCCCCACGACTTGTGTGTCAATCCTCTGTCTGTCCAAGTTCCGCCACAGCTTCTGCATCCTCCACCTCATCTGGGTCCTCCACCTCCGCCCCAAGCCTGCCTGGTCAGGCCACCAGCGTTCTCACTGCGCAGAAGGAATCACGCACGCCTCATTACTATGCTGGCAGCCGAGCGCAACGGCATCAGGCGGTCTTTAGCTTGACATGTCTTGGTAATAAGAGTCACACAGCTGAGGAGTTGTGGTCAGCTCTGCGGTCCGAGTTTAATAAATGGTTGTCTCCACTCAACCTGCAGCCTGGTAAGGCCGTGTGCGACAATGCTGCAAACCTGGGTGCGGCCCTTCGCCTGGGCAAGGTGACACACGTACCTTGTATGGCTCACGTGTTGAACCTTGTCGTGCAGCAATTTTTAACACACTATCTCGGCCTAGATGGCCTTCTGAACAGGGCACGAAAACTGTCTGCTCACTTCCGGCGTTCAAGCGCCGCAGCTGAGCGACTTGCATCGCTCCAGAAGTCTTTCGGCCTGCCGGTTCATCGCCTGAAATGCGATGTGGCGACACGCTGGAATTCAACTCTCCACATGTTACAGCGACTGTGGCAGCACCGCAGAGCCCTGGTGCAATACGTCATGACGTATAGCCTGGGCCAACGAGATGCAGAGGTGGGGCAGATCACCCTGATGGAGTGGTCTCAGATCAAGGACCTATGCACCCTTCTGCACAGTTTCGACATGGCGACGAATATGTTTAGCTCTGACAATGCCATTATCAGCATGACGATTCCAGTCATTTACATGCTGGAGCACACGCTAAACACTATTCGGAGTCAGGGGGTGGGACAACATGAAGGGGAGGAACTACAGGAGGATTCATATGTGCAAGGGACAACAACATCACCAAGATCCAGACGTTCATCATAACCAACGCAGCAGGCATGGGACCATGGGGAACAGGGATCGACAAGGGCGCATAGTAGCAGGCGAAATGTTGAGCAAGGTGCAGGAGAACATGAAGAAATGGAGGACGAACTGTCCATGGACATGGAAGACTCAGCGGATGAGGGAGACCTTGGTCAAATTTCAGTTGAAAGAGGTTGGGGGGAGATGTCAGAGGAAGAAAGAACGGTTAGCACCTCTATGCCACAAACACAGCGTGGACTTGGTCCGCATGGCTGCGCAAGACACATGAGTGCCTTCTTGTTGCACTACCTCCAACATGACAGTCGTATTGTCAAAATTAGAAGTGATGATGACTACTGGATTGCCACACTATTAGATCCCCGGTACAAGTCCAAATTTTGTGACATAATTCCAGCCATAGAAAGGGACGCACGTATGCAGGAGTATCAGCAGAAGCTGTTACTCGATCTTAGCTTGGCTTTTCCACCAAACAACCGTGCAGGTGCAGGGAGGGAATCTCCCAGTTGTAACTTGACAAACATGGGACGGTCTCGTCATCTTCACCAGTCTACCCGTACCAGTAGGACCGTATCTGGTGCCGGTAACAGCAATTTTATGGAATCTTTTCATAATTTTTTTAGACCCTCTTTTGCAAGGCCACCAGAGACAACAAGTCTGACACATACTCAACGGCTGGAGAGGATGATACAGGAGTATCTCCAAATGAACATCGATGCCATGACTGTGCAACTGGAGCCTTGCTCCTTTTGGGCTTCAAACATAGAAAAATGGCCAGAGCTCTCCAGTTACGCCTTGGAGATTTTGTCGTGTCCAGCTGCCAGCGTTGTCTCTGAACGTGTATTCAGTGCTGCTGGGTGTGTGCTGACAGATAAGCGCACGCGTCTGTCCAGTGACAATGTGGACAGACTGACGTTCATCAAAATGAACAAGTCATGGATCCAGAAGGAATTTACTACCCCTGTGTCATCCTGGGGAGAGTAAATGCTTGTGGATTTGGAATGTGCTTGATGCAAATCAAAACATCCTGTTTTCAACTAGGGCCCAAGTGCTGCCACTGATGGGGTGGGTGTCTGTGTGGCCCAATTTTTGGAAAAAAGGGAGACTCCGCTTGGAGTAACCCTTGCTTGCTGTGTTTTTAAAAGAAGCCAAGATGAACAGAGCTGGGATCAGGAAAGACTTTGCTACCTACCCCGGTGTCATCCTGGGGACGGATAAGAATGGCGTATTTTTGAATGTGCTTGATGCAAATCAAAACATCCTGTTTGCAACTAGGGCCCAAGTGCTGCCACTGATGGGGTGGGTGTCTGTGTGGCCCAATTTTTGGAAAAAAAGGGAGACTCCGCTTGGAGTAACCCTTGCTTACATTGTTTTTAAAAGAAGCCAAGATGAACAAGTCATGGATCAGCAAAGACTTTATCTACGTACCCCGGTGTCATCCTGGGGACGGATAAGAATGGCGTATTTTTGAATGTGCTTGATGCAAATCAAAACATCCTGTTTGCAACTAGGGCCCAAGTGCTGCCACTGATGGGGTGGGTGTCTGTGTGGCCCAATTTTTGGAAAAAAGGGAGACTCCGCTTGGAGTAACCCTTGCTTGCTGTGTTTTTAAAAGAAGCCAAGATGAACAGAGCTGGGATCAGGAAAGACTTTGCTACCTACCCCGGTGTCATCCTGGGGACGGATAAGAATGGCGTATTTTTGAATGTGCTTGATGCAAATCAAAACATCCTGTTTGCAACTAGGGCCCAAGTGCTGCCACTGATGGGGTGGGTGTCTGTGTGGCCCAATTTTTGGAAAAAAAGGGAGACTCCGCTTGGAGTAACCCTTGCTTACATTGTTTTTAAAAGAAGCCAAGATGAACAAGTCATGGATCAGCAAAGACTTTATCTACGTACCCCGGTGTCATCCTGGGGACGGATAAGAATGGCGTATTTTTGAATGTGCTTGATGCAAATCTAGCTGTGAAGTGTACAACTGGGGCACAACTGCTGCCACTGAAGGGGTGGGTGTGTGTGGGCCCAATTTTTGGAAAAAAGGGAGACTCCGCTTGGAGTAACCCTTGCTTGCTGTGTTTTTAAAAGAAGCCAAGATGAACAGAGCTGGGATCAGGAAAGACTTTGCTACCTACCCCGGTGTCATCCTGGGGACGAATAAGAATGGCGTATTTTTGAATGTGCTTGATGCAAATCAAAACATCCTGTTTGCAACTAGGGCCCAAGTGCTGCCACTGATGGGGTGGGTGTCTGTGTGGCCCAATTTTTGGAAAAAAAGGGAGACTCCGCTTGGAGTAACCCTTGCTTACATTGTTTTTAAAAGAAGCCAAGATGAACAAGTCATGGATCAGCAAAGACTTTATCTACGTACCCCGGTGTCATCCTGGGGACGGATAAGAATGGCGTATTTTTGAATGTGCTTGATGCAAATCAAAACATCCTGTTTGCAACTAGGGCCCAAGTGCTGCCACTGATGGGGTGGGTGTCTGTGTGGCCCAATTTTTGGAAAAAAGGGAGACTCCGCTTGGAGTAACCCTTGCTTGCTGTGTTTTTAAAAGAAGCCAAGATGAACAGAGCTGGGATCAGGAAAGACTTTGCTACCTACCCCGGTGTCATCCTGGGGACGGATAAGAATGGCGTATTTTTGAATGTGCTTGATGCAAATCTAGCTGTGAAGTGTACAACTGGGGCACAACTGCTGCCACTGAAGGGGTGGGTGTGTGTGGGCCCAATTTTTGGAAAAAAGGGAGACTCCGCTTGGAGTAACCCTTGCTTGCTGTGTTTTTAAAAGAAGCCAAGATGAACAGAGCTGGGATCAGGAAAGACTTTGCTACCTACCCCGGTGTCATCCTGGGGACGGATAAGAATGGCGTATTTTTGAATGTGCTTGATGCAAATCTAGCTGTGAAGTGTACAACTGGGGCACAACTGCTGCCACTGAAGGGGTGGGTGTGTGTGGGCCCAATTTTTGGAAAAAAGGGAGACTCCGCTTGGAGTAACCCTTGCTTGCAGTGTTTTTAAAAGAAGCCAAGATGAACAGAGCTGGGATCAGGAAAGACTTTGCTACCTACCCCGGTGTCATCCTGGGGACGGATAAGAATGGCGTATTTTTGAATGTGCTTGATGCAAATCAAAACATCCTGTTTGCAACTAGGGCCCAAGTGCTGCCACTGATGGGGTGGGTGTCTGTGTGGCCCAATTTTTGGAAAAAAAGGGAGACTCCGCTTGGAGTAACCCTTGCTTACATTGTTTTTAAAAGAAGCCAAGATGAACAAGTCATGGATCAGCAAAGACTTTATCTACGTACCCCGGTGTCATCCTGGGGACGGATAAGAATGGCGTATTTTTGAATGTGCTTGATGCAAATCAAAACATCCTGTTTGCAACTAGGGCCCAAGTGCTGCCACTGATGGGGTGGGTGTCTGTGTGGCCCAATTTTTGGAAAAAAGGGAGACTCCGCTTGGAGTAACCCTTGCTTGCTGTGTTTTTAAAAGAAGCCAAGATGAACAGAGCTGGGATCAGGAAAGACTTTGCTACCTACCCCGGTGTCATCCTGGGGACGGATAAGAATGGCGTATTTTTGAATGTGCTTGATGCAAATCTAGCTGTGAAGTGTACAACTGGGGCACAACTGCTGCCACTGAAGGGGTGGGTGTGTGTGGGCCCAATTTTTGGAAAAAAGGGAGACTCCGCTTGGAGTAACCCTTGCTTGCTGTGTTTTTAAAAGAAGCCAAGATGAACAGAGCTGGGATCAGGAAAGACTTTGCTACCTACCCCGGTGTCATCCTGGGGACGGATAAGAATGGCGTATTTTTGAATGTGCTTGATGCAAATCAAAACATCCTGTTTGCAACTAGGGCCCAAGTGCTGCCACTGATGGGGTGGGTGTCTGTGTGGCCCAATTTTTGGAAAAAAAGGGAGACTCCGCTTGGAGTAACCCTTGCTTACATTGTTTTTAAAAGAAGCCAAGATGAACAAGTCATGGATCAGCAAAGACTTTATCTACGTACCCCGGTGTCATCCTGGGGACGGATAAGAATGGCGTATTTTTGAATGTGCTTGATGCAAATCAAAACATCCTGTTTGCAACTAGGGCCCAAGTGCTGCCACTGATGGGGTGGGTGTCTGTGTGGCCCAATTTTTGGAAAAAAGGGAGACTCCGCTTGGAGTAACCCTTGCTTGCTGTGTTTTTAAAAGAAGCCAAGATGAACAGAGCTGGGATCAGGAAAGACTTTGCTACCTACCCCGGTGTCATCCTGGGGACGGATAAGAATGGCGTATTTTTGAATGTGCTTGATGCAAATCTAGCTGTGAAGTGTACAACTGGGGCACAACTGCTGCCACTGAAGGGGTGGGTGTGTGTGGGCCCAATTTTTGGAAAAAAGGGAGACTCCGCTTGGAGTAACCCTTGCTTGCTGTGTTTTTAAAAGAAGCCAAGATGAACAGAGCTGGGATCAGGAAAGACTTTGCTACCTACCCCGGTGTCATCCTGGGGACGGATAAGAATGGCGTATTTTTGAATGTGCTTGATGCAAATCAAAACATCCTGTTTGCAACTAGGGCCCAAGTGCTGCCACTGATGGGGTGGGTGTCTGTGTGGCCCAATTTTTGGAAAAAAAGGGAGACTCCGCTTGGAGTAACCCTTGCTTACATTGTTTTTAAAAGAAGCCAAGATGAACAAGTCATGGATCAGCAAAGACTTTATCTACGTACCCCGGTGTCATCCTGGGGACGGATAAGAATGGCGTATTTTTGAATGTGCTTGATGCAAATCAAAACATCCTGTTTGCAACTAGGGCCCAAGTGCTGCCACTGATGGGGTGGGTGTCTGTGTGGCCCAATTTTTGGAAAAAAGGGAGACTCCGCTTGGAGTAACCCTTGCTTGCTGTGTTTTTAAAAGAAGCCAAGATGAACAGAGCTGGGATCAGGAAAGACTTTGCTACCTACCCCGGTGTCATCCTGGGGACGGATAAGAATGGCGTATTTTTGAATGTGCTTGATGCAAATCTAGCTGTGAAGTGTACAACTGGGGCACAACTGCTGCCACTGAAGGGGTGGGTGTGTGTGGGCCCAATTTTTGGAAAAAAGGGAGACTCCGCTTGGAGTAACCCTTGCTTGCTGTGTTTTTAAAAGAAGCCAAGATGAACAGAGCTGGGATCAGGAAAGACTTTGCTACCTACCCCGGTGTCATCCTGGGGACGGATAAGAATGGCGTATTTTTGAATGTGCTTGATGCAAATCAAAACATCCTGTTTGCAACTAGGGCCCAAGTGCTGCCACTGATGGGGTGGGTGTCTGTGTGGCCCAATTTTTGGAAAAAAAGGGAGACTCCGCTTGGAGTAACCCTTGCTTACATTGTTTTTAAAAGAAGCCAAGATGAACAAGTCATGGATCAGCAAAGACTTTATCTACGTACCCCGGTGTCATCCTGGGGACGGATAAGAATGGCGTATTTTTGAATGTGCTTGATGCAAATCAAAACATCCTGTTTGCAACTAGGGCCCAAGTGCTGCCACTGATGGGGTGGGTGTCTGTGTGGCCCAATTTTTGGAAAAAAGGGAGACTCCGCTTGGAGTAACCCTTGCTTGCTGTGTTTTTAAAAGAAGCCAAGATGAACAGAGCTGGGATCAGGAAAGACTTTGCTACCTACCCCGGTGTCATCCTGGGGACGGATAAGAATGGCGTATTTTTGAATGTGCTTGATGCAAATCTAGCTGTGAAGTGTACAACTGGGGCACAACTGCTGCCACTGAAGGGGTGGGTGTGTGTGGGCCCAATTTTTGGAAAAAAGGGAGACTCCGCTTGGAGTAACCCTTGCTTGCTGTGTTTTTAAAAGAAGCCAAGATGAACAGAGCTGGGATCAGGAAAGACTTTGCTACCTACCCCGGTGTCATCCTGGGGACGGATAAGAATGGCGTATTTTTGAATGTGCTTGATGCAAATCAAAACATCCTGTTTGCAACTAGGGCCCAAGTGCTGCCACTGATGGGGTGGGTGTCTGTGTGGCCCAATTTTTGGAAAAAAAGGGAGACTCCGCTTGGAGTAACCCTTGCTTACATTGTTTTTAAAAGAAGCCAAGATGAACAAGTCATGGATCAGCAAAGACTTTATCTACGTACCCCGGTGTCATCCTGGGGACGGATAAGAATGGCGTATTTTTGAATGTGCTTGATGCAAATCAAAACATCCTGTTTGCAACTAGGGCCCAAGTGCTGCCACTGATGGGGTGGGTGTCTGTGTGGCCCAATTTTTGGAAAAAAGGGAGACTCCGCTTGGAGTAACCCTTGCTTGCTGTGTTTTTAAAAGAAGCCAAGATGAACAGAGCTGGGATCAGGAAAGACTTTGCTACCTACCCCGGTGTCATCCTGGGGACGGATAAGAATGGCGTATTTTTGAATGTGCTTGATGCAAATGTAGCTGTGAAGTGTACAACTGGGGCACAAGTGCTGCCACTGAAGGGATGGGTGTGTGTGTGGCCCAATTTTTGGAAAAAAGGGAGACTCCGCTTGGAGTCACCTTGCGGTGTTTTACATGATTTTAGAAGGGCGTGCCATGCCTATATCTGTGTGTCCTCCTCTTTTTCCTTGTCCAGCTGTTTTGTTTTCGCATGAGTATATGTCCTTGTCACTTTCCAATGTGTTTGAGTTGTTTGTCACCTTTAGGACACCTTTGAGGGTGTTTTCTAGGTGTTTTTCTGTGTTTGTGATTGCCTGCCATTGTTTCCTATGCAGTTCGAGTTCGGTTCGTCGAACGTTCGACGAACCGAACTCGAACGGGAGGTCCGTTCGGCGAACCAACCTCGAGCCGAACCGCGACCGGTTCGCTCATCTCTAGTCTCAACATAAACTTTGCCTGAGAGACATGTCATTATACAGGAAAGAATGTTTCCTTACATTTTGTCCATTAAAATCCAGTTTACATTCGGTTTTGAATGTTTTCTTGTCAGTATGTTGTTAACATTGTTTTCAGCAGCAACTTGGGAGTCAGAGATGTGTCCAGAGATCTTCCTCATGTTGTTCCCATTACATTTCAGTGGTGTTTCCATCCATTTAAGTGATTTCCATGCCACCTTTTAGACCTCCCTGAAGGTCTGCCAGAAAAATGCTTGAGATTCCCCTTGACTTCCATTACACTTGTTACTCGAGACGAGCACCTGAGCATTTTAGAGCTCGCCCATCATTAATGAATACATATGTGTGACGCCCTGGACTAATGAGGTCGTCCCAGGTAGTCACACACAACACCACACCCCTTCCCGATTAGATGACATCAGTCAATCTAAAAGCCTTGTTGCCACCCTCCAGGTTTGATGTCCACACCAGGGGGGCGGAGCCAGGTGGTTGGCTCCGCCCACCGAGGAGTTCACAGGCCTGGAGGTGGGAAAACACACGGAGAAGTTTAAGTTCTATAGGAGAGTAGTCTAGAGGAGGTAGAGAGCAGTCAAGTTCACAGGCAGTCCTGTGTCCAGGCCTGCCAAGAGACTACCAGGTGGCTGGGTCGGAGCCCAGTCACCATTGGCAAGGAGGAACACGGTGGTGGCCACCTACAGGAGCTGGGATTACAGCTGGTGGAACCGTAGGGACCGGGGTCGGGCAGCGTCCCGCCGGTACCGAACCGGGGAACAGATTGGAAACCGGAGCACCAGGAGGGGTACTCAGACCCAGTACAAAGCCCTGAAACGACAGGGCCGAGTTAAAGCAACTGATTGCCGACTGGACTTTAGGATCTATCCCACACAAGCCCCGTTAGAAGACAACAGCCCAACCATAGAGGGTAAAGCCACCGCCAAGGCATAGAGACCCAAAGGGCCAGCGTCTGCGGGCAAATGGGCTCCTACGGCATATACAAGTCGGGGAGCAGACTACCGGTGTCTAGGCATAGGAGTCAAACATTTACACACAGAGGTGCAGGAGAAAGGCGGAAACCACCAACCTATTCTGGGAGAAGCTGCAGCCGGCTGCGGGCCCCGTTCATCACTCCATTTGGTTTACCAGAGACTCCGGTGTCTTGTGTCATAGTGAGTACACCAGTGCCTTCGGGCCGCGCACCGCACCGCAACACTTCACCCTGCACCCCGGCCCTCGCCAACCGGGCCCCGGGACCAACACCCCCTACCAACGGAGGGATCAACACCTAGCTGCGCCATTACACCACTCCCGGGAGCCCCCATACCTTCACCGCAGCGGTGGTGTCTACAATCACCACAACCGGTGGGTGACGTCACGAACTTACATCCCAAATCAAACCACCGCGGCCCCGGCCGTGGAACTCCTCACCCAACTCCCTTGCAGAGCGACGTGACCCCCGGGTCCGTGAGAGGCTCGAGCCACATATGCACATGGCATTTTTTATTTTTTTTTATCCCTATAAATGTAATTTTTACTTATATTTTTCTCACATCCCTTCTCCATCTTAGACTACTAATTGCTGATGCATCAAACACAAATCGAATTGCAAAAACATTTAACACTGGTTATAAAGTAACGAAATAGGAAAAAAGCAAAGGGGTGAACAATTTCACAAGGCACTGTATATATTGTAAGATGGCTGCCAGACATATAGTCAAGGGGAGGTATGTCTCACAGATGTAGTTAAACTCTATGATGTAAGCTGGGATGCAAGCTCTAGTACACCTAGTACTAAGAGTTATTAGGGCATGTCAGGTCTGGGTTTTACGAGCAGCCGAAGAAATGGGTGGGTCTGGTTGCTTGGGAGTGGTACATATCTTAAAATGGAGACCAGTAGTCTCATATCGATCTGTGTGTGGGGAGATTGGAACACTTCCTGTGAGATATTGTATTGTGAAATCCTTTGTGGGCGAACTATGCGGATATGAACAGACTTTTCTTTTCTGTTTATTATTTTGTGCTGGGAAAAGCTGTATTGTGTTTGTATTCTGCTGGAGCTGTTAATGGTGATTAAATAAACCTGACAGACTTAAATGAATATGGTTCCTTTCTCTTCCTCTATAAGAAGCTAAGTAAGAGCGAAATGTCACAATTGTTGCTACAATGCGGACAGTGTTACAAGGGAACTTGATGTTTGCTGCAGATGAACTGAATATCATGGATGAAGGTGGCCACAAGCCAAGTAGCACGGGTGGGCAACATGAAGGATCTAATCAAACACCTGGTGCAGGCTCAGCTGCAATAACAACAAGCCCAACAGGAGACAATCAGTTGTCAATGCAACAGATTCAGTAACAGCAAGAGCAGAAGCAGCAGATGCAGCAAAAGCAGCAGCAGGGGCTTGAGTTGCAGCAGGAGGCAATAAAGCTGCAGATGGAATTCCTAGTGGAGGCAAGAAGGCAGTAAGAAGAGCCATGCAGATGACCCCCAGGTGATGATATTGAGATGTTTCTGACTATATTTGAAAGGATCACCAAACAGGAGAAACTCTTGCCAGAGCAATGGGTTGTGGTGCTGGTGCTGTATTTAACCATGGAACCACAAAAGGCCTATTATACAGGATGCCAAAGTGAACGTAATCCAGAAACGGCCGAGACCACTCTCAAAGAAGCAGGTTATAGCCTTTCTGAGAATTCTGGGGTATCACAGAAGTTTCATCCCATCCTTTGCTATACCCCTCACCGACGTCCTTAAGAGTATCAACTCAGCTATGGAAAAGTGGACTTTAGAGGCTGAGCCAGCTTTTCAAGAGATGAAGATTGTCCTTTGCAAACAGTTGATCTTGGTGTCACCCAACTTCAAGAAGTAATTCATAGTCAAGACGGATGCTTCAGAGGTTGTATTAGGAGTGGTTGTTTTACAAAGAGCCAATGGAGAACACCCAATAGGCTACCTGAGTAGGAAACTGTCAGCCTGTGAGAAAACTATTTTATTGTAGAAAAGCAGTGCTTTGCCATTAAATGGATGGTTGACACATTACAGTACTACCTTTTAGGCTGAAAATTTAGATCAGTTTTGGGTTATGCCCCACTCAGGTAGATGAGGGAAAAGAAAGGAAAGAATGCCCAGCTAACCTGTTGGTTCTTAACCTTGCAAGATTTCAGCTTCATGTGGAACATAGACCCTGGGACCTACAAGGTAATGTGGATGCACTGTCAAGACTCCATTATCTTGTAGTGGAAGATGCCAAACTCAGCGGCTTTAAGCAGAGGGTGGAAGTATGTAAGATGGCTGGTGGACATGTATTGAAAGTGAGGTATGTCTCACAGAGGTGGTTATCTCCTGTGATGTAAGTGTGGCGCCGCTGACGCGGTCAGGCACCACTGAGTACTGCATCCATGCTGGGACAGTACTTCCAGGTAATCCTAAGGACCAGAACGAGATGTGTATGCACAAACACATAGCAACCAGTTCTCTCACACCAGTAGATGGGACCCTTGGGCAGTCTACGGTGGGGGCTGGCCTTCAAATCTTGTCAAGGGGTGAAGTGTAGGGGCTGGGAGCTAGAAAGTGCAGAGGTTGTCAGGAAGAGAGGAGAGCCAGTCTGGTGGTGGTGAGCAGCGGTCACAAGATAGATACGTGCGCGGCCACTAGTCAGACCCTACACAGGGTAGTAACGGTTAGCGGGGGAGAACAGTCACCTGGTAGAAAGAGTACGGTGCTCCTGGTGACTAGGCACGTATAAGGTACAGGTCCCTAGAGCAGACTCCAGCTTAACTATCTGCTAAACCTGTCGGTGAGGTGAACTACAAGTACCTCACCAACCTCACAGAATCCGAGCCTCAGCAGCAACGCAGGGACCCATAAGGGGACAGAGCCTGGAGCCATCTCACTTGGTCCACGCTGCCGGCAAACGGGCCGAACACAGGGGAGAAAAGGCAGTAGCGACTCCCTGGATAGACCCCCATGGTACTCCACGTAAGGGGGTTATCTGAACACAGAATGCTAGGAAGGCGAGCTAACAGGTTACCCTCAGACTGGCCGGAAGGAACCCTGGTCTTACCTGCTTAATCACAGCAACGCCCGGGTCAGCTCACAATAACATCAGAAGTAGAGTTGAGCGATGTTCGAGGTTCACCAATTTCATGTTCGAGGGATTTTGGGGGGTGCTCGAGATCGAACTCGAACTTGAGCTTTTTGCTAAAAGCTCAACAGTTCGAGTTAGGTTCGAGAACAGTTCGATTACCATAAACTTGGCTTTTCACAATAAGTCTATGTGCACATGTTGCTATCTGCATGCGTCCTGCGTCCCCAGCCCAATCCCTCTCCCTTTTCTACTCACCGATCACAGGCGCCTCGCTCCACATCTGTCACAAATCTGCAGTGTCTTTTCCTCTTTTGAAAATGGCTGCCGCTTCATTAGTCAATTAGTTATTCCGTGCTTTCCCTGCCCACCGGCGCCCATCATTGGTTGCAGTCAGACACGTCCCCAAGCTGAGTGAAAGCTGTCTCACTGAAACCAATCACAACCGCCGGCGGGCAGGTCTATATCGTGCATTAAAATAAATAAATAATAGAAAAAAAAATGCAGTTCCCCGCATATTTGATACCAGCCAGGATAAAGCCACACGGCTAGAGGCTGGTATTATCAGGATGGAGAGCACCACGTTATCGGGAGCCCACCACCCTAACAATATTACCCAGCAGCCGCCCAGAATAGCCGCATCTGTTAGATGCGACAGTCCAGGGGGACTCTACCCAGCTCATCCCGAATTGCCCTGGTGCGGTGGCAATCGAGATAATAATGAATTAATCATGCCAGGCCTCTCTTCCCGAGATACCGTCCATGATTAAACTGAAAGTGAAAGTAAATAAACACACACAGCGAAAAATCCTTTATTTGGAAAAAAAAGACAAAAAAACACCCTGTTTAACCCCTTTATTAATCCCCAAATACCCCTCCAGGTCCGACGTAATCCACACAACACTGTCAGCTCACCTACAGAACACGAGTGGTCTGTATCAGCTCCACGTAGCAATGAAGTGAATCGCGCGGTCAGCAGAGACTTCAGCAATGCAGACTTCAAGACTACCAAATGTGCCTATCTTTACCACTAGAGTCAGTAGCTCAATCGATAGAGCACTCGCCTCAGAAGCATTAGGTCGCGAGTTCTAATCCTGGACCCAGGCAAGAAATGTGTTTATTTTTTTTTATTTTTAATTTTAAATTATAATCATTAGATATTTATAATTATAATTTAATTATGCACTGAGGGGAGGAGCCAGACATCAGCTGTGAGCCACGGGACACACCTCTAAAATTGGAGCAGTTCACGGAATGAGGCTGCATTGCTCTCTCCTCTCTCTCTTCTCTCTTTCTATCTTTCTCTCTCTCTATCTCTCACTTTCTCTCTCTCTCTCTCCTCTCTCTCTCTTTTTTTCAGTCTCTCTTTTTCTCTTTTTCCCTCTCTCTCTCTCTCTCCTGTTTCCTCCCTCTCTCTTCATTCATTCTCTCTCGCTCTCTCCCTCCCTTTTATTTCCTCTCTCTCTCTTTTTCTCTCTCTCTCTCTTTTCTCTCTCTTTTCTCTCCTCTCTCTCTTCTCTCTCTCTTTTCTCTATCTTCTCTCTCTCGCTCTGAAATGGCAATGATCAGCTGATGCGGTCACCTGATGGAATCAGCTGACACTACAAGTCGAGCGGTGAGGCCGGCTTTTTACTGCCCGGCCAGCTAAACTTTCAGCTGATGCTTTTGGGCAGGAGTCTGAACTGAAGTGTGTAGTTTTTTGGGGATTTTTTTGCACTGATGGATCAGCTGATTGTATAAAAGCCGTTTATACAATCAGCTGCTGTGTCATGTGATTCAGGCCCTTGAACCGGACACATCATCTGATCACTTTGCCTTCCAGCAAACCGATTCAAATGATATTGGATCCAGATTGGATGGCGTGGGACCCTTGACCCAGGATTACTGTGGAGGGGGGTTCTTTATTTCAATAAAGATGGAGTCACTAATTGTGTAGTGTTTTATTTGTAATAAAAATATTTTTCTATGTGTTGTGGTTTTTTTTTATCTGTACTAGAAATTCATGGTGGCCATGTCTAATATTGGCATGACACCATGAATTTCGGGCTTAGAGCCAGTTGATAATATACAGCTAGCCCTAACCCCATTATTACCCAGTGAGCCACCTGTCACCAGGGCAGCTGGAAGAGTTGGATACAGCGCCAGAAGATGGTGCTTCTATGAAAGCGCCATTTTCTGGGGCGGCTGCGGACTGCAATTCGCAGCAGGAGTGCCCAGAAAGCTTGGGCACCCTGAGCTGCAGATTCCAATCCCCAGCTGCCTAGTTGTACCTGGCTGGACACAAAAATTGGGCAAAGCCCACGTCGTTTTTTTTTTTAATAATGTCATGAAATTCATGAAATAATTAATTCCCAGCCAGATACAAATAGACAGCTGGGGGTTGGGGCAGCCCGTAGCTGCCTGCTGTACCTGGCTAGCATACAAAAACATGGCGAAGCCCACGTAATTTTTGGTGGGGAGGGCAAAAAACTCCTGCATACAGTCCTGGATGGAGTATGCTGAGCCTTGTAGTTCTGCAACTGCTGTATGTCTGTATGGAGGAGAGCAGACAGCAGCTTCAGAATGATAAGGCTCAGCATGCTCTATTCACTAGTGTATGCAGGAGTAAAGACAGCAGCTGCAGAACTACAAGCCTCAGCATACTCCATCCAGGACTGTATGCAGGAGTTTTTTGCCCACCCAAAAAATGACATGGGCTTCGCCATATTTTTGTATGCTAGCCAGGTACAGCCGGCAGGTACGGCTGTCCCCAACCCCCAGCTGCCTATTTGTACCCGGCTGGAAAACAAAAATATAGGGAAGCCCTTTTTTTAATTATTTCATAAATTTCATGAAATAATTAAAAAAAAAAATCGACATGAGCTTCTCACCATTTTTGTGTCCAGCCTGGTACAACTAGGCAGCTGGGGATTGGAATCCGCAGCACAGGTTGGTCTGAGCTTTCTGGGCCCCTCTGCTGCGAATTGCAGTCCACAGCCGCCCCAGAAAATGGCACCATCATCTGGCGCTGTATCCAACTCTTCCAGCTGCCCTGGTGACGGTGGCTTGCTGGGTAATTATGAGTTAATACTAGCTTTGTTTTACTAGCTAGTATTAAGCCAGATATTATTAATGTCAGGCAAGTTTGACCTGGCCATTAAGAATCTCCAATAAAAGGTTAAAAAAAAGACACCACACAGAGAAAAAATACTTTAATAGAAATAAATGCACAGACACACTCCATGTTTATTACTTTCTCTTATCCATCCACGATCTATCGTCTTCTTTCTTCTTTCTCCTTCAACCCATGCAGCTCTGCTACATCAGACAGCACTGCATGAGAGAAAGACGCTCACTGAGTGAATAGACTGCACGGAGCAGCAGCGTTCTTCCTTCCATGCTGTGCTGTCTGATGTAGCAGTGCTGCATGGGTTGAAGGAGAATCAACCCATGCAGCTCTGCTACATCAGACAGCACAGCATGGGAGGATGACACTGCTGCTCCGTGAGTGATCAGAAGCTGCGTGCTGTAAACGGTGACATCACCGCTGACAGGCGGGTTGCTATAGCAATGGTGATCTCCGTTATTCACCGGCTGTGATAGCCGGTGAATAACGGAATGGGGAAGCAGAACGTGGAACCAACCATGTGCCAGAGCATCTCGCCGGTACACGGGGATGCACAAACGACCACCGTGTACCGGAGAGATACACTGACAGGATCTAGCAATGAGGTCTAGCCATGTAACCAGTCTGTAGCCAATCAGATAATAGACACATGACTGGTCACATGCTTTTTTGACGTCACGGAAGGTCCTATCAACAGTTCTGGTTACTGGGAGGATGCAGCGATTATCGGAAGGAAAAGCCGTGGGAGACAGAGTGCAGGACGCGTCGCGGGGACAGGCAAGTGTTATGGCAATGTTTATTAACTGTATGTGTACATTTATAATGTGTTTTTATGTGTTTGTGTTTGCCTGCCATTGGTTTCAATGGGGCTCAAGAGGTTCGTCGAGCCGTTCGCCGAACCGAACTCGAACGCGGCCTCCGTTCGACAAACTGAACCGAACTCGAGCCTCTAGAGGCTCGGTCATTTCTAATCAGAAGTGAGTAAAAACCAGTAGAAACACTTTTGGAATTAGCCTGTGTTATTCCGGGACCCGCTATCCTTCTCACTCGAGCCCCTGGGGCCTGCCTCACTCACAGGAGGCTACATCATCTGGCTGCAGACCCCATCAGCCCCAGACGCTCATAAAATCTGCAGCGGCGGTCATCCACATCCCTGACCACAAGCCGTGAGTGGCATCACGACATATAAAGAAAACTGACATTACCTGTTCGCCATTTGAATAAGCCCTGTGGCGTCCCCAAAAAGGATCAGCACCCCTGGGGCGGCACATAAGCACAGATGTAAGCTAAAATACACCTAGTACTAAGAAAGGTATTAGAGCACGTCAGGGTCTGATTTTACAAGCAGCCAGACACATGGGTTGGTCTGTCTACTCACAAACCTTACTCTTGGGAGTGGTGCATATCTTAAAATGGAAACTAGTAATGTCATGTGTATGGAGGTTGAAACACCTATTGTGGGATATTGTATGGTGAACTTCTCTATGGATAAAACAGATGTGTGGACTTTTTACTTTCGGTTTATTATTTTGTGTTAGAAAAGGTGGAAATTTTGTTTCTAGTTAACTGGAGGGGTTAATGATGATTGAATAAACCTGCTGGACTTAAATGAATATGGTTCCTGTCTCTTCCCCTGCAAGAAGCCGAATGAGTAGCAAAACATCCCAAGACATATACTGTAGTTAGAACCAGAAATATTTAAACAGTAACACAAGTTTTGGCATTTTAACTGTTTAGCAAAATAACATATTCGCGATACAGTACATAATCATTATGGGCCTAAAGTGCAGACTGTCAGCATTAATTTGAGGGCATTACCAAATCAACATCGAACATTGTGCAAAAAAAAATAACTGCATGGGTAAACTTCAGAACTCTGAGGCATGGATGGCTTATTTATAGCAAAGTAAATTTGTCTAATTACTTGTAAACCCCTGAAATGAGGAGGCTTTATAGAAAAATAGTTGCAACCCCTAAACATTTCTAAGGATAGTTTTTGTTTAACTCCTTTAGATCTGAAAGTCTACACTTCAACTGAATCTCAGTTGTTTTATATACACACATACAGTGGGGAAAAAAAATATTTAGTCAGCCACCAATTGTGCAAGTTCTCCCACTTAAAAAGATGAGAGCCCTTTAATTGACATCATAGATAGACCACAACTATGAGAGACAAAATTAGAAAAAAAATCCAGAAAATCACCTTCTCTGATTTGGAAGATTTTTTTTGAAAATTATGGTGGAAAATAAATATTTGGTTTATAAGAAAAGTTCATCTCAATATTTTGTTATATATCCTTTGTTGGCAATGACAGAGGTCAAACATTTTCTGTAAGTCTTCACAAGGTTGGCACACACTGTTGGTGGTATGTTGACCCATTCCTCCATGCAGATCTCTTCTAGAGCAGTGATGTTTTGGGCCTGTTGCTGGTAACATGGACTTTCAACTCCCTCCAAAGGTTTTCTATGGGTATCTGGAGACTGGCTAGGCCCCTCCAGGACCTTCATATTCTTCTTATGAAGCCACTCCTTCATTGCCCTGGTGGTGTCCTTGGGATCATTATCATGCTGAAAGACCCAGTCACTTTTCATCTTCAATGCCCTTGCTGATGGAAGGAGGTTTGCACTCAAAATCTCACAATTCATGACCCCATTCATTCTTTCACGTACACGGATCAGTCATCCTGGTCTCTATGCAGAGAAACAGCCCCACAGCATGATGTTGCCACCCCCATGCATCACAGTAGGCATGGTGTTCTTCGGATGCAACTCAGCATTCTGACTCTTCCAAACTCGATGAGTTGTGTTTGTACCAAACAGTTCTACTTTGGTTTCATCAGACCATATGACATTCTCCCAATACTCTTCTGGATAATCCAAATGCTCTCTAGCAGACTTCAGACAGACCTGGAAATGTACTGGCTTAAGCAGGGGAATGCGTCTGGCTTTGCAAGATTTGAGTCCCTGGTGGCGTAGTGTGTTACTGATGGTAGCCTTTGTTACGGTGGTCCCAGCTCTATGGAGGTCATTCACTAGGTCCCCCCATGTGGTTTTGGGATTTTTCCTCACCGTTCTTGTGATCATTTTGACCCAACGGGGTGAGATCTTGTCTGGAGCCCCAGATAGAGGGAGATTATCAGTGGACTGATATGTCTTCCATTTTCTTATTATTGCTCCCACAGTTGATTTCATCACACCATGCTCCTTGCCTATTGCAGATTAAGTCTTCCCAGCCTGATGCAGGGCTACAATTTTGTTTCTGGTGTCCTTCAATAGCTCATTGGTCTTCACCATAGGGGAGTTTGGAGTGTGACTGTTTGAGGTAGTGGACAGGTGTCTTTTATACTGATAAGTTCAAACAGGTGCCATTACTACAGGTAATGAGTGGAGGACAGAGGAGCCTCTTAAAAAAGAAGTTACACATCTGTGAGAGCCAGAAATCTTGCATGTTTTTAGATGAGTTAATACTTATTTTTACACCATAATTTTAAAAAAAAAATCTTGCCAAATCAGACAAGGTGATTTTCTGGATTTGTTTTCTCATTTTGTCAGTCATATTTGTGGTCTACCTATGATGTCAATTACAGGCCTCTCTCATCTTTTTAAGTGGGAGAACTTGCACAATTGGGGGCTGACTAAATACTTTTTTTCCCCACTGTATATACAGTTGAAACCAGACGTTTACATTCACTATCTAAAATGACACATATGCATGTTTTCTCCCTTTCTGGCATGAAATCAGAATAAACTTTTCAGATTTTAGGTCAATTAGGAACCAACATTATTTATAATTACCAAACCAAATGTCAGAATAATGAGAGAGAGAGAGAGAGAGAGAGAGAGAGAGAGAGAGAGAGAGAATGTTTAAGGCATTTTTATTAATTTCGGCAAAGTCAAAAGTTTGCATTCATTTCATTAGTATTTGGTATCATTGCCCTTAAAGTGTTTTGAATATCCTTCCTCAAGCGTCTCACAATAAAATGATGAGAGAGAATGTTTTAAGGCATTTTTATCACTTTCTACAAAGTCAGAAGTTTACATACACTAAGGCGGGCTTTGCACACTGCGACATCGCAGCCCGATGCTGCGATGCCGAGTGCGATAGTGCCCGCCCCCATCGCAGCAGCGATATGTGGTGATAGCTGGCGTAGCGAAAATTATCGCTACGCCAGCTTCACACACACACTCACCTGCCGTGCGACGTCCCTGTGGCCGGCGGCCCGCCTCCTTGTTAAGGGGGCGGGTCGTGCGGCGTCACTGCGACGTCACACGGCAGGCGGCCAATCGGAGCGGAGGGGCGGAGATGAGCAGGATGTAAACATCCTGCCCATCTCTTTCCTTCCGCATATCCTACGGAAGCCGCAGTGAGGCCGGTAGGAGATGTTCCTCGCTCCTGCGGCTTCACACACAGCGATGTGTGCTGCCGCAGGAGCGAGGAACAACATCGGACTGTCGCGTCAGCGTAATCATGGATTACGCCGACGCTGCACGGATGATACGATAACGACGCTTTTGCGCTCGTTAATCGTATCATCTAGGCTTTACACACTGCGATGTCGCATGCGATGCCGGAAGTGCGTCATTTTCAATTTGACCCCACCGACATCGCACCTGCGATGTCGCAGTGTGCAAAGCCCGCCTAAGAGTACTATGCCTTTAAACAATATGGGACAGCCCATATGATGATGTCATGTCTTTGGAAGCGTCTAATATGTTTATTGGCAACATCTGATTAATTAAAGACAGACTTGTGAATGTATTTTAAGGCAAACCTTAAAAACACTGCTTCTTTGTGAAGTCAAAAGAAATGAGCCAAGATCTAAAAAAGAATATTGTGGACTTACACAAGGCTGGTTCATCTTTGCGTGCAATTTCCAGATACCTGCTTCATTCATCTGTACAAACAATAATATGCAAGTGCAAACAAGATGGGAATGTCCAGTCATCATGCCGCTCAGGAAGGAGATGAGTTCTGTGTACCAGAGATGAACATGCTTTGATCAAACATGTGCATATCAATGCAAGAACAAAAGCAAAAGACCTTGTGAAGATGCTGGCAGAAGCTGGCAAAATTGTGTCATTATTCACAGTAAAATGAGTACTGTATCAACATGGGCTGAAAGGCCACTCTCATAGGAAGACACTATTACGCCAAAATAAACATAAAAAAAAGCAAGATTAATGTTTGCAAATGCACACAGGAACAAAGAACTTAATTTTTATAGACAAAACTAAAATTGAACTGTTTGGTCATAATGACATTTGGAGGTAAAAGAGAGAAGCTTTAAAGCCTAAGAACACCATCCCAACTTTGAAACATGGGGGTGGGAGCAAGATGTTGTGGGGTTGTTTTGCTTCAGGAAAGACTGGTGCACTTCCCACAATAGATGGCATCATGAGTAAAGAAATTATTGTGGCAATATTGAAGAAACATCTCAAGACATCAGCCAGGAACTTAAAGTTTGGACAGAAATGGGTCTTACAAATGGACAATGACTTGAAGAATACTACTAAATTGGGTACAAAATAGCATAAGGATAACAAAGTCAATGTTTTGGAGTGGCCATCACAAAGCCCTGATTTCAGTGCTATTGAGAATTTATGTAAAAAGCTGAAAATGCAGGTGGGAGCAAGGCAACCTACAAATATGGCTATGAGAAGCTTGAAGAAGGATATTTAAAACATTTGACCCAAGTCATACAGTTTAAGAGCAATGGTACCAAATACAAATGAAATGTATGCAAACTTTTGACTTTGCCAACATTAATAAAAATGCTTTAAAACATTCTCACTCTCATTATTCTGATATTTGGCTAATATAAATTGTTTTGATAATCCCAATTAACCTGAAACAGGACAGATTTATTCTGATTTCATGTCAGATAGTGAAGAAAAACATGCATATGTGTCTTTTTAAGTAACACATGTAAACTTCAGGTTTCATGTGTGTGTGTGTGTGTGTGTGTGTGTGTGTATATGTGTATGTATATATATATATATATATATATATATATATATTTGTTTTATATATACTGTATATATACACTGTTTATATACACATTTTGCATGGCGGTGCTTACTGTAAAATAACATGCATATTTTTATCATGCTTTATCAAGTCATATATGCCCTTAGTATATTTGCACTGATAACTAAGCTGTATGAATGATACATTAATGGCTTAATCTTTTTCTTTGCTTCTAATTGTTTCATGTATAGCAATTTTAACCATGTTGAGAACCTGATTTCTATGTCTTCTCAAACTAAAAATGCATATTATCAGAAAATTATTGCATTAGGAGCTAAATATCCCCTACTGTGGTGATTAGCTCACAATTACCTTGTTTAAGCAGAGTGAGATAAGATTAAGAAAATAAAGGTAAATGGGTTTCCTAATGGAATTTTAGACAACAGGAGGTTTTTCCATACTACTTCAGACATTAATGGACTTTTGGACCTAATGAATTAACAAAAAGTCACATTAAATATTTATTAATAGTGTTTTAAAAATTGTATATACTGTAAACCTGTCATATTTAAAATTAGAACCATCAAAACAGAATGAATGTAAAAGAAAGATGCTTATTCTAAAAAAGAAAAAAAAGTCTAGCATTTTCAGCATTTCATTATCAATGTTATCAGCATTTTAATTCCATTTTATCAGGTTGACCACTACTTTCATATTGATGACCTATCCTCACAATAAGTCATTATTATCAGATTGGTGTGGTCCGACACCTGACTTCCCAATGATCAGCTGTTATCATCAGAAAAGGATTAAAATAGTGTATGAAACATAACAAAACAAATGCATACATTATTTATTCAGATGAATAGGAGCTGCAGTTTTCTGCGAAAGATGACAACAGTTGATCGTGGAGGTGTTGGACCACCAATCTCGGTATCAAAGTAGTGGACAACATCTTTTACTCCTTCATCCTTTGATGATATTACATGTTTTTCCCTCCCCTTCTTCCAAAAGCGATAACGTTTTTATTTGTATATCAAAATAGCGGTGTGAGTTCTTGTTTGGTTTTTTTTTTGCAGGATAAGTCATACTTTTGAATGCCTACATGTTTTGTACCATTTACTGCACTGGAAAATGAAGAAAATCCAGGTGCACAGAAATTCCTCCAAAAGTGCCATTACACAATATTTATTTATTTTTAAATTTACCGTAATCACCATATGGCAAAATTGACTTGGCAATATGATTCTCTAGGTCAGTACAAGTTTGCATATACCAAACATGAAGGTATTTTTATATTTAAGGTTTTCCCCCTAACAAAGTTAATTTTAAAGTACATTTTAATCAGTAGCTCTTGGAATACAAAAATATTGGAATACAAAAATATAACCGTTGTTTAAAATTGTAATTCTTAAATTGACAGTACTCATGAAAATATTCAACTTTGGATTATATGTGATCAGACAAATCTGCTTCTTTCTCTGCCAGAATTGATCAGTCATTATCAAAATTCTTAATTCTGAGGTAAAATCTGTATTCAGTGAAGACTTTGCCATTGAGATAGATGAGAGCTGCTACTGCTAAGATTCTAGCTAGATATGAGGGAGAGGATGAGGAAGACACTCTGCCTCTAGCTCCTCCTTCCTCCCATCTATAAAGAATTGTATCCATTACAACTGCCCCCCCATCTCAGTACTGGGAAAGTCTTCACTGACACAAATTTTACCTCAGAATTGAGAATTTTTATAATGATTGATTTATTCTGGATGAGAATTGATCAATTGAACTCAGTGACCTCTACTCAGGTGAAGTCATTGAACTTAATGACTGATTACGGGATTAGGTAATGTGTGCACATTATGTATTTAGCTGTAAACATTCTTGTACAAAATCTACATCTCATGGCAAAAAAATCTCATCAATATCGCATCAAGACCCCATTGCATTTAGATGCATTTTTTTGCCAGAGGTTGAAGATTTGGTGCAGGAATTTTGTGTATAAATTTCTGCACCAAATCTGTCTCTTGGCAAAAGTCGCACAAAAGCGGTTTTGACACCATTTCAGTGCAGTTTTCTGCCAGGAGATGTAAACTTGGTGCAGAGATCTGGTGTAGACATTTTAGCACAACATTTGCATCTCCTGGCAGAAAACCACACTGAAACGGCGTCAAAACCATTTTTGCTATATTTTTTGGCCAAGAAATGCAGATTTAGTGCTGGAATTTATACACCAAATTCATGCACCAAATCCGCATCTCCTGGCAAATAATCTCAGCAATATCGCATTAAAGACGTATCGTGTTTAGATGCATTTTTTTCTTTTTTACCAGATTTTTATTGAGCACCTTGAACCCCAAGTTATTTTACATAATTTTAAAACTGTGAAAATGAAAATTACACTTTTAAACACAAAAATGTTGCTTTCACCTCAAATTTTTCAAATTCAGTAGGGGAACAGGAGATAGGGGTACTTTGCACGTTGCGACATCGCTACTGCAATGTCGTCAAGGTCAAATTGAAAGTGACGCACATCTGGCGCCAGTAACGAAGTCGCAACGTGTAAAGCCTAGATGCACCGATAAACGATCGCAAAAGCGATCGGGGATCTGTGTAATGTCGGTCATTTTCATAATTTCGCTGCAGCGACAGGTACGATGTTGTTCCTCGTTCCTGCGGCAGCACAAATCGCTGTGTATGAAGCCGCAGGAGCGAGGAACTTCTCCTTACCTGCCTCCACTGGCTATGCGGAAGGAAGGAGGTGGGCGGGATGTTTACGTCCCGCTCATCTCCACCCCTCCGCTTCTATTTGCCGCCTGCCGTGTGACATCGCTGTGAAGCCGCACGACCCGCCCACTTAGGAAGGAGACGGGTCGCCGGCCAGAGCAACGTCGCAGGGCAGGTAAGTGCGTGTGAAGCTGCCGTAGCGATAATGTTCGCTACGGCAGCTATCACAAGATATCCCATGTGCAACGGGGGCGGGTACTATCATGCTTGGCATTGCTACCATCGGCTAGCGATGTCGCAGCTAGAGATGAGCGAACCGGTCGCGGTTCGGCTCAAGGTCGGTTCGCCGAACGGAGCTCCCGTTCGAGTTCGGTTCGTCGAACGTTCGACGAACCGAAAGCGAACTGCATAGGAAACAATGGCAGGCAATGACAAACACATAAAAACACCTAGAAAACACCCTCAAAGGTGTCCAAAAGGTGATAAACAACTCACAACACAACACAAACACATGGGAAAGTGACAAGGACATGTACTCATGCGAAAACAAAAGAGCTGGACAAGGAAAAAGAGGAGGACACACAGATATATGAGTATATGCAAGGAAACATCGATGCCATTACTGTGCAACTTGAGCCCTGCTCATTTTAGGCTTCCAATCTGGATAAATTACCTGAGCTTGCCACGTACGCCTTGGGGATCTTGTCATGTCCTGCAGCCAGCGTTCTCTCAGAACCTGTCTTCAGTTCTGCTGGGGGTCTGCTGGCAGATAAGCACACGCGTCTCTCCACTGACAATGTGGACATGGCTCTCAGAGGACTTTTCTTCCCCTGGGTCAGCCAGGGGACGGGAAAGGCACGCGTATTTTTGAGAGTGCTTCATGCAAAGCATCTTTTTCATCTTGAAAATTGGGTCAACTGATGCCAGTCAAGTGGGGTGTGTGTGGCCCAATTAGTGGCAACGAGGGAGACTGTGGTTGGAGTCCCCTCGATGTGTTTCTAAAAGAACCAAGATGAACAAGTCATGGCTCTCAGAGGACTTTTCTTCCCCTGGGTCAGCCAGGGGACGGGAAAGGCACGCGTATTTTTGAGAGTGCTTCATGCAAAGCATCTTTTTCATCTTGAAAATTGGGTCAACTGATGCCAGTCAAGTGGGGTGTGTGTGGCCCAATTAGTGGCAACGAGGGAGACTGTGGTTGGAGTCCCCTCGCTGTGTTTCTAAAAGAAGCAAGATGAACAAGTCATGGCTCTCAGAGGACTTTTCTTCCCCTGGGTCAGCCAGGGGACGGGAAAGGCACGCGTATTTTTGAGAGTGCTTCATGCAAAGCATCTTTTTCTTTTTCAAAAGGGGGGGTCAACTGATGTCAGTCAAGTGGGGTGTGTGTGGCCCAGTTAGTGGAAATGAGGGAGACTGTGATTGGAGTCCCCTCGCTGTGTTTTACATGCTTTTAGAATGGCATGACATGGCTTGGAGGTTGACTTTCAGCATCTGCAAACTGTTGGCTACCAAAATGCTGCCTTTCCAACCTTTTTAACCGAGGATTTTCGAGACCTTATGCCCATCGCAGTGCCCCAAGAGCCGATACCCAGGCGCCACTCCTTCTCCAACAAAGGCGTGCACGCGATACACCAGCATGTCACTGATTCCTTGAGAAACTCTGTGTGACAGGGTGCATTTCACCACAGATAATTGGCCCAGTAAGCATGGACAGGGGCGTTACATGTCGCTGACTGGGCAATGGGTTACTGTGGGGAGAGATGGAGAAGGGTCTGCTGTACAATTCTTGCCGTCCCCACGAGTTGTGTCAATCCTTCTTCTGTATGTAGAAGTTAATACACTGCTTCTGCCTCTTCAACCTCATGTGGGTCCTCCACCTTGGCCCAAACCCTGTGTGGTCAGGCCACCCTTCCTTGTAACTGCGCACAAGGAATACCACACACCTCCTTACTATGCTGGCAGCAGAGCTCAATGCCATCAGGCGGTCAAAGGTTTACTTTGAAATGTATGGGAAATGTGAGTCACACCGCTGAGAAGTTGTGGACGGTTAGCTCTGGAGACCGAGTTTCATCAATGGTTGTCTCCACTCAACCAGCAGCCAGGGAAGGCCGGGTGCAACAATGATGCAAACATGGGTGCGGCCCTTCGCTGTGACAATGTGACACACGTGCCACATGGCCTTCTGCAAAGAGCACGGTGTAACGCCTTCCTTGATCCACACACTCAGATGGGCTGTAAATGATAGGCTAGAGGGAAGCCACTCACCAAGCAGGACCCCTAGAACCCTGAAACCCTTTAACCCCTATACAGGGATTAGGAATTACACAGGGCCCAAGGTGATCAATACCTGTGGAAGGCTGCAGTTCCAGAGAATAGTAGTCAGGCAGGGTCAAAACATTAATTGAGGAACAGGAACAGAATGGGACAGCCAGGACTTAATCAGAAAACAAGCAGAGGTGAAATGCGGATCGGCCAACAAGGTACATAAACATCAAGCAGGAAAAGTAGTCAGGTAACAAGCACACAAAATCATAAAACTGAACTGGGGGAAAAAAGTAACCAGAGGTTCATAGCTATGTCTGGCAGTGGTCTGCAGACAGGATGGGCATAAAAAAGGGTGTGGTGTCTTCCCATTGGTTGTAGCTGAATGATGGTACTTCATCTGTGAGATACCCACCAGCTACATTCAGCCAGAGATTCTGCATCTGTCAAGGTAATGCAGCCCAGTGGGTGAGCATAACCTGCGTCCACCTGCGCCGCTGGCATCGACTCCTCTCCCATCATCAGCACTATGCATGAAAGGAACACGTTGTCACCTGGCGACCGGAGTACAAATTGACGGAGCGGACTCCGTTGGTGACTTAACAGCCATGTGCGGCAATGATGCAAACCTGGCTGAGGGCCATCGTCAGGGCAATGTGACACACGTGCCTTGTATGGCTCACGTGTTGAACCTAATTCTCCAGCAATTTTTAAATCACCATCCCGGCCTACATGGCCTTGTGCAGCGGGCACGCTCACTATGTGCTCACTTCCATCGTGCGCACACAGCAGCTCAACAACTTTCGTCGCTACAGAAGTCTTTAGGTCTGGTGGTTAAACGCCTGAAATGCGATGTGCCGACATGCAGGAATTTGAATGTGCACATGTTGCAGCGTTTGTGGCAGCACCGCCGAACCCTGCTGCAGTACGTTATGACATATAGCCTGGGATAACTTGATCCAGAGGTGGTGCAGATCACGCTGCTGGAGTGGTGTCAGATCAAGGACCTATGCACCCTTCTACACAGTTTACAAATGTCGACGAAGATGTTTAGCACTGGCGATGCCATTCTCAGCGTGACAATTCTGGTCATCTACATGATGGAGCACACTCTAATTATTATTCGGAGTCAGGTGTTGGGACAAGAGGAAGGGGAGGAAGTACAGGAGGAGTCATATGCGGAAGGGATAACAAGATCTACGAGGTCCAGATGGTCAGTGGCACCTAGGCGGCAGTCATGGTGAGGGAGAGGGATTAACAAGGGCGCATAGTATCAGCAAAAAGTGTTGAGGAAGGTGCAGGAGCCCATGAAGAAATGGAGGAAGAACTGGCGATGGGCATGGAAGACTCAGCAGATGAGTGAGAGCTTGCTCACATTTCGGTTGTGCGAGGTTGTGGGGAGAGGGCAGAGGAAGGAGGCACGATTCTCACCTCTCTGCCACCAACACACCAAGGACTTGGTTCTCCTGGATGCACCAGACACATGAGTGCCTTCTTGCTGCACTACCTACAACATGACCCTCGGATTTTACGAATTTGAAGTAATCCTGACTACTGGGTTGCCACACTGTTAGATCCCCGGTACAAGACAAAATTTGGCGAAATAATTCCTGCCATAGAAATGGACGCACGTATACAGGAGTATCTGCAGAAGGTGGTACGCAATCTTAGATCTGCTTTTCCACTAAACACCAGTGCTGCACAGAGTGAATCTCAACGCTTTGTCATGGATAGGAGGAAATGGTCTTTTACTTGTCCACATCTGAGGGACCGAGGTCTGGCTGCTGTGCTGAGATGGCGTTGAGTATGGTGTCCCTGCAGAGTTGCACTTTTGGTCATATACCAAAATGAGTTAAAAAAGGACAGATGCTGGTGGAAAGGGGAACAGGTGTGTTGGAAAGGGGAAAAAAGTTTTGGTCCGTGGATTTGGTGGTTAAGCAACAGTAACATTTGCTGAAGAAACACCATCTGTTACAGTGGGACTGGCAGATTTGGATAAGGTGGTATATACTATGTTACCGCTATATAACGAAAATTAATAAGAAAAGAAAGAGAAAGGTATATATCCTCATCAGCAGTCAGTGTCCACCGTGCTCCCAGATGGAAAAGGAGAGGTTGGCAACTGGAAGGTTTGGTGGAGGATACAGAGCTGTGTGGCTATGAAATTAATAGTAGCCTGAACCGAGTTAGACGCCATTCAGATCTGGAGACTGGGAGCCCTGTTAGCGTCACAGGGTCCACATGCCCACCCAGCCCAGGAACTCCCTGTTAACAACACAGGGGCCATTGAGTACGCTGACCGTGTGCGTAGGGGCCACACCTGTGGACAGCAGGCGCATCAGCAGCAGCTGGCCTGTTAATTCCACTGGGCTGCACAAGCAGGACTGGTAGGACAGGAGCTGGTCTTAACCGTTAAGCGTTACCAACTGTGGTGGTGGCCTGCATCGACACCCTATCCCTGCCTACCTCTGGCCTAAAGCCGCAATGGGTTCAACACATGGAGGTGTGCTCTTTCGGAGCATAATAGAAGACTGCGCACCTCCTTGTTGGCTCCAGCCCCTTTTATAACCTGGGTCCGCCCCAAACCAGGATGAACCACAATGCACCTCCTGGAGACAAAAGCAGAGTGACACGTCATGAGTGGCAGAACTAGCGTCCTATTTGGAACCGCACCTTCAATGATGACCTCATGGCTGCCATGACCCAAACACCTCACCAGTCATCGTCTGACCATCAATAATGCGGTGACAAGTCATAGGGGCGGGCCTCTGCAAGCCATATGGGAGTGGCCTGGCCACATCGTCAGAACACCTGATGCCCTGTGGTCTATATGGGCCCCCCACATCAGGGGCAGGGCCAAAGAGTTCATTATCGGACCTAGTCTCTGATGGAGTAAGTGCCTGAGCATGCTCAGTAGCATGAAATACAGTCTCTGAAAAAAGACTATCAGCTTTAGCATGGTGTCTAGGCACAAAACAGGACTTAGACCAGGCACGGAATGCAAGTACCTGTGCAAAGAGGCTTTTCGCACTAAGTGTGGGAGCATGCGCTGTATCCCGAAATGAAGACTTAGCCTCAGCAATGGCACAGTCAGGCAGAGCATACTCACTAGGCGAAACATTGTAGTTAGGCTGCGGCTGGGGTAAATCAGCACACGCATGCGCACTAGCTGCCTCTCCACACTTAGACGTGGAGGAGAAAGTAGCCAGCTGGACAACCCAAGGCACAGCCCTAAATGGCAGCTGACGCCTGGGCGCAAATGAAACCGCAGCAGGCTTCAGGTTACAGGTTTTGTAACAACAAATACCATCCAAAAGAACAGGTGTACTTCTTCCCATGGATAATCTGATATGATCCTTTTTTTCACGGACACAACCATCGCTAACAAATGTAGATGAGGCCAAAATAGCAGCTGCTTCAATGGATCTCAAGTGCTCCATAAAGTGGCCTCTCCTCCACCCCAATTTCAAGATCCCAAATACTCCATTCCTCTGTGGTGTCAATCCAATCGCACTTGCTTCCTAACAGCTCTCAAGTTTCAACCAGCCCTGCTGAGTATGGGGTAACAGAGATGGTTGAGTTTGCATAGCTGTTCAGTCGCACTATAGCCTGGGAATCAGAGGTCTGCTCCAAAGCTGCAATGAGTACAGAAAAGGAAGTTATTATTTTTTTTATTATTATTGATTTATAGGGCACCATTGATTCCATGGTGCTGTACATGAGAAGGGGGTTACATACAGAATACATATACAAGTAACTATAGACAGACTGGTACAGAGGGAAGAGGGCCCTGCCCTTGCGAGATTACATTCTAAAGGATTTTTGGGAGGAGACAGTAGGAGTGGTTTAGGTTGAGCGTCAAGTACGTATGGTGGTGGTGTCATTGAAGGTTATAGTCATTTCTGAACAGATGAGTTTTCAGATTCAGTTTGAAGCTTGCGGGTGTAGCAGATAATCTGATGTGTTGAGGTAGCGAGTTCCATGAGACAGGGGAAATGATCTGCGCAGATGGCCAGAAGCTTTGTGAGTGGGATCCAGGCCCCGATGAAGAAGGTGCTGAGCCTAATCTACACCCTCATTTCCAAAAAGTAAATCCTCCTGGTGGAGACAATGGGGAACATGATGAGGAGCACAGATACCTGATTGGAATGACAACTTTACTATTCGGTCAGGGCAGGAAGAGGTTGTCTCGGAGGACTCAGGACGAGGGGAATGAAAACACACAGGGTTATTGATGAGGTTGGAGACCACACTTACTGTCAAACTAAAGTCAGCCAGTCGATGAGGTCAGCAGAGGAGGTGGAGGAGGATGCTACTGATGACGAGGTTACGTTGCGTCTTCCTGGCCAGAGACAAAGTACTGGAAGCACGTCAACAACTGAATCCTGGACCACAACTTTGACTCTGAGCAGAAGTCGTGTTGGCTATGCAGGTCGCATGGGCTGTAAGCCTTGCCTAGCCTGTGAATTTTTGGACATCGCAAAGGATCACCCAAGTCATGGAATCTGTAAGATTTGTCAACAATCTGTAAGTAGAAGGCAAAAACTGACACCTTTGAGTAGTTCCTCCATGAAGTGTCACATGGATATGAATCGATAGCGTGAAGGTGTATTGCTCAGCTTTAGCCACTGTCAATGCAACATGCTAATTTGCCATTGCATGCATTGTTGCAGACTACACACAAGGGGCTGCTGTTATTTTGGATCTGCCTTTGTTTGGTCACTATAGCAATATCAAATTGCTCTTCGGGTGTGGACTTGGAGATGCTGTCTATGAACAGAAGGAAAAGCTAAAGGTGTGTGTTACAGCAAGGAGCCACCGCGGAAACACTTCGTTCAATTGTGAGGGGAGTCATGTTGTACTTTGATGATGAGCCCCGTAATGCCAGTGAGCAGCATCCTGTGCCACAGACCAACATTCTTACAGTGCTGTCTATACTGTTTACCGTGAGAGGAGCGTAAAGTCTGTATTTCTGGCAACTGGACAGCACAGTACCCGGGTACGGTAGGCTGTGCCCAGACAATAATGCGGGCACGCAACACTTTGTTTTATTAGCAAAACACATATCTGTTCTGGGTAGGCCGACTATTTATAGACAATAAGACTTGCTGCCTCTGCACTGTCAAATTATCACGTACAGTTTAAATCATAGAGGGACAGCAACACATGTTTGCATTGACTGTTGCTTTTCAAGATTTCCATGACTGTGTTGCAGAGCTGTGTGGTTTGCATTCACACTGTTATCATCTGCATTATCTGTGAGGCTTCAGCTAACAAGGGTATTCAGGGGGGGTAATGTGTTTTGTCTATGTTTAGGTAGGTAACTTGGAAGCTCTTGTGATGCGCCACTGGTAAGTCGTGTTCGCACACACACACGCACAAACACACAATTACTGCTACTCAGAGGGATTAGCAGGTAGTAGGCAACAGAATAGATTGTTCAATTATTTAAATTGTATGCATGGTTCTTATTGTTTGTTTTGGTAAAGTTAAACAATCATTTATCAACCCAACTGCCTAGAGTCCTTTTCCTGTTGCCTGGTTTTGCTGCATACTGGGGAGCCCACCCTGTACTCGACTTAAAATGAAGCATAAGTCGCAATGTGAATTTCACTGTGCTACAATGCAGCATAGCGTGCCTGTGCAACCACCGCCTGCACCATCAAGTGCATCTGCGTGCTCTTCATCCTCTGTGACTGTGGGGACAGCAGTCACACATGGTTTTTCACACTGAACTTCCACTCCTTTACCCGCAACAGGGAGTGTGATTGGCAGGTCATCACTTGTTTTGGAAGTGGAAACAGAAGGTATTGTTGAGCTGTCAGACATCGAGAGAAACATCATTGGATGCAGGCTACATTATATCCACGCCTGCACCTTCGTCACAGATTGGCTGGACTACCTGCAGTTAATAATTGCATTCCAGAAATGGAAAGGAGTGTAGAATGCACATGTGTTGTACCTTGCTTGGCAGCAAAAGAACACTAACTTAGTATTCCAGACAATTTTAGGATGGCAGAAAAAGAGTCAGCTCTTTGGGAAAGTTAAATAGCGTGGCAAAAGTGGACAGATGGGTACAGGGGCCGTGTTCTGTGGGTACCAGGACAGTAAAAGAAGCCTCACTTTCTATCCCTCCTAATGATCAAATGCAGCAAGGAATTCCCTGAGTTTGCTATAAAATTAGCATAGTTAAATGTGCATGAGGGTAGAATGCAGAGGTGCTTGAGATTGCTTGGCACAAGTGGCACAATAAAGGAGTCCAACAGCCAGTTCTATGATGCCACTAAATGGCAGTATTTTTTGCTATCATTATAGCTTATTAAAAACAGAGCAGGAGGGTGTCCTGCACAGGTGCTAGAAATAGCTTGGCACCAGTGGGGCACTAATGGAGTACAACAGCCACTTCTTGTATGCCACTAAGTTTACTCAATTTTTGGTATTATAATGTCTTAGTAAGTAACAATGAGTTTGAGTGTGCAATGCAGGCAGACGTGCTGCAAATATCTTTGCACTTGTGGGACGATACAGAAGTCCAACAGCCACGTTTAGGATGCCACAAGGTTCACTGAGTGTTTGCTAGTATACTGGCTTAGTAACAATGAGTTTGAGTGTGCAATGCAGGCAGACGTGCTGCAAATATCTGTGCACTACTGGGACTATACAGAAGTCCAATAGCCACGTTTAGGATGACACTAGGTACACTCAGTGTTTGCTAGTATAATGGCTTAGTTATAATGAGTTTGAGTGTGCAATGCAGGCAGATGTGCTGCAAATATCTGTGCACTACAGGGACTATACAGAAGTCCAATAGCCACGTTTAGGATGCCACTAGGTTCACTGAGTGTTTGCTAGTATAATGGCTTAGTAACAATGAGTTTGAGTGTGCAATGCAGGCAGACGTGCTGCAAATATCTGTGCACTACTGGGACTATACAGAAGTCCAATAGCCACGTTTAGGATGACACTAGGTACACTCAGTGTTTGCTAGTATAATGGCTTAGTAACAATGAGTTTGAGTGTGCAATGCAGGCAGACGTGCTGCAAATATCTGTGCACTACTGGGACTATGCAGAAGTCCAATAGCCACGTTTAGGATGCCACTAGGTTCACTCAGTGTTTGCTAGTATAATGGCTTAGTTATAATGAGTTTGAGTGTGCAATGCAGGCAGATGTGCTGCAAATATCTGTGCACTACAGGGACTATACAGAAGTCCAATAGCCACGTTTAGGATGCCACTAGGTTCACTGAGTGTTTGCTAGTATAATGGCTTAGTAACAATGAGTTTGAGTGTGCAATGCAGGCAGACGTGCTGCAAATATCTGTGCACTACTGGGACTATACAGAAGTCCAATAGCCACGTTTAGGATGACACTAGGTACACTGAGTATTTGCTAGTATAATGGCTTAGTTATAATGAGTTTGAGTGTGCAATGCAGGCAGACGTGCTGCAAATATCTGTGCACTACTGGGACTATACAGAAGTCCAATAGCCACGTTTAGGATGACACTAGGTACACTCAGTGTTTGCTAGTATAATGGCTTAGTTATAATGAGTTGGAGTGTGCAATGCAGCCAGACGTGCTGCAAATATCTTTGCACTTGTGGGACGATACAGAAGTCCAACAGCCACGTTTAGGATGCCACTAGGTTCACTGAGTGTTTGCTAGTATAATGGCTTAGTAACAATGAGTTTGAGTGTGCAATGCAGGCAGACGTGCTGCAAATATCTTTGCACTAGTGGGACTATACAGAAGTCCATCAGCCACGTTTAGGATGCCACTAAGTTCACTCAGTGTTTGCTAGTATAATGGCTTAGTTATAATGAGTTTGAGTGTGCAATGCAGGCAGACGCGCTGCAAATATCTGTGCACTACTGGGACTATACAGAAGTCCAATAGCCACGTTTAGGATGCCACTAGGTACACTCAGTGTTTGCTAGTATAATGGCTTAGTTATAATGAGTTTTAGTGTGCAATGCATGCAGAGGTGCTGCAAATATCTGTGCACTACTGGGACTATACAGAAGTCCAATAGCCACGTTTAGGATGCCACTAGGTACACTCAGTGTTTGCTAGTATAATGGCTTAGTTATAATGAGTTGGAGTGTGCAGAGGACAGGAGGGTACAGTGCCAGGGTTGTGGGGCTCTGGGTAGAGGAATGGAAGCCTGCCTTTCTATTCCCTCCTAATGGGGAAATGCAGCGAGGAAATCCCTGACCTTAGCTACACAGACGCTGTCATCTTGTGTAGCTGTTAAACTCTGTTTTCAGGACCTGTCACCTATGGCTCCGACCCTGCCGGTACGAGCCCTTAAAAGGACTGATAGAAAGTGCTCTCCCTAAGCTGTCCAGCGCTGTGTATGAAGCGCATACAGCAGTATCGGCGATAGGACTCAGGACGGAGCTGCGCCAGTGATGTCTGACACCAAGGACGCAGAAGGCAGATAATGGCGTGCTGGAGGAAAATGTCTGGTTTTATAATGCAGGGACATGTGACATGGACATCCTATCAGGCCCGCCCCACTACACGCGCGCGCTTAGGGAAGGAAGACAAGGAAAAAAAAAAAAAAAAATGGCGATCGCCATTATCCATACAGCAGTGATCTGAATGCGCTGTTCCCGCACACTATACACTGAAATTTCATAATAGTGTGAGTCACAGAGTGACTTACACTATTACAGCGGAAAGCCAGCTAGGAATTAGCTGTTTTTTTTGCTGCTAGAACCGTTCTCGAACGTATCTAGAACTATCGAGCTTTTGCAAAAAAGCTCGAGTTCTAGTTTGATCTAGAACAGCCCCCAAAATCACTCGAGCCGCGAACTGGAGAACCATGAACCTAGAACCGCGCTCAACTCTAGTCGCAGCGTGCAAAGTACCCCATAGTGGATTATACAATTTGTTGTGCAATTTTTCCTGAGTATACCAATACCTAATATGTGATTTAAAACTACTTTAAGGCACAATCCATAGTGAAGAAGTGAAGTAGTGCCATATTTCAGTTCAGATTCACTTGAAATGGGAAAAAGAAATAAATGAGCCGGAGCATGAGTTTGTACACATGCATGTTATAAGCGCATGTTCAAACTGGCCATGAGACAAAGAAAACCCAATCTCAAAATAATATGGACATATACAGTACCTTCCTGTAACTAAAAAAAGCATAATGCATATAAATAAACATAACGTACTTAGTAAACACTATTTTTAATCACAAAAGCGTAATGCCATCGCACAGCAACAAGGTGTACCCAATTCGGGACAGTACTTAACGCTCTTTAGTATTAAAACCTCACCATGTGTCAGTACAGACCTGAATCTGAATAATGGCAAAGAGTGACTGGGTCCCGACTATGAACACACAGCGATGGGAGGCACTTTAGATGAAATGCCCCCTTGTGGGTGCCATGTTACTTTGGAGAGGCTCTGAGATGCCAGAAAAGCAGAAACCCCCACCACTTACCAAATTTAACAAACTGCACCCCTCAATAAATTCATGCACTTGTACAGTGAGCATATTGACACTACAGGGGTGTTATAAAATATTATACTATTGGGCGATGAACAATAGCTAAGTACATTTTTACAACTAAGATGTTGTATTAACCCCAGATTTCTAATTTTCACAAGGGGAATAGGTAAGGCCACATATTGTGTTACATAATTTCTGCTGAACATGGCAATACCCTACAGGTGACTGTACAGTAGCATTTGGCCCCACTACAGGGATTGGGAGTGAAAGAGCACCATTTGATTTTTGGAGCACATATTTTTCTAAAATAGTTTGCAGATTCTATTTGCAGCACCCCTATTTCCAGAACAGAAGAAATTCCCTCAATTGACCACATTTTAGAAATTACAACCACTCTGGGAATTCATCTACAGGTGCACTGATGATTTACTCTCTGGAAAACACCCATGGTGCCAATGCAGTCAATATTTCAGAATTAAAAATTGCAAATACCAACAGATGAAAGTGTCCTACCCCTGCAGTGGTCGAACTGCTCAGATCCAGGGGTTGCTGCTGTGGCTCGAGGGTCTCCGGACACAGGGGCTCACGGACACTTCAAATGAAAAGGGGGTATTTACAGGAGATAAGAGTTTGTGACGCCACCCGTGTTTCGCGGTAAGGGGAGAACCGCCACTTCCGATGGGAGTACCCGGGGGAGATGGAGTGGGGCAGCCAGATGACATTCTCTCCAGGGGTAGGGGAAGCCCCAGGACTCTGGATGTTGGAGGTGGTGGGGAGTGTGGTGCAGGTTGGAAGCAGGGAAGGACAGCGTACTCACTCAGGCAGTGTTGGTAGTGCTGCAATCGCAAAGCAGACTCTGACACAAAGGTAAACCAAGTCTCTGGGTGCCGCTGCCCTCTTAGTGGAGCTCGTCCGGGTGTCAATCTCCTTTGATACTGCCGGATGGTCCGGAGCCTGCCTCCGTGCACTAATTTTAAAATGCTTTGGTGGCCCGTTGGCTTAAAGCTGTCCGGGTCTCGCTTCCTATTTGTTGGTAGTGGAGATGTGCTCTCAGGAGCTCACGCTTGGGATTTTTGCAGGCTGCATGGATTGGAAAGTCCTATCCCACTCGTTGCGCTAGTGCCCCCAATCTCTGAGCTTCTTGGGGACAGTACGTGAAGACACTATCCTCCACAGGCTAGTTGGTGGGTTGCCTGAAGCTACTCCCCAACCTAGGGTCCTGTACGCCGCTGTGATTTCAGTCCTGGATCAGTTATTAGGCTTGCAATGCTAGTCCGTCCTCTAAGACTGGGTCTAGGCACCCAGCCTCAATACCATGCAACTGGGTCTCCAACTCCTCTGTCTTCGACCCAACCAACTACATACAGAGAGCGACTACTCCCTCAGCCCCTCACTTCCCGAGGGCTAACACTGTTCTCTCCTCAATTCCCTCCCACCAGCCTACCTGACCCCTAGGTGGGCGGCCCTTTTCCAGTTAAGCAGCCCACTAGTGTGTCTGACAGAGTGTGATGTGAGGTGTGGTTGGGATTTGGATGCAGATGGAGGCAGTACCATAGGTTGGGAACCCAGAACCAAGATTAGTTGAGTCCTGCACCAGAGAATAAAGAGGGTGCAGTACCCTGTGACACCCTGACTAGTTCAGGGGCATCACAAAAGCATGCAAACACGGCACTAATTTTTCAAATAAAGTGCAAGGCTCACTGCTCAACCTGTATCCTGCTGTAAGCTCCAACTCAATAGACAATGCACTGCTTCAATTTTCCCAGTGTGGGAGGAAAAGGCAGCTGAAAATCATCTGAAGAAAGCAGCACTCCCTTCGGTAAAATCATACCTTTATTGAAACATGTTCAAAAAAATGGTCAAGGACTGCCACGCCTCTCTTACTCCCCTGCCATGTCTGTTAGTCTGTGACTATTTTTATAAAGATGCTTCAATGAAGGTATGATTTTACTAAGGGAAATGCCACTTTCTTCAGATGATCTTCAGCTAAAAATTGCAAATAAGTCCTTATCGTGAATAGTACATTGTAGTGCCTGTACATTGTACTCAGCTCTTGCTTTTGGACACCTGCACCCTGTAAATTAAGCAGGCTCTCCTCACTAGAACAATGCCAAACATATGGGCGCTAACTGTGGTTTAGGCGCATTGTGGGGCTCAAGAAGGAGGGGGGCATTTGGATTTTGGAGCAAAAAATTAGCTGGATGTCTATTTTTAGGTGGGGGCATAGTGTTTTTCAAGACCCTTTGTGATACCTGTAACATGGAAGCCCTCTATAATTTGGTTAATATTGAGGACTTGCGTTTTGTGGATTTGGTTGAATGGTATTTTGTGTCGATTTGCGTACAGAACACTTTGGTTTCCAAATTTATCCTGTGGTCTATGCTAAACACTTACATCAGGATTTCCACCTACATCTTCAAAATACGATATTTGGAGGAAACCCCTGATGGATCCATTCATTAATGAGGCTGCATAGTTGCTCTGGATGATGTTTGGCCTCTGCAGTAGAGATGAGTGATGTTCGAGGTTCGAGATTCGGCATTTTCATGTTCGAGTGATTTTGGGGAGTGTTCGAGTCGTTCGATGAACTCGAACAATTTGCTAAAAGTTCGACAGTTCGAGTTGCGTTCGAGAATGGTTCGAGCACCAAAAGCGTGGCTTTTCACAGTAAGTATGTGCGCACCTTTCGTATCTGTATGCATCCTGCGTCCCCAGCACAATCCCTGTCTCTTTCCTACTCACCGATCATGGGCGTCTCGCTGCACGGCTGTCACAAATCTCCAGCGGTATTTCCTCTTTTGAAAATGGCTGCCGCTTCATTAGTCAATTAGTTATTCCGTGCTTTCCCCTCCCACCGGCACCCATGATTGGTTGCAGTCAGACACACCCCCACGATGAGTGACAGCTGTCTCACTGCAACCAATCACAGCCGCCGGCGGGCAGGTCTATATCGTACAGTAAAATAAATAAATAAATTTAAAAAAAAAAATGCGGTACCCCCCATATTTGATACCAGCCAGGATAAAGCCACATGACTGGTGGCTGGTACTGTCAGGATAAAGAGAGCACCACATTATGGAGAGCCCACCACCCTAACAATATCAGCAGGCAGCCGCCCGGAATTGCCGCATTCATTACATGCAGCAGTCCCGGGATTCTACCCAGCTCATCCTGAATTGCCCTGGTACGGTGGCAATCGGGGTAAAAAGGAGTTAATTATGACAGATGTCTCCCCGAGACACCTTCCATGATTAAACTATAAGTGAAAGTAAAGAAACAAACACAACGAAAAATCCTTTATTTGGAATAAAAGACAAAAAGACACCTCATTTACATTTTTTATTAATCCCCAAACAACAATCCTGGTCCGAAGTAATCCACACGACACTGTCAGCTGTGCTACATGAAGATGAAAAGGAGTAATCTGTGTCCTCTCCATGTAGCACCTGAAGTGAGCCACGCTGTCACCAGACTTCACTCTGCAATGTAGACGTCAAGATTACCAAATCTGCTTATGTTTCTCATTAGAGCCAGTGGCTCAATGGTAAGAGCTCTCGCCTAAGAAGCATTAGTTCACAAGTTCAAGTCCCGGACTTTCCGGTAAAAAATAAAATGTATTTTTAATTTTAATTATTTATTTATAATTATAATTTAATTTAATTATGCACTGAGGGGAGGAGCCGGACATCAGCTGTGAGCCACGGGACACACCTCTAAAATCGGAGCAGTTCACGGAATGAGGTTGCATTGCTCTCTCTCTCTCTTTTTCTCTTTCTCTCTCGCCCGGCCGGCTAAACTATCAGCTGATGCTGTCGGACAGGAGTCTGCACAGAAGTGTGTAGTTTCTTTGGGTTTTTTTTGCACTGATGCATCAGCTGATTGTATAAAAGCTGTTTATACAATCAGCTGCTGTGTCATGTGATTCAGGCCCTTGAACCTGACACATCATCTGATCACTTTGCCTTCCAGCAAACCGATCAAATGATATTGGATCTGGATTGGACGATGCGGGACCATTGACCCAGGATTACTGCAGAGGGGAGTTCTTTTTTTCAATAAAGATGGAGTCACTAATTGTGTTGTGTTTTATTTATAATAAAAATATTTTTCTGTGTTGTTTTTTTTTATCTGTACTAGAAATTCATGGTGGCCATGTCTAATATTGGCATGACACCATGAATTTCAGGCTTAGGGCCAGTTGATAATATAAAGCTATCCCTAACCCCATTATTACCCAGCGAGCCACCTGTCACCAGGGCAGTTGGAAGAGTTGGATACAGTGCCAGAAGATGGCGCTTCTACGAAAGCGCCATTTTCTGGGGTGGCTGCAGACTGCAATTCGCAGCAGGGGTGCCCAGAAAGCTTGGGCACCCTGAGCTTCGGATTCCAATCCCCAGCTGCTTAGTTGTACCTGGCTGGACACAAAAATTGGGTGAAGCCCTCGTTATTTTTTTTTAATTATTTCATGAAATTCATGAAATAATTAAAAAAAAAAAAAAAAAAAAAGGGCTTCCCTATATTTTTGGCTCCCAGCCGGGTACAAATAGGCAGCTGGGGGTTGGAAGAAGCCCATAGCTGCCTGCTGTACCTGGCTAGCATACAAAAACATGGTGAAGCCCACGTAATTTTTTGGGGGGGCAAAAAACTCCTGCATACAGTCCTGGATGGAGTATGCTGAGCCTTGTAGTTCTGCAGCTGCTGTCTGCTGTCTGTCTGGAGAAGAGCAGACAGCAGCTTCAGACCTACAAGGCTCAGCATACTGCAGGGTGCAGTCTGCAGCCGCCACAGAAAGTGGTGCTTTCATAGAAGCACCATCATCTGGCGCTGTATCCAACTTTTCCAGCAGCCCTGAAGCCGGGTGGCTCGCTGGGTAATAATAAGTTAATACTAGCTTTGTTTTACTAGCTAGTATTAAGCCAGAGATTCTTAATGTCAGGCAAGTTTGACCCGGCCATTAAGAATCTCCAATAAAGGGTTAAAAAAAAAAAAAGACACCACAGAGAGAAAAAATACTTTAATGGAAATAAATACACAGACACACTTAGAGACTCCATGTTTATTACTCCCTGTCATTCCTCCTCAATCCTGCTCTTCTGTATTCTTTCTCCTTCAACCCATGCAGCTCTGCTACATCGGACAACACTGCATGGGAGGAAGACGCTGCTGCTCCCCGTGCAGTCTAATCACTCAGTGAGTGAGCAGAGGCTGCGGGCTGTAAGCGGTGACCTCACAGCTGACAGGTGGGTTACCATAGCAACGGTGCTCCAATCACGTGATTCCCGGTGTCGCAATTCCCTGGTTGTGGCATCTAGTCCTTGCATGTGGGCTGACTCTGTAAAGAGAGCCCATATGCAAAACGGGGAAGCCGACCATGTGCCAGAGCATTTCGCCGGTACTTGGAGATGCTGGAACGATCACCGTGTACCGGAGAGATGCACTGACAGGACCTAGCATGACGTCTAGTCATGTGACCAGTCTGTAGCCAATGAGATAATAGACACGTGACTGGTCACATGCTATTTTGACGTCATCATAGGTCCTATCATCAGTGCTGGTTACCGGGAGGATGCAGCGATTATCGGAAGGAAAAGTGGTGGGAGACAGTGTGCAACTATATGTGTACATGTATAATGTGTTTTTATGTGTTTGCCTCCTATTATTTTCAACGGGGTTCAAGTGGTTCATCGAACGGTTCGTCGAACGTTCGACGAACGGAACCTCCGTTCGACGAACTGAACCGAACTTGAACACCAGGGGGGTAGCTCATCTTTACTTTTCAGTGGTGTTCGTCTTTTCAAAAGAGAATAGAACTGTTTATGACTGCACTTTTGTGCATGCCTAAACAAGACACATAAAAAGATGTAGACTGCCACACCACAGATCAGACAAATGTTCAAAGTGACTTCCTCTGCCTCATTACATTTAATTGTCTGTTGGAAATTTCTTCTGAATCATATTTTTCACAGATATACCCGTAATCCCTGATGTAAGCGCTCAGAGTATAGTGTAGGATAAATATGAGCCATTCTATACTGCAATCTTTGGTAGGCAGAATGATCAAATCAACAGCAGTTGAAGAAATGGCTTCATTTTCAATGTAGTTTTTTCTTTGACTCCTGCTCACCAATTTATACAATATAGGTACTCCCCTGGGATTCCCTCTCATCTTTTGAGATATGCACATGCACTTTATATAGGGAATTTTAGTGGCTTTTTTATTGATATTCATATACCCCCCCATTACCAAACTAGTAGCTATGACCATGAATTTTACATGTTCACTGTCCTTTTGTTACATGTATGTCTGAATTTTTCTTATTGTAAATTAAATTTGATGAAAATAATAATACATTTGAATAAAAACATTTTGCATGATATACTCCTTGTCCTCCTGTTTTCTATGTATTATGGAGTTATGCATAATCACTTAGACGTATTTTTAGAGGTGATTTGGGATTTACTTATGATGGTTTCATTGGGAATTCGCTTGTTAAACTTTTTTAAGTTTGGCTACCATAACACTAAAAATGTTTTTTTAAAAAATAAAGGGTTTTGCATCAATAAATTTTGAAGGCTATAGTTTTTTTATTTTTCTGCTGACAAAGTCATGTGAGGGCTTGTTTTCATTGTATGACTTATATGGGAGGCAGAATGAACAAATCAACAGCAGTTGAAAAAATGGCTTAATTTTTTTATTTTTTTTACACCATTCATCTTGCAGTATAAGTGATAGTGCGACTTTATTCTTCAGGTCAGTATGATTACAGGGATACCACAGTTATATAGTTTTTAGGTTTTCCTGCTTTACACCATAAAAACTATTTTATAGAAAAAAATAGCTTTTGAATTGCTGTATTCTGTGAGCTATACATATATATATATATATATATATATATATATATATATATATATATAATTTTTTTTTTTTTTTTTTTTTTTTTTGCTGATGGAGCTGTATAGCAGCTTCTTTTTTTGCAGGTCAATATATTTCCAGCAGATATTTCTCTTTATGGTGTTAACTGTAACATAGTAACAGTTTCTAAGGCTGAAGGAAGACCTTATGTCCATCTAGTTCAGCCTATTTTTAGTGCCGCTGTTCTGCAGTGTTGAACCTGTGGAAAGCAAGAAGCCTGAGTAGTAGTTAACTGAAGGGGTTAACTGGTGTGACAGTGTTATAGATCGGGTTCTTATGGACGCGGTGATACTAAATATGTGACCTTTTTTTCTTTTTTACACAAATATATCTATTTAACAGACTAGTATTTTTTTATTTTTTTGTTCTTCATTTTGCAATTTTTAAAAAATATTTTTACATTTTTCTTTACTTTATTGTAAACTTTTTATGTAGTTTCTTTATGGGACATTACATTTTGCTGCCCTGATTGCAGCCACACTGCATTGCAATGCTCGATCATTGCTGTACAAGTTAGCTGTCAGAGCTGCAGTGTCAGAAGCTTCAGGGGTTATGCTCCTTATGGTCCTGAGAATTACGCAATCCCTTTTGCAATTCCCTAAATGCCGCAATCTATATCAATCATGGAATTTAGGGTGATAAACAGCCTGGAACTGTCCCTGGCTCTGAGTGTCCAACCTCAACTGTCGTGAAAGTAGTGTCCCCAGCAATGATTTCGAGCGCACAGTTCCTGTGCTCTGCAATCACCACAACATATTGGTATGTCCAAGATCGAGAAGTCCTCAACTAAAAAGACATCCAAGGTCGTGAAGGGGTTAAACATGATTTTTTTATGTAATTACTGGGATTTTGGTTTTCCTTATCTAGTTGAAATCCTTTTGTCCTAAAGGACATACCATAAAATAATTTAATGATATGTCAATCACATGTGCTACATATATATTTATTTATTTATTTTTAGTTAGTTTAATGCTTGTTTTTGTTGGTAGTCATTCTATACAATCTGTAAAAGAAGGATTGTGCCAAAACTACAGAACTGTCCACTAGAATAAAACTATTTCTATGAAAGTGACAATGGCAATCCAATTTCATATTATTATCTCAGCCAACAAAAAAACTACTGGAGCCTTCACTGTGAAATTTGTGATCAGGATGAAAATGAAAAAGTAAAGAGAAAATCATATTGCAGATAAATAGGTGAATTAGGACAATAAATAATATTCTTGCCATTGTTATTATTTTTCTCATTATGACCAATGTAAGAGGTGTCAAAACAGTATGCCGCAAAAATTACCAAAACGAATTTGAAAGATAATATAACTAAACAAATTAAACTAAAAAATATACCACACTGTGATTTAATACAGGGATATAAATTACAAATATTAAAGTTTCTAATCAATCATATTTGGATTTCATGGAACAATTATTTGACAGGAGTTAATTTCATAATATATATAGGTTGTTAAATCTTATATTCTGAGCCTTTAAATGGAATCTGTTAGAAGGTTTTTGTCATCTATTTTCAGAGTATCATACCAAAGGGCACAAGAGCCTGGTTTCAAATCAATGAGTATTTTATCCACAGGCGTTTATCACTGCCTGACTACGTCTCATGCACAGAGCGGTCGGGCTAATCTGTGTAACACTGCCTCCACCACTGATCAACAGCTGTCACGGGTGTGTCACGGTTGACAGACAGTCATGTGGTTTCGGGCTGTAGAACGTGTGGGGTTTTAGCGCTGGTAGACATAGACAGGGATGCAGTAAGAGACGTAGACAAGTTGTTAGTCCATAAACAGTGTTTTTTATTTCACACGTGGTACACCAAAAATAAATAATCTTTCTTCAGATAGTATAAAACAGAACAAAAAATAAAGCCCAGTTTGGCTAAGAGTTCAGGACCTTCCGGTCAACTGGTTTCATGAAGCAAATTTTAAGCAAATACACTCAAACAGCTCTCCTGCCCTACCACCCACCCACTGAGGAGATCTGGCTGATTTAATCCTGTGCTAATTGTGCACCTGTGTTACTACAGAACCTGATCTAGTAGGGAAAAAAAATCAAGCCAGGGTTAACCCCTTCCCTGCTGCTCACTAGTGCCAAGAGCACATGCTGGGAAGGAAATAGCTCCCATCAATCACCATTTTACTGTGTCACATACCCATCCCCTTTTTTCAACCCACAGGGGGTGGACAAATGCCAAACAGTTAACATGGGACAGGGCATCTGCATTCCTCTGCAGTCTGCCTGCCTGATGTTCCACTGAAAACTTGAAATTCTGCAGGGACTGGAACCACCTGGTGACCCAAGCATTCTTCTCCTTGGCCCGACTCATTCATGTAAGAGGAGAATGATCAGTCACCAAGCAAAATGTCCTCCCAGTAAATAATAGTGGAGAAACTTGAGTGTCCATTTAATGGCTAGTCACTCCCTCTCTACTATAGTGTACCTGGTTTTAGCAGGGGTAAGCTTCTGGCTCATAAAAACAATGGGATGCTCATATCCATTGATTTCATGAGTCAGTACTGCACCAAGACCCACCTCTGAGGCGTCTGTCTGTACGATAAATTGTTTTATAAAGTCAGGTGTAATGAGAACAGGTATTTCACACAATGCGGCCTTCAAAAACACTAAAAATGCTTTTCTAAAAAATAAAGGGTTTTGCATCAATAAATTTTGAAGGCTATAGTTTTTTTTTTCTTCTGCTGACAAAGTCATGTGAGGGCTTGTTTTCATTGTATGATTATATGGGAGGCAGAATGAAGAAATCAACAGCAGTTGAACAAATGGCTTCAATTTTTTATTTTGTTTACGCCATTCATCTTGCAGTATAAGTGACAGTGCGACTTTATTCTTCAGGTCAGTATGCTTACAGGGATACCACAGTTATATAGTTTTTAGGTTTTCCTGTTTTACACCATAAAAACTAATATATTTACAGTATATATATACATATATATATATATATATATATATATATATATATTTTATTTTATTTTTTTTTGCTGATGGAGCTGTATAGCAGCTTCATTTTTTGCAGGTCAATATATTTCCAGCAGATATTTTTCTTTATGGTGTTAACTGTAACATAGTAACATAGTAACAGTTTCTAAGGCTGAAGGAAGACCTTATGTCCATCTAGTTCAGCCTATTTTTAGTGCCGCTGTTCTGCAGTGTTGAACCTGTGGAAGGCAAAAACCCACAGAGTAGAAGCCTGAGTAGTAGTTAACTGAAGGGGTTAACTGGTGTGACAGTGTTATAGATCGGGTTCTTATGGATGTGGCGATACTAAATATGTGAACTTTTTTTCTTTTTTACACAAATATAACTATTTATCAGACTAGTATTTTTTATTTTTTTGTTCTTTATTTTGCAATTTTTTTAAAAAAATATTTTTACATTTTTCTTTACTTTATTTTAAACTTTTTTATGTAGTCTCTTTATGGGACATTACATTTTGCTGCCCTGATTGCAGCCACACTGCATTGCAATGCTCGATCATTGCTGTACAAGTTAGCTGTCAGAGATGCAGTGTCAGAAGCTTCAGGGATTATGCTCCTTGCATAATCCCTAAGGTTTTCCGTAGCTGGGTGAACCAGAGGTTGCAGTAATTACCTTGGGTCACCATGGTGACAATCGGGTCCTGGCAATTACGCAATCCCTTTTGCAATCCCCTAAATGCCGCAATCTATATCAATCATGGAATTTAGGGAGATAAACAGCCTGGAACTATCCCTGGCTCTTAAGGTACTGTCACACATAACGAGATTGCTAGCGAGATCGCTGCTGAGTCACGGTTTCTGTGACACAGTAGAGATCCCGTTAGCGATCTCGTTATGTGTGACACCTACCAGCGATCAGGCCCCTGCTGTGAGATCGCTAGTCGTTGCAGAATGGTCCAGGCCATTTTCTTCAAAGGCGATGTCCTGCTGGACAGGACACATCGCTGTGTTTGACACTGTGTGACAGGGTCACAGTGACTGCTGAGATCATTATACAGATCGCTACTGCGACCTGTATCGTTCCTGCATCGTTGGTAAGGTCTGAGTGTGTGACATCTCACCAGCGACCTCCCAGCAACTTACCTGCAATCCCTATCAGGTCGCATCGTTTTCGGGATCGCTGGTAAGTCATTGTGTGTGACTGGGCTTTTAGTGTCCAACCTCAACTGTCGTGAAAGTAGTGTCCCCGGCAATGATTTCAGGCGCACAGTTCCTGTGCCCTGCAATCACCACAACATATCGGTATGTCCAAGATCGGGAAGTCCTCAACTAAAAAGACATACTGGTACATCCAAGGTCGTGAAGGGGTTAAACATGATTTTTTTTTTATGTAATTACTGGGATTTTGGTTTTCCTTATCTAGTTGAAATTCTTTTGTCCTAAAGGACATACCATAAAATAATTTAATGATATGTCAATCAAATGTGCTACATATATATTTATTTACTTATTTTTAGTTTAATGCTTGTTTTTGTTGATAGTCATTCTATACAATCTGTAAAAGAAGGATTGTGCCAAAACTACATAACTGTCCACTAGAATAAAAATATTTCTATGAAAGTGACAATGGCAATCCAGTTTCATATTATTCTGGTTTACCCATGGAGCTCCTGCTGACCATGATGTTACCAGAACTGGTTGGTCTCCTGCTGCTGCTGATTAAAAATCTGCTGCTGTTGGGTAGCCTCCTCCTGGCGCCGAGCAGCCTTCTCCTGGTGCCAAGTAAACTCCTGGTTAAAGATCATCTGCTGCTGCATAGCCTCCTGCTGTCACCGAGCGACCTCAGTCAGCGCTTTCACCGCAGCCTCAATTTCTGCAGATAACCTGGACTGGGTTGGTGACAGTCCTTTGACCCAGGACATACACTGATGCCCAGCCGGAAGTGCAAAAAAAACAATTGTGCCAGCCTCACTGCGTATGCCTGCTTCAAGCCACCAAATATGGGGTTTTAGCTCTGGAAAGTGTAGGCAGCGACATAAGAAGCGTAGATAGGTTGTCAGTCCAAAAACAGTGCTTTTTATTTCACACATGGTACACCAAAATAAACAGTCTTTCTTCAGATACTATAAAACAGAACAAAAAAATAAACCAGTTTGGCCAAGAGTCCAGGACCTACGGACCTACCAGTCCACAGGTTTCATGAACTAAATTTCGAGCAAATACACTCCAGCAGCTCTCCCGATCTATCAGCCACACACTGAGGAGAATCTGGCTGCCTTTTATCCTGTGCTAATTGTGCACCTGCGTTACCACAGAACCTGATCTAGCAGGGAAAAATCCAGCCACGGTTAACCCCTTCCCTGCTGCTCACCAGTGCCCAAAGCACATATTGGGAGGGAAATAGCTCCCATCAATCACTATTCCTTTTACAACATCACATACCGACCCTTTGTTAAACCCTAAGGGGGTGGACACATGACAAACAGTGGACCTGGGACAGGGCATTTGAGAGGGAGAGAAATAGCTCCCATCAATCACGATTTATTTTACTGCATCATAAATACCACAGCGATTGGCTGCACAATATGCTCCCTGACTTTCCATTGTTTCTGCTGTCAGTATTCATTGGTATAGGTAGCTTTCCTGCTGGATTCATCTCTCACTCTTTTTGACCCAGCAGGAGTTCACCTTCCACCCAGCTGCTGACCATCAGCAATCTCTTGGTGCTTATTTACCCCTTCCTTCCTTTGGACTAGTGCTGGTGTTATTCTTCTGGTTATTCAAGCTCTGAGTGCTACCAGGTTGCTTGCACTCTTCTGTGGTATCATTGCAGAAAGCTTTGCTGAACTTCTACCTGAGTCATCTGTAGATAAGTAGTTCATGCATTGTTTTCCCTGAGTGTTCTCCTTGTGTTACCTATAGTGGTTAGTGGGGTTGACATAGACCTCTTCCCATCCCTTCCCTATTTAGGGCCCAGCATTATGGATAACTAGGGTCAGGTATCCGGCTCGGGGCATAGGTGCGCAACCTATCTAGGGTGATGAGGGTCCCCAGGGACCAGTAGTAGGTTTGGTCAGGGGTGACCATCTTCCCTTTCCCTAGACACAGGGTTTCTCTTCCCTTCCTTTACACCGTGCTTAGCATGACATCAGCTTGCTGACAATTCACAGTGTAAACTGAAAGCTGACAATCAGGGCTATGAGTGGGGTTATAGAAATTCAGGAAGACTTAGCTGTGCTATATCTACTTCAATCAAACAAGGATTCTATCATAACTACACCAAGAAGTCTATTAAGTGATACATCCCTGGAATCAGGTTTTCTTGCCATATAATATTACATTGCAAAAACTTGCTCACAAATTCCCTTTCATGCAGCGTTGCAAAGTGCTTTGTAATATACGAGAGCTCAATTTTAGGTAACTTTCCCTGCTTTCTAATTTAAGTTTTGGAAAAAGCAATTTAAATCAGCCATATTGCCAATGCTATGTGGACAGTAAGTATTGGAGCTTGGTTGAGAAGAAAATCTTTAAAGGTGTTACCTCATCTAGTCAATAACTATAAAACCCTTAGTGATAATAGAAAAGTGATATTCTTGGCTGTAGTGTTAAAGGTTTATAGTACACCGACATGCTAAAGGGTAACAATGTTTTTAAATTTTGACTTTCAGGCTTCATATATCACCATCCACTACAGCTTACAACATGAGAATATGATTATTTTATATGCAATCATCTTGGCTATCAGGCAGGAAATCAATAATTTAGATTTTGTGTCAAGTGTCTGACAGCTGTGGGAGTAGGGTTGGGAAACATTTCTTGAAAGAGGAAGGGTACATGAACAATGAATGACAAATCATGACAAGGTTATAGTGGAAGGAGGAATAGGCGGGGTTTTGGAAGTATACATGTGGGAAGTTTTGGTAGCCAAAGGAATACTGAGCAAACGCCGGCTCATTCTATCCCCATAGAAATGAGAACATCTTCCGTTACTGAACAGTCTACTCCATTAGATTTCTTTGGCAGCCGCACATCGCGTAGACCACCTAATGTTCATAAAGGTGAACAAGTCATGGATGTCCAGTGACTTTGCCACCCCGGTCCCAGACTGTGCAGACTAGGCGATGGTGTAGCACCAGGCTTCTGTGAGCAAGAGGCCTACTCCCATCTGTCATGGATCTCTTGATTTTTAACATGTTAAATACCAAGCCACATCCTGTGGGTTGCATGGGCCACAGCTCCCTGATGTGCAAAGACACTATGGTGTAATTGGGGGGGGGCAATTGATGCCATTGTCCTGCTGTCTGCCTGAAATGTTTTTAAATCTGAATACTCCAGGTCAGTTTTCAAAGTTATATTTTCACTGCACTTTCAGTGGTCTGGGAGCCTGTTTGTCATCTTGCTGTCTCTGGTGAAGGTAGAAATTCTGGTTCAGACCTTGTTCCAGGAGCAATCCCACGCAGCCATGTTGCTTTGTTGGGCTATTTGTAGTGAGTACCAACTGTTGCCACTTTTCCTGTTACCTGACCTTAATTTTTCGAAATATGGAGACTCCAAGTAGGGTCCCCAAGTTGTCTTTTATCTGTTGTTTCAGTCTTCTGGGAGCAAGAAGCCTACAGCATGTAGCATGTTTTCATTTTTTAAATTCAAATACCAGCCACAGCCTGTGTTGTAAAGTCCATACCTCCCTGCTCTTTTAAAGCCCTATGGGGGGGAGGCAATTGATGCTACTGTACTGCTGTCTGCCTGAAAAGATTTTGAATGCTGAGACTACCAGATAAGTCTTAAAGTTTAATCTTGTCTGTACTGGTATGGGAGCCCCAGCACTACACCTCTCTTTCCTGCATCTCTATATTTCTTATGTCAATAGTCTAGGAAGCAAATGGCTATGCCAAAATAGTGGTGCTGCAATCAGTCCAATGTTCATCCAGAAAAGCTAGATGAGTAAATCAGTTTGGTATTCTATATGTCATGCAAGCGCTTTGCGAGACTGTGATTTTTATTCTTGCATAGCATCCATATGTCATTCATATGCAATGTGTTTTGTTTCTCAGCAACTAATGTATTATTTTATCATCATTTACAGGACCCTTTACAGTGTTCTGTGCCACAAAATGGTATTGTTCTGTAAAAATTGGACAACACATGAATGGTCAGTGTGCCATCCATTTTTTTCTTGCACCCATAGACTTGCATTTGTGAGTCTCGGTTGTTTTACACAACCATACGCAGCATTCTGCAGTTTTTCCTCAGGCCAAAATCAGCAGAGGGAAAATTTGTAAATCAAAACTGTACTATTGTTTAACATTTGTGCAAATGCAATGCGATTTTTTTATCGGATTGCACTCGGTGTATTCGTTCCCTGATGTAAACGAACTCCAAGATGCATTATATGAACTTTTACAAGGAATAAGCAATGAGTTATTGCTTCTATTTCACAGAGTAATTAAATTAATATATTAAACTACAAATAGAGATGAGTGAATCTGCTAAAATTCTAATTCAGTAAATTTGCTCGAGATTAGCCGGGAAATTTGATTTGCATCAAACTTATTCGATGCAAATTGAATTAGCCTTTTAAAGATGTTTATTATCCTCTGAGGTCTTCTCAGGAAACTAAGCATATTAAATGTAAATCTAAAAAAAATAAACTCAATATTAGAGTTGAGCGCGGTTCGTGGTTCGTGGTTCTCCAGTTCTAGGCTCGAGTGATTTTGGGGCATGTTCTAGATCGAACTAGAACTCGAGCTTTTTGCAAAAGCTCGATAGTTCTAGAAACGTTCGAGAACGGTTCTAGCAGCAAAAAACCAGCTAAATCCTAGCTTGGTTTCTGCTGTAATAGTGTAAGTCACTCTGTGAATCACACTATTATGACATTTCAGTGTATAGTGTGCGTGAACAGCGCCTTCAGATCACTGCTGTTTCTATAATGGCGATCGCCATTTTTTTTTTTTTTTATCTTGTCTTCCTTCCCTAAGCGCGCGCGTCTTGTGGGGCGGGCCAGCATGTCAGCCAATCCCAGACACACACGCAGCTAAGTGGACTTTGAGCCAGAGAAGCAACGGCATGTGTGATAGGATGTCCATGTCACATGTCCCTGCATTATAAAACCGGACATTTTCTTCCAGGACGCCATTATCTGCCTTCTGCGTCTTTGGTGTCAGACATCACTGTCGCAGTTCCGTCCTCCTGAGTCCTATCGCCGATACAGCTGTATGCGCTCCATACACAGCGTTGGACAGCTTAGGGAGAGCACTTTATAGCAGTCCTTTTAAGGGCTCAAACCGGCAGGGTCAGAGAGCCATAGGTGACAGGTCCTGAAAACAGCGCCAGCGTCTGTGTAGCCAAGGTCAGGGATTTCCTCCCTGCATTTCACCATTAGGAGGGAATAGAAAGGCAGGCTTCCATTCCTCTACTCAGAGCACCACAATCCTGCCACTGTACCCTCTTGTCCTCTGCACACTCCAACTCATTATAACTAAGCCATTATACTAGCAAACACTCAGTGTACCTAGTGGCATCCTAAACGTGGCTATTGGACTTTGCTATAGTCCCACTAGTGCAAAGACATTTGCAGAGCACGTCTGCCTGCATTGCACACTCCAACTTTTTTAAACTAAGCAATTTTACTAGCAAACACTCAGTGTACCTAGTGGCATCCTATACGTGGCTATTGGACTTTGCTATAGTCCCACTAGTGCAAAGACATTTGCAGAGCACGTCTGCCTGCATTGCACACTCCAACTTTTTTAAACTAAGCCATTATACTAGCAAACACTCAGTGTACCTAGTGGCATCCTAAACGTGGCTATTGGACTTTGCTATAGTCCCACTAGTGCAAAGACATTTGCAGAGCACGTCTGCCTTCATTGCAGACTCCAACTCTTTTTAACTAAGCCATTATACTAGCAAACAGTCAGTGTACCTAGTGGCATCCTAAACGTGGCTATTGGACTTTGCTATAGTACCACTAGTGCAAAGACATTTGCAGAGCACGTCTGCCTGCATTGCACACTCAAACTTTTTTAAACTAAGCCATTTTACTAGCAAACACTCTGTGTACCTAGTGGCATCCTAAACGTGGCTATTGGACTTTTGTCTATTCACACTATTGGAACGATATTTGCAGCACGTCTGCCTGCATTGCACACTCAAACTTTTTTAAATTCAGCCATTATACTAGCAAACACTCAGTGTACCTACTGGCATCCTAAACGTGGCTATTGTACTTTTGTCTATTCACACTATTGGAACGATATTTGCAGCACGTCTGCCTGCATTGCACACTCAAACTTTTTTAAACTCAGCCATTATACTAGCAAACACTCAGTGTACCTAGTGGCATCCTAAACGTGGCTATTGTACTTTTGTCTATTCACACTATTGGAACGATATTTGCAGCACGTCTGCCTGCATTGCACACTCAAACTTTTTTAAATTCAGCCTTTATACTAGCAAACACTCAGTGTACCTAGTGGCATCCTAAACGTGGCTATTGGACTTTTGTCTATTCACACTACTGCAAATCTATGTGCAGCACCTCTGCATGACAACCTCCTGCTCTGTTTTTAATAAGCTATAATGATAGCACAAAATACTGCCATTTAGTGGCATCATAGAACTGGCTGTTGTATTCCATTAGTGCCCCACTGGTGACAAGCTATTTCTAGCACCTCTACATCACACCCTCATGAACATTTTGCTACGCTAATGTTATAGCAAACTCATGGAATTCATTGCTGCATTTCATAATTCGGAGGGATAGAAAGTCAGGCTTCCTTTAGCTTTTCCTTCTGTTCATAGACAGCATCTCCAAGAGCAATTTCCCCTCCACGTCTAAGTGTGGAGAGGCAGCTAGTGCGCATGCGTGTGCCGATGTACCCCAGCTGCAGCATAATTACAGTGTTTTGCGTAGTGAGTATGCTCAGCCTGACTGTGTTATTCCTGACGCTAAGTCTTCTTTTCGGGATACAGCGCATGCTCCCACACTAAGTGTGAAAAGCCTCTTTGCACAGGTGCTTGCATTCCGTGCCGGGTCTAAGTCCTGTTTTGTGCCTAGACACCATGCTAAAGCTGATAGTCTTTTTTCAGAGACTGTATTTCATGCTACTGAGCATGCTCAGGCACTTCCTGCATCAGAGACTAGGTCCGGTAATGAACTCTTTGGCCCTGGCCCTGATGTGGGGGTCCCATATAGACCACAGGGCATCAGGTGTCCTCCCAAATGGCTTGCAGAGGCCCACACCTATGACTTGTCACCGCATTATTGATGGTCAGACGATGACTGGTGAGGTGTTTGGGTCATGGCAGCCATGAGGTCATCATTGAAGTTGCGTTTCCAAATAGGACGCTAGTTATGCCACTCATGACGTGTCACTCTACTTTTGTCTCCAGGAGGTGCATTGTGGTTCACCCTGGTTTGGGGCGGACCCAGGTTATAAAAGGGGCTGGAGCCAACAAGGAGGTGCGCAGTCTTCTATTATGCTCCGAAAGAGCACACCTCCATGTGTTGAACCCATTGCGGCTTTAGGCCAGAGGTAGGCAGGGATAGGGTGGTGGATGCAGGCCACCACCACAGTTGGTAACGCAGAACGGTTAAGACCAGCTCCTGTCCTACCAGTCCTGCTTGTGCAGCCCAGTGGCATTAACAGGCCTGCTGCTGCTGATGCGCCTGCTGTCCACAGGTGTGGCCCCTACGCACACGGTCAGCGTACTCAATGGCCCCTGTGTTGTTAACAGGGAGTTCCTGGGCTGGGTGGGCATGTGGACCCTGTGACGCTAACAGGGCTCACAGTCTCCAGATCCGAATGGCGTCTAACTCGGTTCAGGCTACTATTAGTTTCATAGCCACACAGCTCTGTATCCTCCACCAAACCTTCCAGTTGCCAACCTCTCCTTTTCCAACTGGGAGCACGGTGGACACTGACTGCTGATGGGGATATATACCTTTCTCTTTCTTTTCTTATTAATTTTCGTTATATAGCGGTCACAGATTATATACCACTTTATCCAAATCTGCCAGTCCCACTGTAACAGATGGTGTTTCTTCAGCAAATGTTACAGTTGCTTAACCACCAAATCCACGGACCAAAACTTTTTTCCCCTTTCCAACACACCTGTTCCCCTTTCCAACAGCATCTGTCCTTTTTAAACTCATTTTGGGATATGACCAAAAGTGCAACTGTGCAGGGACACCGTACTCAACGCCATCTCAGCACAGCAGCCATCCCTCGGTCCCTCCGATGTGGACAAGTAAAAGACCATTTCCTCCTATCCATGACAAAGCGTTGAGATTCACTCTGTGCAGCACTGGTGTTTAGTGGAAAAGTAGATCTAAGATTGCGTACCACATTCTGCAGATACTCCTGTATACGTGCGTCCATTTCTATGGCAGGAATTAGTTCGCCAAATTTTGTCTTGTACCGGGGATCTAACAGTGTGGCAACCCAGTATTCAGGATTACTTCAAATTCATACAATCCGAGGGTCATGTAGGTAGTGCAGCAAGAAGGCGCTCATGTGTCTTGTGCATCCAGGAGGACCAAGTCCTTGGTGTGTTGGTGGCAGAGAGGTGAGAATCGTGCATCCTTCCTCTGCCCTCTCCCCACAACCTCGCACAACCGAAATGTGAGCAAGCTCTCACTCATCTGCTGAGTCTTCCATGCCCATCGCCAGTTCGTCCTCCATTTCTTCATGGTCTCCTGCACTTTCATCAACACTTTTTGCTGATACTATGCGCCCTTGTTAATCCCTCTCCCTCACCATGACTGCCGCATAGGTGCCGCTGACCATCTGGACCTCGTAGATCTTGTTATCCCTTCCGCATATGACTCCTCCTGTACTTCCTCCCCTTCCTCTTGTCCCAACACCTGACTCCGAATAATAATTACAGTGTGCTCCATCATGTAGATGACCAGAATTGTCACGCTGAGAATGACATTGCCAGTGCAAAACATCTTCGTCGACATTTGTGAACTGTGTAGCAGGGTGCATAGGTCCTTGATCTGACACCACTCCAGCAGCGTGATCTGCACCACCTCTTGATCAAGTTATCCCAGGATATATGTCATACCGTAATTCAGCAGGGCTTTGCGGTGCTGCCACATACCCTGCAACATGTGCAGATTCCAATTCCTGCGTGTCGGAACATCGCATTTCCGGCGTTTAACTGCCAGACCCTAAGACTTCCGGAGTGATGAAAGTTGTTGAGCTGCTGTGTGCGCACGATGGAAGTGAGCACATAGCGAGCGTGCCCGCTGCACAAGGCCATGTAGGCCGTTATGGTGTTTTAAAAATTGCTGGAGAATTCGGTTCAACACGTGAGCCATACAAGGCACATGTGTCACATTGCCCTGAGGATGGCCCGCAGCCAGGTTTGCATCATTGCCGCACACGGCTGTTAAGTCACCAACGGAGTCCGCTCCGTCAATTTGTACTCCGGTCGCCAGGTGACAACGTGTTCCTTTCATGAATAGTGCTGATGATGGGAGAGTAGTCGATGCCAGCGGCGCAGGTGGACGCAGGTTATGCTCACCCACTGGGCTGCATTACCTTGACAGATGCAGAATCTCTGGCTGAATGTAGCTGGTGGGTATCTCACAGATGAAATACCATCATTCAGCTACAACCAATGGGAAGACACCACACCCTTTTTTATGCCCATGCTGTCTGCAGACCACTGCCAGACATAGCTATGAACCTCTGGTTAATTTTACCCCCAGTTCAGTTTTAGGATTTTGTGTGCTTGTTACCTGCCTACTTTTCCTAATTGCTGTTTATGTACCTTGTTGGCCGATCCGCATTTCACCTCTGCTTGTTTTATGATTAAGTCCTGGCCGTCCCATTGTGTTCCTGTTCCTCAATTAATGTTTTGACCCTGCCTGACTACTATTCTCTGGAATAGCGGTGTGACTCACATTTCCCATACATTTTAAAGTAAAACTTTGACCGCCTGATGGCATTGAGCTCTGCTGCCAGCATAGTAAGGAGGTGTGTGGTAGTCCTTGTGCGCAGTTGCAAGGAAGGGTGGCCTGACCACACAGGGTTTGCGCCAAGGTGGAGGACCCACACGAGGTTGAAGAGGCAGAAGCAGTGTATTAACTTCTACATACAGAAGAAGGATTGAAACAACTCGTGGGGACGGCAAGACTTGTACAGCAGACCCTTCTCCATCTCTCACCATAGTTTGCCAGTGCCCAGTCAGTGACATGTAATGACCCTGTCTATGCTTACTGGTCCAAGTATCTGTGTTGAAATGCACCCTGTCGCACATAGATTTTCTCAAGGAAGTGGTGATGTTGTGTGCGACATGCTGGTGTAGCGCGGGCATGCTTTTCTTGGAGAAGCAGTGGTGATTGGGCATCTGGTACTGGGGCACAGCGACAGACATAAGGTCTGTAAAATCCTGTGTGTCCACTAGGCGTAAAGGCAGCATTTCGGTAGCCAACAGCTTACAGAGGGATAGAGTCAACCACTTAGCTTTGTCATGGGTCGCAGTAAGTGGCCTTTTATTTGACCACATCTGAGGGACAGAGATCTGGCTGCATTCTGTAGACGGTGTTGAGTAGGGTGTCCCTGGAAAAATGCAGGTTTGTGAGGAAAGTGCAGGCGGAGACATGATGTTGCCTTCATCTTGCCTTCAGATCTGTTCATCTTGTATCATTTTTAAAAAACACAGCAAGCAAGGGTTACTCCAAGCGGAGTCTACCTTTTTTCCAAAAATTGGGCACACAGACACCCCATCAGTGGCAGCACTTGTGCCCTAGTTGCAAACAGGATGTTTTGATTTGCATCAAGCACATTCAAAAATACGCCATAATTAACCGTCCCCAGCATGACACCGGGGTAGGTAGATAAAGTCTTTGCTGAACCATGACTTGGTCATCTTGGCTCCTTTTAAAAACAATGTAAGCAAGGGTTACTCAAAGCGGAGCCTCCCTTTTTTCCAAAAATTAGGCCCCACACACACCCACCCATTCAGTGGCAGCAGTTGTGCCATAGTTGTACACTTCACAGCTAGATTTGCATCAAGCACATTCCAAATCCACAAGCATTTACTCTCCCCAGGATGACACAGGGGTTGTAAATTCCTTCTGGATCCATGACTTGTTAATTTGGATGAACGTCAGTCTGTCCACATTGTCACTGGACAGACGCGTGCGCTTATCTGTCAGCACACACCCAGCAGCACTGAAGACACGTTCAGAGACAACGCTGGCAGCTGTACACGACAAAATCTCCAAGGCGTAACTGGATAGCTCTGGCCATTTTTCTAGATTTGAAGCCCAAAATGAGCAAGGCTCTATTTGCAAAGTCATGGCATCGATGTTCATTTGTAGATACTCCTGTATCATCCTCTCCAGCCGTTGACTATGTGTCAGACTTGTTGTCTCTGGTGGCCTTGCAAAGGAGGGTCTAAAAAAATTATGAAAAGATTCCATTAAATTGCTGTTACCAGCACCAGATACGGTCCTACTGGTACGTGTAGACTGTTGAAGATGACGAGACCGTCCCATGTTTGTCAAGTTACAACTGGGAGATTCCCTCCCTGCACCTGCACGGTTGTTTGGTGGAAAAGCCGATCTAAGATCGAGTAACAGCTTCTACTGATACTCCTGCATAAGTGCGTACCTTTCTATGGCTGGAATTATGTCACAAAATTTGGACTTGTACCGGGGATCTAATAGTGTGGCAAGCCAGTAGTCATCATCACTTCTAATTTTGACAATACGAGGGTCATGTTGGAGGTAGTGCAACAAGAAGGCACTCATGTGTCTTGCGCAGCCATGCGGACCAAGTCCATGCTGTGTTTGTGGCATAGAGGTGCTAACCGTTCTTTCTTCCTCTGACATCTCCCCCCAACCTCTTTCAACTGAAATTTGACCAAGGTCCCCCTCATCTGCTGAGTCTTCCATGTCCATGGACAGTTCGTCCTCCATATCTTCATGTCCTCCTGCACCTTCCTCAACATCTCGCCTGCTACCATGCGCCCTTGTTGATCCCTGTCCCCCATGGTCCCATGCCTGCCGCGTTGGTGATGATGAACGTCTGGACCTTGGTGATGTTGTTGTGTCTTGCGCATATGAATCCTCCTGTAGTTCCTCCCCTTCCTGTTGTCCCACCCCCTGACTCCGAATAGTGTTTAGCGTGTGCTCCAGCATGTAAATGACTGGAATCGTCATGCTGATAATGGCATTGTCAGCGCTAAACATATTCGTCGCCATGTCGAAACTGTGCAGAAGGGTGCATAGGTCCTTGATCTGAGACCACTCCATCAGGGTGATCTGCCCCACCTCTGCATCTCGTTGGACTAGGCTATACGTCATGACGTATTGCACCAGGGCTCTGCGGTGCTGCCACAGTCGCTGTAACATGTGGAGAGTTGAATTCCAGCGTGTCGCCACATCGCATTTCAGGCGATGAACCGGCAGGCCGAAAGACTTCTGGAGCGATGCAAGTCACTCAGCTGCGGTGCTTGAACGGCGGAAGTGAGCAGACAGTTTTCGTGCCCTGTTCAGAAGGCCATCTAGGCCGGGATAGTGTGTTAAAAATTGCTGGACGACAAGGTTCAACACGTGAGCCATACAAGGTACGTGTGTCACCTTGCCCAGGCGAAGGGCCGCACCCAGGTTTGCAGCATTGTCGCACACGGCCTTACCAGGCTGCAGGTTGAGTGGAGACAACCATTTATTAAACTCGGACCGCAGAGCTGACCACAACTCCTCAGCTGTGTGACTCTTATTCCCAAGACATGTCAAGTTAAAGACCGCCTGATGCCGTTGCGCTCTGCTGCCAGCATAGTAATGAGGGGTGCGTGATTCCTTCTGCGCAGTGAGAACGCTGGTGGCCTGACCAGGCAGGCTTGGGGCGGAGGTGGAGGACCCAGATGAGGTGGAGGATGCAGAAGCAGTGGCGGAACTTGGACAGACAGAGGATTGACACACAAGTCGTGGGGACGGCAAGACTTGTGCAGCAGACCCTTCACCATCAATCACCATAGTTACCCAGTGGCCAGTCAGCGACATGTAACGTCCCTGTCCATGCTTACTGGTCCAAGTATCGGTGGTGAAATGCACCCGTTCACACACAGAGTTTCTCAAGGAAGCGGTGATGTTGTGTGTGACATGCTGGTGTAGCGCGGGCACACCTTTCTTAGAGAAGTAGTGGCGACTAGGCATCTGGTACTGGGGCACAGCGACAGACATAAGGTCTCTAAAATCCTGTGTGTCCACTAGGCGGAAAGGCAGCATTTCGGTAGCCAACAGCTTACAGAGGGATAGAGTCAACCTCTTAGCTTTGTCATGGGTCGCAGGAAGTGGCCTTTTATTTGAATACATCTGAGGGACAGAGATCTGGCTGCTGTGTGTAGACGGTGTTGAGTAGGGTGTCCCTTGAAAAATGCAGGTTTGTGAGGAAAGTGCAGGCGGAGACATGATGTTGCCTTCATCCAACGTTGGTGCTATCGATGTTTGAGAGAGCTGTACACAATCACTTGTTTCCCCTTCCAAACCAACTGACGACCTACCAAGCAAACTGCCTGTTGCGGTTACAGTGGTGGAAGTTGTGGGTGGAAAAACAGGTGTGACAGCTGTCCCCACAGTCCTAGAAGATGACGAGCGCGCGGATGCACTGGAAGGGGCAGGCGGTGGATGGTTGGCTCCGCTAGGCCGCATTGCAGCACGGTGAGCTTCCCACCAGGCCATATGATATTTATTCATGTGACGATTCATGGAAGAAGTTGTCAAACTGCTGAGGTTTTGACCTCTAGTAAGATAACCATGCCAAATGTTACAGATCACATAATTTGGGCGATCTTTTTTATGTCAAAAAAGGACCAGGCTAGGCAAGGCTTAGAGGCCATGCGACCTGTTGATCCACCCCGAATAATGCTCAGAGGCAGAGTGGTGGCTGAGGATGCAGTTGTAGACGTGCTACCAGTGCTCCGACTGTGTCCAGGAAGGCGCAAGGTTACTTCGACGTCGGTTGCATCCTCCTCCACCGCCTCTGTTGACCTCCTCGAGTGCCTGACTGTGGGTTGACAGTAGGTGGGATCTAGAACTTCATCATCAATTGTTGTGTTTGCACTCCCCTCCCCCTCAGACCGAGCCTCTTCTTGCCCTGACCGAATATTTAAGTTGTCATCCCAATCGGGTATCTGCGTCTCATCTTCATCAGTATGTTCCTCATTGTCTATAACCACAGTTGTTGGAAAGGCAGCATTTTGGTAGCCAACAGTTTGCAGATGATGAAAGTCAACCTCCAAGCCATGTCATGACCTTCTAAAAGCATGTAAAACACAGCGAGGGGACTCCAACCACAGTCTCCCTCATTTCCACTAACTGGGCCACACACACCCCACTTGACTGGCATCGGTTGAGCCCCCTTTTGAAAAAGAAAAAGATGCTTGGCATGAAGCACTCTCAAAAATACGCGTGCCTTTCCCGTCCCCTGGCTGACCCAGGGGAAGAAAAGTCCTCTGAGAGCCATGACTTGTTCATCTTGGTTCTTTTAGAGACACAGCGAGGGGACTCCAACCACAGTCTCCCTCGTTTCCACTAACTGGGCCACACACACCCCACTTGACTGGCATCGGTTGAGCCCCCTTTTGAAAAAGAAAAAGATGCTTGGCATGAAGCACTCTCAAAAATACGCGTGCCTTTCCCATCCCCTGGCTGACCCAGGGGAAGAAAAGTCCTCTGAGAGCCATGACTTGTTCATCTTGGTTCTTTTAGAAACACAGCGAGGGGACTCCAACCACAGTCTCCCTCGTTTCCACTAACTGGGCCACACACACCCCACTTGACTGGCATCAGTTGACCCAATTTTCAAGATGAAAAAGATGCTTTGCATGAAACACTCTCAAAAATACGCGTGCCTTTCCCATCCCCTGGCTGACCCAGGGGAAGAAAAGTCCTCTGAGAGCCATGACTTGTTCATCTTGGTTCTTTTAGAAACACAGCGAGGGGACTCCAACCACAGTCTCCCTCGTTTCCACTAACTGGGCCACACACACCCCACTTGACTGGCATCGGTTGACCCCCCCTTTTGAAAAAGAAAAAGATGCTTTGCATGAAGCACTCTCAAAAATACGCGTGCCTTTCCCATCCCCTGGCTGACCCAGGGGAAGAAAAGTCCTCTGAGAGCCATGACTTGTTCATCTTGGTTCTTTTAGAAACACAGCGAGGGGACTCCAACCACAGTCTCCCTCGTTTCCACTAACTGGGCCACACACACCCCACTTGACTGGCATCGGTTGACCCCCCCTTTTGAAAAAGAAAAAGATGCTTTGCATGAAGCACTCTCAAAAATACGCGTGCCTTTCCCGTCCCCTGGCTGACCCAGGGGAAGAAAAGTCCTCTGAGAGCCATGACTTGTTCATCTTGGTTCTTTTAGAAACACAGCGAGGGGACTCCAACCACAGTCTCCCTCGTTGCCACTAACTGGGCCACACACACCCCACTTGACTGGCATCGGTTGACCCCCCCTTTTGAAAAAGAAAAAGATGCTTTGCATGAAGCACTCTCAAAAATACGCGTGCCTTTCCCGTCCCCTGGCTGACCCAGGGGAAGAAAAGTCCTCTGAGAGCCATGACTTGTTCATCTTGGTTCTTTTAGAGACACAGCGAGGGGACTCCAACCACAGTCTCCCTCGTTTCCACTAACTGGGCCACACACACCCCACTTGACTGGCATCGGTTGAGCCCCCTTTTGAAAAAGAAAAAGATGCTTGGCATGAAGCACTCTCAAAAATACGCGTGCCTTTCCCGTCCCCTGGCTGACCCAGGGGAAGAAAAGTCCTCTGAGAGCCATGACTTGTTCATCTTGGTTCTTTTAGAGACACAGCGAGGGGACTCCAACCACAGTCTCCCTCGTTTCCACTAACTGGGCCACACACACCCCACTTGACTGGCATCGGTTGAGCCCCCTTTTGAAAAAGAAAAAGATGCTTGGCATGAAGCACTCTCAAAAATACGCGTGCCTTTCCCGTCCCCTGGCTGACCCAGGGGAAGAAAAGTCCTCTGAGAGCCATGTCCACATTGTCAGTAGACAGACATGTGTGCTTATCTGCCAGCAGACCCCCAGCAGCACTGAAGACAGGTTCCGAGAGAACGCTGGCTGCAGGACACGACAAGATCCCCAAGGCGTACGTGGCGAGCTCAGGCAATTTATCAAGATTGGAAGCCTAAAATGAGCAGGGCTCAAGTTGCACAATAATGGAATCGATGTTTCCTTGCATATACTCATATATCTGTGTGTCCTCCTCTTTTTCCTTGTCCAGCTCTTTTGTTTTCACATGAGTATATGTCCTTGTCACTTTCCCATGTGTTGTGAGTTGTTTGTCACCTTTTGGACACCTTTGAGGGTGTTTTCTAGGTGTTTTTCTGTGTTTGTGATTGCCTGCCATTGTTTCCTATGCAGTTCGAGTTTGGTTCGTCGAACGTTCGACGAGCCGAACTCGAACGGGACTTCCGTTCGGCGAACCGACCTCGAGCCGAACCGGGACCGGTTCGCTCATCTCTACTCAATATTCACTACTCCCAGACACTCAACTGTCTTGTAACTTAGTTACTTCTGGCTTTGCCACCTAGGCCTCATAAGTAGAGATGAGCAAACATATTCAAGAAAAGGTTCGCAAATTTCAAATTTGGCAAGAGCCTTGCCCATTCAGATTTGGGTTTGGATTCCCTAGCATTTTACTCAAAATCGGATAAATTCAGCCTTTGGTAACTGTTTACGTTTGCACTAATGCTTTTCTTCTACCTTATCACTTTGGCTAGGATAATGGTGCTGTAGGATGAGTGGGGGGGGGTGTTTGATGAGGGGAAGGGATGGAAGAGTTTTTTTTCCCCTTAACCTAATGTGTTGATGTTTTGGCAGTCAAATAGGGCACAGAAAGCATTCACAATGTTCAGACAAGGGCTTGTGTCTTTGGCTAGCTAAATCACATGTCCCTCTGTATATAAGAAGTGGATGTATGGTGTTGGCACTATTTTGAGACTGCTACAGATGGGGAGTGTGCTGCTGCAGCATACATATCACTGCAGGTCTGTGCTCCTGCCTGCAACTGAACTTTCAGAAACTAAATTTTGATGCTAAATCTGTGGCCCTGCAGCCTGCCACAAATAGACATTTCAGCATATAAATAGTGATGAATAATTCTGAGGTCCTGCCAGTGTGACGCCCCAGGGACATCGATCCAGCTTCAGGGACGCCACAGGACCTTCTTCTGTATTTATGGCAACAGGTATGTTACTTCTTATTATTGTGACGCCACTCATGGCTTGCAGGCAGAGATATGGGTGACCTCCACTACAGGTTTAACGAGCGTCTGGGGCTGATGGGGTCTGCAGTCGGATGGTGTGGCCTCCCGTGAGTGAGGCTGGCCCCAGGGACTCGGGTGTGTAGGATAGCGGGTCAGGAATAACTCAGGCTCAGTCCAAAAGTCTTTCAACTGCTTTTTACTCACTTTGATGTTGCTGTGAGCTGACCCGGGCGATGCTTCAATAAAGCAGGTGAAACCAGATATCCTTCAAGTCAGTCTGAGGGTGACACTTAGCTCGCCTTCCTAGCACTTCTGTTTTCGGATAACCTCCTGACCTGAAGTACCGTGGGGGTCTATTTAGGGAGTCGCTACTGCCTTTTCTCCCTTTTTGGACCATTTGCCGGCAGCATGGACCAGGTGAGATGGCTTCCAGCTCAGGGTCTGACTAGTGTGAGCGTGCGTCTGTGTCTCCTAGCAACCGCCGCTCACCACTACCAGACTGGCTCGCTCCACTCCTTTCCTGACAGCCTCTGCACTTTAGCAATCAGTCTCTCCGCTCCACCCCTTGATGAGATTTGAAAGCTAGCCCTCTCTGGAGGCTACCCAAGGGTCCTCTCTAAAGGTGTGGGAGACCTGGTTGTTATGTGTCTGTGTGTAAACACCTTGTTCTGGCCCTTAGGAATACCTGGAAGTACTGTCCCAGCATGGACACAGTACTCAGTGGTGCCTGACTGGGTCAGGGACGCCACACCAGCAATTTAAATTTCAGCATCTAAATTCTGATAGCTAAATGAGTGGCCCTGCGGCCTGCCACAAATTTCTGCATCTAAATACTGCTTACTAAATCTGTGCGCCTGCCAGCCATTGAAATTTCAGCATCTTAAGGCTATGTGCGCACTGGGAAATGGAATTTTCTTGAGAAAATTCCGCATGCTCTCAAAGATTACCGCACCCGCGGTAAAAAAACGCGGGAAACCGCACCCGAAAACCACATGCGGTTTGCCGCAGTTTGCTGCGGTTTTACCACGGTATTATTCGCGGTATTGCCGCGGTTTTGCCGCGTGCGGGTTGGGATGTGCTTTATTGAATTCAATGCAATAAAGCACATTGGAAAAAAAAAAAAAAAGTAATTTAATTCTGAGATAGTAGATAGACAGAAGAATAGATAGAGGGATAGATAGATAGACAGACAGAGGGATAGATAGATAGATGACAGATCGCTGCATTTCCCACAGTCGGCAGTGAGTTCACATTACCGGCCGTGGGAAATGACCAGTAATTACCTCTGCTGTCTGCTGCATTCATTCAGCGCTGTGTCTGTGACAGTCGCGGCTGGATGTAAGCAGCGCAGGACCTGTGGATTACGCCGGAGCGGTGGATTACGCCGGAGCTTTGGTGCGGGAGGGGTTAATAAAATGGTGAACGAGGCTTGTTTGTTTTATTTAAAATAAAGGATTTTTCGGTGTCTGTGTTTTTTTCACTTTACTTACGGGTTGATCATGTCAGCTGTCACATAGACGCTGCCATGATCAAGCCTGGAGTTAATGGCGGTGGTCCCCTACCATCATTAACCCCTTGTATTACCTTGCTGCCACTGCTACACGGCGGCAAGAAGAGCCGGGGACACGCCGGTGCTGCCGCATAATGCATGCGACAGTCCCGGGGCAGCTGCGGCTGATATTCTCGGGAGGGGGAGTGAGGCGGGGGACATTAACCCTGCCCCTCTCCCTCCCCAGCCTGAGAATAACGGGCCGCCGCTGTGTGCTTACCTCGGCTGGAAGGTAAATATACAGCGGAGCCCACGTTCTTTGTTTTCTATTTTTCCGTTTTCTTTCTATGTGTGTTCTATGTGTCTGTGATGTCTATCTGTGTCTGTGATGTGTCTGTGTGTGATCTCTGTGTGTGTTTACTCTCTGCTCCGCTTACTCTTCCTGTAATGACATCACTTCCCTGCAAACCGCAGACAAGCGATGTACATTACCGGAGGTAAACCGCGAAATACCGCAGGGAATAACGCAGGAAAACGCAGTGAAACGCACAGAATTTGCTGCCTGCGTTATTCCCTGCGGGATTTCATGATTAACATTGGAGTCAATGGAGTGAAATCCCGCAGCGATGTGCGGAAAAGAAGTGACATGCACTTGTTTTTGCTGCGGGATTCCCGCAGCAAAACATGCAGCTGTCAAATTCCGCCCAGTGCGCACAGGATTTTTTTCTCCATAGGATTTGCTGGTAATGTTATGAACATTTTCTGCAGCGAAACATGCAGCAAATCCGCGGAAAATCCGCGGCAAAATCCGGTAAGTGCGCACATAGCCTAAGGCCTAAGCCACACGGCATGAAAATCGGAGCGAGTGGAATGCGATGTTTTATCACATTCCACTCGGACCAATATTATCCTCAGCCCTAATCAGACCGAGAAAACAATCGCAGCATGCTGCGACTGTAATGCTAGTCTTGTTTCTCTTGCACCCATTCAAATCTATGGGGCAAAAAAAAACAAATCGCACTGCGCTCACCGTACACTGGTGTCTGCGAGTGCAGGGCGAAAATGGCAATAGCCGTTTACGAAGGAGAGAGGGAGATGAATCCTTCCCTCCCCTCCACAGAGCCGGCCCGCCTCTCCTCAGAGCCGGCCCACCCCCCGCAACTGAGGTCCGATCCCATGATCGGACCTCAGTCGCAGTGAAACTCGCATGACTTTTGGATCTTGCTGTGCTGCCAGCGTGAGCCGAGAGTCATGCGACAATCGCAGTAGATCCCCATGTGGCCCCGGCCTTATGTTGATAACTAAATCTGTGGCCATGTGGCGTGCCACAAATAGATATTTCAGCATAGTGATTGATAATTCCGTGGTCCTGCCAGCAAATGAAATTTCAGCATCTGAATTCTGATAGCTAAATCTGTGGCCTTGCGGCCTGCCAAAAATATAGATTTCAGCATATAGATAGAAACTGATAATTCTGTGGTTCTGCCACACTATATCAGAAAATAAATAATGATTGTTAATTAAATGACAGGTGACTGACAAGTGTGGGCCTAGGGTTGTGAAACAGTTCGTTAAAAGAGGGGAAGGGTACATCAAACAAGGGTTGGAAGTCCTGAGATTGTAGTGGAAGTGGGAATAGGTGTGGTGTTCGAGGTGTACATGAGGTAGGTGGTAATTTTATTGAAATCTCTACTGAACAAACTCTGGCTCATCCTATCCAAAAGATAACTGACAACTTCTGTTACTGGACAGGCTGCTCAACTTCCTTTCTTTAGCAGCTTTAGTACAACTTGTACATCAGTCCCATAAAGAGCATGTGCTACATTGGAAGGCAAGCACTGCATCAAATGGCCTCTCCTTCTCTTCCTACAGCTCAATGTCACACAAAGTACAGTCCATAGAGGTGGCACACCAATTATTCTTGTTTCCCCCCCACATCACAACCCTCCAATTGCCCAACTGACTGTGGAGAACAATAGACAAGCGAGTTTGCAGAGCTGTTCACACATTCTATTCCATGGGCATCAGATGACTGCTACAAAAATTCACAGACTCAAAAGGAGGAAAGCTTCTGCATGGATGCCCAAAATTTTTGTCAGTTCAATCTGGGACCGGATGACGTAGCGTCTGAGCACAATCCAGACCTTTATCATCAGACATTAACCCCCTAGGGGTGTAGGTTATCATGATGAGACTCAGATACCACAGTGGGCCTCTTTATTATACTAATATTGCCCCCCAGTGGGTTACTTATTTTACTAATATTGGCCACAATTCCTTCTTACTGTAGTAATATTGCCCTCATTGTGACTATTGTAGTGCTATTGATCCCACTGTGTTTCCTTATTGTTTTAATATTGTCCAACAGTATATCTTCTTATTGTTGAAGGAGGCATGTGTGCCAACAGTGTGCCTCATTGTTGTAATATTCCCCTTTCCCCAATGTGCCACCTTATTGTTGTATAATACTACTTTATACTTATAATTTTGCCTCGCATAGTGTCTCAGCAAAGAATGAAATAAGTATTAATACTCACCTCCCCCTGCTCCCATGCCATGCAGTTTTGCACTTCTCATCACTATTATCCTTACTAAAGTAATGTCATAGTACCAACTGATGTCCCCTACATGGGAACAGCCTTTTGAATGGCAGAAGCTGCCCATAGCATGTTTAAGTAACTTATGCCTTTCTCCTCTGCTAAAGTTTTTAACAGAATCTGCATCCTTAGGATGTGGATACTGCCGGACTGACCCATGTAACATTCGGTGGAACAGCCAAATGGCAAAGTCCAGCCTGGTGAAAGCATGCTTAGGGAGCGCATGCACGCTATCTGCTTCTGAAAGGGCAGCACTCTTAATCTGCTAATGCGTTCTGGCTATGGCTGAGAGGCACTACGTACTTAAGGCACCCTTCCCATTATGGAGGTGCCTCAGCAACATGTAATGTTAGTTGATTCTATGTTGTCAGGTCCCCTGAACCTAAACCTGTCTTGTCAGACTTTATCCTTTCCTTACCTGACCTGCCTGAACCCAAACTTGATGTGTCTGCCAAAACCCAAACATCTCCTGTCTGCATGAACCCGTATTAATTCTCCCAGCCAGCATCCCATACCAAAATTCTGTCAGAACCTGTTATCCACTCGAAACAGCTGTATCCATCCTGCCTCCGCCCCTGATCTTGCCTCTTACCCTGAGCCCGTACCTTTGTCCATGACCACTGGAGTAAGCTGCTGCAGTATCAGGGACTGCCCTAGAGTGGTACCTTGTGGCTACCTGCCAGCACAAGCCTAACCTCACCATCAAAGGCTCCAATGAAGACGAGGTAGTTGCTTAGTCTTGCCCCTCCAAGGTAAACCCGGTCCTATGGTGAAGTGGATTAACATCAACCAACGTGACACACCTTACTCATAACGTTTAGAGGTGAGTTGATTGACCAAGTAAGATTGACTATGAGTTTAGTTTACACATATTGAGCTGTCTCAATGAGTCGAACACTATCCAATTAAATTCCTGAGGTTCACTAAAATAACAAAGGCATGGCCACATTTCACATAGTTCTGAAGACTCAGAGTGGGCTAACATCAGGCTTGACTACGCAGATTTCCCTATAATACCTTCCAGCTATTACAGTACATAATCTAGTGCAGAAAATAACTGTGGGATATCACATGGACTTTAAAACATAAGGGCTAGGCAATGAGCACAATTGTAGGATTTAATAGCATAAAAATAGAATTTCACATGGCATATTTCTGTCTATATTGGGATAGAAAAAAGCCTAATCAGATTGCAGTGTGCAACTGCAGTGCTGAATTGCAGTCTCAGTCTGTGAATAATAATCAGAAGATTATTAAAATCATACAGGTAAGTGCTGTACCTGCATAGTCAGTGGGACTGTGAACTGACTAATTAACTCTTCACACACTGCAAACAAGAAGGAAATATTTCCCCCTGTCATCTGAAACTTATACAACTGTTTACTTCACAAAATGTGTGTGCTCTAATATATTTTTTTGCACACTTCTTTTTTGTAATAGTCCAATATTAGAGCTATACACGCCACCCAAATGCAGCTATTGGTTATCTCCAGTATCTGCTTTTTTCTAGCAAGAGAGGTTGCAGTCAATTCCACACAGAGATGACTGGATAGATAGGAGGAAAAGATAGGCACTATCTCTGGGGGTGGAATAGTTACCAGTTAGGGGTGCTTCACACATAGCGAGATCGCTACCGAAATCGCTGCTACGTCACGGTTTTGGTGATGCAACAGTGATCTCATTAGCGATCTCGCTGTGTGTGACACTGAGCAGCGATCTGGCCCCTGCTGTGAGATCGCTGCTCGTTACACACAGCCCTGGTTCATTTTTTTATTGTTGCTCTCCTGCTGATAAGCACACATCGCTGTGTGTGACAGTGAGAGAGCAACAATCCTGAATGTGCAGGGAGCAGGAGCCGGCGTCTGACAGCCTGCGGTAAGCTGTAACCAGGGTAAACATCGGGTAACCAAGGTGGTTACCCGATATTTACCTTCGTTACCAACCTCCGCCGCTCTCACGCTGCCAGTGCCGGCTCCTGCTCTCTGCACATGTAGCTGCAGTACACATCGGGTTAATTAACCCGATGTGTACTGTAGCCAGGAGAGCAGGGAGCCAGCGCTAAGCAGTGTGCGCGGCTCCCTGCTCTCTGCACATGTAGCTGCAGTACACATCGGGTTAATTAACCCGATGTGTACTGTAGCTAGGAGAGCAGGGAGCCAGCGCTAAGCAGTGTGCGCTGCTCTCTGCACATGTAAACAACAAAGAGCCAGCACCAATGTGCACTAAGGCATCAAATATTCCAAACTGCATTATAAAAAAATTTTTTTGAGATTTTTGGCAAAAAATTGCAATTTCTTGAGCTGCTTCGCCACGTCACGGCAAATCTCATTTGAAGCAGTCCTACACTAAAATATTTTTATAAAATGTGCCATGCGGCCTCACACATGAATAACAGAACTGCTCTCAGCGGCACTCACCTGGTCTATTGCAGTCCCGTACCCATGACTGAGTCACGGTTGTGGGCGGGACAGGTCCAAGCAAATGCTGCATGAAGTATATATATAGCCTGTGGACAAAGCCTGATGACCCAATGTGAACAGTCACCAAACGCCAAAATCTATACAGATGGAATACATCCCAAATTGGGGTGCGTAGCAAGGTGGAGGTCAACCACCGACCAATTCAACAAAGAAACAACAAAGAGCCAGCACCAATGTGCACTAAGGCATCAAATATTCCAAACTGCATTATAAAAAAATTTTTTTGAGATTTTTGGCAAAAAATTGCAATTTCTTGAGCTGCTTCGCCACGTCACGGCAAATCTCATTTGAAGCAGTCCTACACTAAAATATTTTTATAAAATGTGCCATGCGGCCTCACACATGAATAACAGAACTGCTCTCAGCGGCACTCACCTGGTCTATTGCAGTCCCGTACCCATGACTGAGTCACGGTTGTGGGCGGGACAGGTCCAAGCAAATGCTGCATGAAGTATATATATAGCCTGTGGACAAAGCCTGATGACCCAATGTGAACAGTCACCAAACGCCAAAATCTATACAGATGGAATACATCCCAAATTGGGGTGCGTAGCAAGGTGGAGGTCAACCACCGACCAATTCAACAAAGAAACAACAAAGAGCCAGCACCAATGTGCACTAAGGCATCAAATATTCCAAACTGCATTATAAAAAAATTTTTTTGAGATTTTTGGCAAAAAATTGCAATTTCTTGAGCTGCTTCGCCACGTCACGGCAAATCTCATTTGAAGCAGTCCTACACTAAAATATTTTTATAAAATGTGCCATGCGGCCTCACACATGAATAACAGAACTGCTCTCAGCGGCACTCACCTGGTCTATTGCAGTCCCGTACCCATGACTGAGTCACGGTTGTGGGCGGGACAGGTCCAAGCAAATGCTGCATGAAGTATATATATAGCCTGTGGACAAAGCCTGATGACCCAATGTGAACAGTCACCAAACGCCAAAATCTATACAGATGGAATACATCCCAAATTGGGGTGCGTAGCAAGGTGGAGGTCAACCACCGACCAATTCAACAAAGAAACAACAAAGAGCCAGCACCAATGTGCACTAAGGCATCAAATATTCCAAACTGCATTATAAAAAAATTTTTTTTTGAGATTTTTGGCAAAAAATTGCAATTTCTTGAGCTGCTTCGCCACGTCACGGCAAATCTCATTTGAAGCAGTCCTACACTAAAATATTTTTATAAAATGTGCCATGCGGCCTCACACATGAATAACAGAACTGCTCTCAGCGGCACTCACCTGGTCTATTGCAGTCCCGTACCCATGACTGAGTCACGGTTGTGGGCGGGACAGGTCCAAGCAAATGCTGCATGAAGTATATATATAGCCTGTGGACAAAGCCTGATGACCCAATGTGAACAGTCACCAAACGCCAAAATCTATACAGATGGAATACATCCCAAATTGGGGTGCGTAGCAAGGTGGAGGTCAACCACCGACCAATTCAACAAAGAAACAACAAAGAGCCAGCACCAATGTGCACTAAGGCATCAAATATTCCAAACTGCATTATAAAAAAATTTTTTTTTTTTTTGAGATTTTTGGCAAAAAATTGCAATTTCTTGAGCTGCTTCGCCACGTCACGGCAAATCTCATTTGAAGCAGTCCTACACTAAAATATTTTTATAAAATGTGCCATGCGGCCTCACACATGAATAACAGAACTGCTCTCAGCGGCACTCACCTGGTCTATTGCAGTCCCGTACCCATGACTGAGTCACGGTTGTGGGCGGGACAGGTCCAAGCAAATGCTGCATGAAGTATATATATAGCCTGTGGACAAAGCCTGATGACCCAATGTGAACAGTCACCAAACGCCAAAATCTATACAGATGGAATACATCCCAAATTGGGGTGCGTAGCAAGGTGGAGGTCAACCACCGACCAATTCAACAAAGAAACAACAAAGAGCCAGCACCAATGTGCACTAAGGCATCAAATATTCCAAACTGCATTATAAAAAAAAATTTTTTTGAGATTTTTGGCAAAAAATTGCAATTTCTTGAGCTGCTTCGCCACGTCACGGCAAATCTCATTTGAAGCAGTCCTACACTAAAATATTTTTATAAAATGTGCCATGCGGCCTCACACATGAATAACAGAACTGCTCTCAGCGGCACTCACCTGGTCTATTGCAGTCCCGTACCCATGACTGAGTCACGGTTGTGGGCGGGACAGGTCCAAGCAAATGCTGCATGAAGTATATATATAGCCTGTGGACAAAGCCTGATGACCCAATGTGAACAGTCACCAAACGCCAAAATCTATACAGATGGAATACATCCCAAATTGGGGTGCGTAGCAAGGTGGAGGTCAACCACCGACCAATTCAACAAAGAAACAACAAAGAGCCAGCACCAATGTGCACTAAGGCATCAAATATTCCAAACTGCATTATAAAAAAATTTTTTTGAGATTTTTGGCAAAAAATTGCAATTTCTTGAGCTGCTTCGCCACGTCACGGCAAATCTCATTTTAAGCAGTCCTACACTAAAATATTTTTATAAAATGTGCCATGCGGCCTCACACATGAATAACAGAACTGCTCTCAGCGGCACTCACCTGGTCTATTGCAGTCCCGTACCCATGACTGAGTCACGGTTGTGGGCGGGACAGGTCCAAGCAAATGCTGCATGAAGTATATATATAGCCTGTGGACAAAGCCTGATGACCCAATGTGAACAGTCACCAAACGCCAAAATCTATACAGATGGAATACATCCCAAATTGGGGTGCGTAGCAAGGTGGAGGTCAACCACCGACCAATTCAACAAAGAAACAACAAAGAGCCAGCACCAATGTGCACTAAGGCATCAAATATTCCAAACTGCATTATAAAAAATTTTTTTTGAGATTTTTGGCAAAAAATTGCAATTTCTTGAGCTGCTTCGCCACGTCACGGCAAATCTCATTTGAAGCAGTCCTACACTAAAATATTTTTATAAAATGTGCCATGCGGCCTCACACATGAATAACAGAACTGCTCTCAGCGGCACTCACCTGGTCTATTGCAGTCCCGTACCCATGACTGAGTCACGGTTGTGGGCAGGACAGGTCCAAGCAAATGCTGCATGAAGTATATATATAGCCTGTGGACAAAGCCTGATGACCCAATGTGAACAGTCACCAAACGCCAAAATCTATACAGATGGAATACATCCCAAATTGGGGTGCGTAGCAAGGTGGAGGTCAACCACCGACCAATTCAACAAAGAAACAACAAAGAGCCAGCACCAATGTGCACTAAGGCATCAAATATTCCAAACTGCATTATAAAAAAATTTTTTTGAGATTTTTGGCAAAAAATTGCAATTTCTTGAGCTGCTTCGCCACGTCACGGCAAATCTCTGCACATGTAGCTGCAGTACACATCGGGTTAATTAACCCGATGTGTACTGTAGCTAGGAGAGCAGGGAGCCAGCGCTAAGCAGTGTGCGCGGCTCCCTGCTCTGTGCACATGTAGCTGCAGTACACATCGGGTAATTAACCTGATGTGTACTGTAGCTAGAAGAGCAGGGAGCCAGCACTAAGCAGTGTGCGCGGCTCCCTGCTCTCTGCACATGTAGCGACGTTATGATTGCTGCTGCGTCGCTGTGTTTGACAGCTAAGCAGCGATCATAACAGCGACTTACTAGGTCGCTGTTACGTCACAGAAAATGGTGACATAACAGCGACGTCGTTATCACTGTCGCTATGTGTGAACCCAGCCTAAGACAATCGCAAGGAAAAAAAGACATTGTGCATTTCTCAATTTGCTGGTCAGATTATTTTCCCCACATAAGTAGGGGATGCTGTTTTACAAGCTAATGAAGCTATATAGTTCTTAGTTGATGTGAAATTTCCTGCTAGGATACATATGGCTTATTTTCCAAAGGTCACTACAGTCAATTGGTCCTCAGGCAATGAGGGGAATAATTCCCAAAACTGAGATGAGTGTACATAGGAATCATCACTAAGATTATCATTACACTTT